>NC_056730.1:362965627-363312294 GCF_019279795.1 Protopterus annectens | reverse complement strand
TTAGACATCACCCCCATAAGCATCCCCAGTCTCCATCAGCCTTGGCATTGTGTCTATGCATGTGCCTTCCCCCCTGCCTCCCTGGAATGAGTGGGTAGACATAAGCGAGTCACTCCCACCCCTCACCTAGCTCTTCCATTGTCTGAACTGTCAGAACTTTATCCCTCTGCGTCATGGAGCTAGGTTAGTATGCCTTGCATACTGTTGCTACAGTGCAAAGAAGGCTGGGATGATTCATAAAACTGTCCCCCTGACCATGACTCTCATATGGGCTTAATTTGCATAATGTTATAATGACGGATCTGGTGAAGGTTTCCCTGTCGTTTGCAGGAGATCTTTTTTATCATTGTGTTGGGGGCAGGGTGTGTGTTGTGTCATTGTGCTTGTATGCAGTGCACATAACAAAAGAATGCTGTGCCTTTATATCCATTTATTATGAGTTTTGTGCAGTATCTTTTCATTTCATTTCATGAAGATAGTACTGTTTATCTATGTTGAGCTGAGTAGGACATCATCATTTCTGGGACATTGGTTGTTTGACTACTGATGCTGTGTGGTATGGCTATACTTGAAGTTCCATAAATCTGTTCCATACACACACACTTCCCCTCAGATTCACACATTTATGAATCATAGAAGATACTTGGACAGATTATTTGCATAGCTTATCTAGGTATGGAGTAGTGCGTATAGCTATGTCTGGCAGCTTGAATATTTTTGAAAATTGTTTGCGGCATCTCCCTATTTTACTTCTTAGACCTGTTAATTCTGAGTCCCAGAATTTTGAATAAAACTTACTTTGCAACAACAAGAGAGCATCAGATGTTAAGAATCACTGTTATTCTTTGCATGGGGCAAGCTCCCTAAACACATGTTTTGGTGGCTGCACCATATACACCCCCTTTTTTATAGTGTTGTCTTGGTGGACATTTTTTAGTGCTGGATTAAAAGATTTCAACTGCTGGATTAAAAGACGTCAAAGCTACTACACGGAGTGAAGTGATTTTTCTTTCATGTCCAAAAAATCTTTATGGATTTATAAGTGTTTGGACAACTTTTTGACAGTTTGCAGTTCTTTTGTATATGTGATATACACACACAGACATATTTAGGTGTATATATATATATATATATATATATATATATATACGGGTCTATCTGAGTTCATTGACACGTTATAATAGCGAAAACGGATTTACTGACACCACAACATCGAAAGTCACGTCACCGACGCCAGAAGATCGACAAGGCGGAAGACCGACGGAGGAAGACACCGACGCTGAGAAGCTGCGATGGGGAAAGGATATGTAAGTATGTGGTAGTGACGGACGATAGGGTGCGAGTAAGGTAAGTGAGCGATGCTGGTGTTTAGTAGGGGTAGGGGTGGGATAAGTGAGTTAGGGTTAGGGCGCGGGTTGGGTGAGTGTGCGAGTAAGGTAAGTGTGCGATGTTGGTGTTTAGTAGGGGTAGGGGTGGGATAAGTGAGTTAGGGTTAGGGCGCGGGTTGGGTGAGTGTGCGAGTAAGGTAAGTGTGCGATGTTGGTGTTTAGTAGGGGTAGGGGTGGGATAAGTGAGTTAGGGTTAGGGCGCGGGTTGGGTGAGTGTGCGATAGTGACGGACCTTAGGGTAAGGGTTTGGGTTAGGGTTGTAGATAGTTGTGTATGTATGGGTTAGTGTTCGTTTGTAAGGATTTTGGTGTGCTTGTGTTGTGTGTGTGGGTGTTGGATAGGGGATGTGTTTTGTTTATTGGTATGATGTGTCGGGCGTATGCGATGTCGTGTTTGTGAACTGTCGATCTTCTGGCGTTGGTTACATGACTGTCGATGTTTTGGTGTCGGTTAATTCGTTTTCGGTATTGTGACTTGTTGATGTACTAAGGTAGATCCATATATACACATATGAATATACCACAATTAAATGAAATACGTAAGCATTAAAACATAAAATATTGATGCTTTCATTTCTGAAAAAACTCTTAAAAAAATCTGGGGAAAAAATTGCAAAAGGAAAAAAAAATATCATCTCCTAATCAAAACCATCCTACTAGACTCAGACCAAATTTGTCTGAATAGTTTTTGTAAGGTAAGTTGCAAGACTGGGATCGGCTTAGGGTTAGCATGCATTAGAAAGATTGTGCAGCGAGGTTAATTCTGGTCAACTGGATAATTTGACAATTACTAGGTGTGCAAAAGCCGGTTTTCATCAAAAATTACTTTCTTTGGCAGTGGTCGCTGCAAAGGGGTAAGTATTCCCTGGGAGATGCATCATCCTTTGAGATGATTATTAGATATAGTGGGTGCAGGGAGCACAGACCTCTGCATAATGTGTGGACAAGGCTTTCCCCACATATAAAACATTATTTTTCTTAACTGTCTTTTGATAATTTTTTTTTGTGATGCAGTCAAGATGGGAATTGCTGACTGCGACTTCACAGACCTACCTTAGACCATAAAATTAGTCTGAGTGCATTGTTAGGCTACTCTGAAGAGCAAACTTATTAAAAAGGGATGATTTTTTTGTGCATAGTAATAATAATTGGAATGTAAAACAATATTGGTGGTTAAAGTACTCTCATTTTACAATGAGGAATCTATATCCCTTTTTTAAGATGGTCCATCGGAAGCACTTCTTGTTAATGGAAGCACCACTACAACGTCTGCACTGAATGACGACTTAGATATTTTTGGTCCAATGGTCTCTAATCCATTACCATCGTCTACTACTACTGAGGTGAGTTTTATAATTCATTTTGTGTCAGTATTAACCACTTATTTAAACTCAGATGTTTTGCCAGTGTCAAATTCCATCTCTTCTTATAGAGTCTCAGTTTAAACGTTTCATTCCTTATGGCATATGATGTGAAGTTTTCCCATACTCATGTTCTGCTAGCTCTATAAATAAATATGCATGTAGCTTTCTGTCTTAGTCATTGTAAATACATCTTTCATCTGTTTCCTTATTCTCTTCCATTGTGAATCTGACTTACATAATAGTGGTGTATATAAAATATTCATTTTAACTCCACAGTTCTACTTTTATATTTTTTTTATTATTCTTGATTTAAATTTGCAGAATAGTTTGCTTTATACTATTTTTGAACTGCCCATTTTGAATGCATCTCTTCTGCTGAGCCTGAAATTGTTTCAGAAGAATCAGTACTGAACCCTGTTAAACAAAATTAAATAAATAAATGCATACATTTGTGCTTTTTTCCTGAACCAAAGCTTGTGCATTTTGTTGGAAAGTGTATTTTACTGAAATAATCTCAATGGCAAGGTTACTAACAATTTTTTACAAATTTACACACAACCCTGCCTAACTTTCCCTCCCACTAACTCCCCTACTGCTGCCTCCCAGGAAGATACACAAGTGCGCACACACACACACATACATATATATATATATATATATATATATATATATATATATATATATATATATATACATATGTGTATATATATATATATATATATATATATATATATATATATATGTATGTGTGTGTGTGTGTGTATATATATATATATATATATATATATATACACATACATATGTGTATGTATATATATATATATGTATGTATATATATATGTATACATATGTGTGTGTGTGTGTATATATATATATATATATATATATGTACACACATATATATATATATATATATATATATATATATATATATATATATATATATACATAGACACACATATACATATATATATATATATATATATATATATATATATATACATACCCATACCTAGACATTTATGTATGTAATATATATATATATATATATATATACACACACACACACACACACACACACACACACACACACACACACACACACACACACACACACACACACATATATAACACCTTGTATACACTCGTGCATACACCTATTAACTCTTTGTTACCACTTGACTTCTCGGTACGTATTTCTACCATGAGGAATGAAGACAGCCTTTTGGCCATGTTCACTGTTTTGAGGTACAAGGTACAGCAGTTCTGATTTACACAGCCAAGCGATTCTATGAATTGAAACTACCCTCCTATTTATCGGTCACCACTTTTATTCCTTCACAAAACCTAAAGCTAAGACTGATATCTTTTTTCAGTAATCCTTTTCCCTGGTATAGTTTTATCTTTTGATTGTATAATATAATTTTATAATGTTTTTATTATGTTTACTGATTCCATCAAATATTTTTATAATGTTTTTCTTATGTGCAATGTAACCTTTCTTCTTGGGCCTCTGCTGAGACTTTCCAAGTGTCATGTCATGGCTTCATGGGGTCACATGTCTAATTAGCATATGCCTCTCCCCCGGAATACTTCATTAGCATTTAGCATGACCATGGAGGCAGCCCATCATGGTGCTGCATGTTTATTGCAAAAATGCAGTGGTAGGGTTGTCTATGAATTCAAAAAGGTTACCTTGAGGTGTACACATTATGTATATCTCAAGTTAATCTTTGATGAATTCCCCTGCTAATGTTCAATCAGATATTTGTTTCTCACTTTTAATAGTGACAGCTAGTGACATTAGTAGACCATTTATAACTGGGCCCGGTAATGTGGAACTGAAAAGATACCAACTGTATCAAAATATGATCATGTATAATTTACTTTACTCTACAAAAGCAAATTTAGTTTGTATGTACTGTTTTGTGAACGTTAACATTTTAGGCAGAATACAACTTCTACATTTTGTTTTGTATTACTATTGCCATCAAACAGCATTCCACTTATTTCACTGCTAGCTGGGTGACCACATATAACATCCAGATTTGAATCTGACCGATACTTGTGAAGTGACAGGGAACTAGAAGGGCGTTCATTGATACCTGTGAAGTGATAAGGAACTAGAAGGGTGATCATTAAGGGAATAAGGGTAGTGCAAGGAATTTATCCGATGGCAGCATAATATGTTACATTATATTACATATTTGGATCATTTAATCCAGAAGTTCTGGAACACTGTAGTATTTTTCATAGACTCGGAAGAGTGTTTAGTCAGCTGAAACACAGATTCCCAGTAAAACCGCAGTTTTAAACATTAACATTAAATGTAATTTCTGTATTATATCATTTATTGTTGAGCAGTCATTTCTTAACTTCTTCTGGTTGTATTTTTAAGTTTCTAATTTAAAAACATCACTTAGACCTTTGCATTGTTTTCTTCAGGTAAACATTCTTCATGGTTTGGTGATCTTATCAATTTCCTGAACTGACATTTTAGAGGGCTGGACTAATTGAACTTTGTGAGTGAAGCTTATTTAGATAATTTTGCTGCCTTTGCTTGCTTATTAATTAAATATTCAGTTTTATTGAGCAGACAGTGAATTTGACAGTAATCACCCCTTTTCAGCTGTCAAGTGGTTAGATAAGAGTTAAACTTAATGTAGCTTTAAATTTGGTTTTAGAAACCCAACAGAGTACGTTATCACGAACAAATTAGCAGCAGTTATTTATAGTATTCACATGTATATTCATTCTGTACAGTTATGTTCTTGAAAATGTAACAGGCTGCTAATTACTTACTCTAAAGTAGCTGATTTAGCCAGTCATGTGACCATGGAGTAACAATTCAGTAGGTTGGTATTATTTATAGTTGTAGTATATATATATATATATATATATATATATATATATATAGTTCATTGCCAGTTTTTACCTTAGCTGCAGTCTGAAAAGAAGTTAATTACTGAAATGTAGGGAGAGCACTTGTAATGTAATGAGCATACGGAATGAATTTCATAATGCATTCCCATCTAACCCTGTGTGCTTTCTTCCGTAACAATATTTTTTACCCCATTGAATCATGGTGTTTCCCCTTATAGCTTTTCTCCCATGAAAAAAATATGTCTCATTTTGGGGAGGGGGGTAGGCAATATTTCTCTTACAGTCATAACTATTTCATCAGTAATGTACAGCTTCTAAACTTGCATAAGTATGTTTAAGCACCAGGCTTATATGGGCAGGTTATCTTACCTCATTCAAAAATGAATAGTTTGCTTCTAATTAACAATTTGCCCTATCTTGCCATTTGTAAATTTGGTGACATTGACTTTTTGCTCAGTCACTTTTGAGCAGTTGGCATTAAAGGAAAGTATAACCATGGAGATGTCACAGTCCAGTTCCAGCATGTCAGAAATGTCAGTAAATGAATTAACGATGCTCAGATTACCACCATGGGTAGGTGTGTGTGTGTGTGTGTGTGTGTGTGTGTGTGTGTGTGCATGTGAGACAGGTCTGTCCTTAGATCAACTGGTGCCCTAGGCATAAGGATTCCACTGCCCCCCCCCCCATTACCCTGTGCCCCCATCCTGGTCTACCTACACCATCCAGATTACATTTGTCTTCCTTTTTCTCACAGTTTGCTTTACTCTTCATTTTTTTCCTGTAATCAGTTAACAGAGTTAAAGAAGCCACTTCTTTCCTACAAAAAACAAAACAAATAAATACTGGAAAAGCACCCTTGCTAGAGTGGCACCCTAGGCAGATGCCTAATTGGCCTATAACTAAGGCCGGCTATGGTGAGAGAGATGTGCATATTATCTGAGAATGACTGGAGTCCCATCCATAATTATTTTTTACCCTATGCCCTGACACCCTGACTTGGATAATTCAAGCATTGAAAATGGATGAATGAAAGGCTGTGTAAGCTACAAAATGTAGTACTACTGAAATGAGAGCCAAATACTTTTGTCACTGCAGAAGTGAGAATGTCATGTTACAGTAAGTGATACATTAACAGATGCCTTGGAATGCATCATCCTACATATAGCATTGCATTTTGGTTTATGTGCTAGGGAGGAGACACTAGTTTATGATTAATACTTTGTGGATAAAACTACAGTTTTGGTGTTTTCCCTTTTGGTGTACTGGAAGACGTCTTGTTCTCTGTAGAGAAGCATACTGATGCTCAGTTAATGGACCTTTTTAAATAAGTCATTTGAATGCATTTTGTCATTGTTACTAGTAGTTTTGGGAAACTGTATATGATTTAGCAGTATCAATAAGCAAATGAGTATTCCAGAGCAGGTAATGATAGGCATCTGCCTAGTGCAATGCTGTTGTGTATAATTTAAAAGTCAGATATTATGTAGCAGTTTTCAGTTGTCCGCATGCCTTTCCTGTGTCTTTGTGGGTTTTCACTTTATGCTTTGTTTTCCTCCCAGTGTCACATCCCAAAGATGTGCTTACAAGTAGATAGTGTTTGTGTGTGTCTCTAAATGTGTGTATATTTGGATGTGTGTCTGTATATCTGTGATGGGTTGACATCCTCTCCAGGACTGGTTATTTGCTTTATGCTTTCTGAGATAGGTTCTTGCTCACTTGCAACCTAGACTAGGGTAAAGCAAGTATTAGAAAATGAATGCATGAGATTTATTAAAAGGCTTTGTCATCACAAATACATAACATCAGTGACAGGTCCATGTTGGAGATCAAGGTTATTTAAACTGCTCCACAGAATCATTTTTATCATCTGATGGGAGAAGCAACTGCCTATAAGATTTTTTTTTTAATTAGGTTCTGGCATATACCAAGCAGTATTGCTTTGCAATGATTTGTCATAATTCCTCTGTGTGAAACCATTTGTGAACTGCGGGTATGTATCAATTCAGCATGATTTAATGTTACTGTTTGAATGGTCAATGTGTAACCATAGGCCACAGGGTTACATACTGAAATTCTGAGTACCACAAGGAGTCCAAGGACTAAGTTGTTTGGCAGACCCTTTGTTAGTGGGTGTCAGTGGCAGAGATGTAAAAAGAGTGCAACGCAAAAGGATTCCAGCATGGTCAGATGTCCAAAGAAGAAATGGTGCCAGCTTTGAATGTGTCTGGACAACAGCCTAGCAGAAACTGTTAGTGTGCAGGAGCCAGACTAAGGACAATCTGTTTCATGGCAGGAGGATCTCAAAACCCTACTGGAATTACAGTGACTTACACTTGAAATGAAACATTTAAAGCTCACAGCAGCCAAGGGAATGCAGCAGCTGGAGGTGCAAAGAGAACAGGCACAGGCAGAGGAGAAAGAAAGATGATGTCAAGACGAGAAACAGGAGATCCTTTTGCACAAGTCATGGGCAGAGGGAAAGCCTGTTCTTGTGATCATCTGTCAAAAGTCATCTGTCAAAAGTAGCAGTGCATAAGATAATTTTCAGGCTATTAAAGAGAAGGCTGTGGGACACCCTCAAGCATCAAGGCCTGAAAGACCAGCCAAACATCGGATTTGTACCAGCCTTTCAGTGTCTTGTGTGATCTGTTCTTGTATGTTATGTCAGAGTGCTTTGTGGAGAAACATGGCCTGATTCCACCGTGAGGCCCAGTGCAGGCTTCTGTAACTGGAGATCCGCCACCAGAGAGAACATTCCTGACCCCCTGAAACCAGTTACCTCACCTTCAAGGTTCACCGTTATGCAGCCAGCCTTACATAAATAGCAAGAGTGAGGGCCAACCCATTCCAGAGCTGGTTTCATTCCCCCCTCCCCTCTTTCTTTGTGTTGTAATGAATGGACATATATGATGACTTGATCTGTAGTGTTACTTTTGAGCTACTCAGTAAAGCTGTAGTCTAGATACAATTACACTGAATGTTTGGTCCCTGGTGATTAGAGAATATTCTAATAACAGTACAGTGAGATATATTTATAGGTTTACACTGAAAACCTTGAAACTGCATCGGTCAACCAAAATATGGTCGACTTGCAGTTTTTAAGCTGACAGAATGTCGAACCCAAATCGGCCAACTACACTACATTGAATGGGTACTGTAATTCACGTATTTGGGCTCGACATTGTGCAGGGGGATCATGGTTCAGTGACGAACAGGGAATTAGCCCATTTTCTCACTGAAGTGCTATCTTGGAGTTGGTATATTTATTGTGCAGGGGGTGTGGGGGTGCAGGGGGCATAGTCCCCCTGCAAAACAGTAAAATTAACATACCGTTGACTGTACAGTTTAACGGTACATTAATGCGCATAGCAGGAGGTGAGTGATGTCACCTCCTGCTATATCGAATACATCGAACCACGGTTGTCGATGTATTTATTTTCACTTTGGTTTACTTTATGGCATTTCGAATTACACATTTAGAGTCGACATTTTAAACGGTCAACCGAAGCGGATTTGCCAGTAATAAACAGTATTTATACAATATGAAAAAATACTCTATGCAAGGAAATTGAAGATCTGGAAGGTTGAGCTGATGCCATTATAGCTGTCCTGTTTGTGTAGTGGAAGAGATACTTTCAGTAAGAATTGATTAGATCAAAGTAAAGGTAAGGAAACGTATAAGTTACAGGTGGTGATTTTTTTGCAGGTTGAACAAAGGGAAAGGGAGAAGCAAGAGGGCAGATGCCAGAACTAGGAAGAATTCTGATGTATGCAAGATAAAGTAAAAGCAAAGATTAAATGATTCGTCAGCAGGTTCTATAAAATATTACAGAATAACTATAAGATGTAAGACGATAAAATCATGTTGGAGTAGGAGAAGAAATTAGTAGACCACAAGGAAGCAGTGGCAGGGGATTTATCGTACACTAAAGCATTTAACCAAGTTCAGGAGATTTAGTAATTTTGCTTTGAAATGTTTACACAAGTATTTTATACACCTGATAAATTGCCTAAGATATTTCATCAGGCAGATCAAAGGTGTTGCATATACAAATAGGACAAAAAGGGGGATTGGGAGCACAATGTCTGGACATGTTCCAAGTGGAATCAGTTTAAGAAAGACATCTAGAACATAGTAAGAAAACTGTTCAATAAAGAAGCAGGGCTAGCAAAGGAGGTTGTTCTGCTAGGTCAGATACTGGACCTATATGAGCTTAGACCTACTGCAGGCTCTGATAGGTGTATTTATTTAGTCGGTGTAGTTCTGTTAATAGCTAAAAGAGTAATTACATGAAGATGGAGATCAGAATTAATACCCATGAGAAAAAGTCGTTATCAAGACTGTGAATGAGCTGAAGGCCTTAAATCTAAGGTAAGCATCTTACACACTGATCAATAGTCACTTTGGAATCCCTCCTTTTTGACACAAGATCTTTATCCAAGAAGAAGACCATTGTGAATAGGGGGTATTGATTAAAGGTGATAGGACAGAGTAAGGTGAATATTGCATTTGGTAGTTACTATGTTATATAGAAAAAACGGTATAAAACTATTGTATTTCGGCTTTTCCCAGTTAGGGGTCACCACAGTGGAACTCCGGTCCACTAATGATTGGCAGTGGATTTTTACGGTGCTGAGGTGCCAGCCCAACCTTCAAAGAAGGCACATCCATTCATGCACGCGCCTACCTGCATGTCTTTAAACGTCACTCAACCAAGCTATAAAAATAGTAGAGGTATAGTTTAAAAAAATAAAATGGTTTCATTACAACCGCACCAGAACTTGGATGAGACCTATTGTAATAGAAAGCATATGAAGACATTACTTGGATAGTAGAGCCTTTGGAAACAGAAAAATGATGGGCATGTTACACATCTAGCTAAATATACCAGAAACTTAGTGTTGCAATCAGCTCGGGCCTTCAACTTTTAACTTTGTCCTGTCAGTGGATGTATAAATATATCTGCCTCTTCTGTGTACTCATAGTACCCGCATTTTCCACATTTATGCATTCCATAATCACCCTCAATACCAACTGAATACTCAGTTATCTTCGAGTAACATAACATATGCTTCAGTGATTTTTTTGTTCTTGTAACCATACTTAGGTTGTACACCAGCTAAACCCACTATCCTTGAGTCTGCTTGCAGTACATGCCAATGTTTCCGGAAAATCATAGGGTAGATAAGGTTAGGCCTAGTGAAATGAGGTTTATGTTGACCTATTCCACAGATGACCAACAGCTCAAAAATATTTTCTGGAAACATTGGCATGTAACATGCCCATCATTTTATGTGGGCAATACCAACAGGTGTCTCAGGTAAAGGGTTCAAGATCACTTATATTGTGCCCACAGGGGATTGAAATATAGTGCCATAGCTAAACACATTAATAATATGGGGAATGAACACAGTTTTAAATTTTTGGTCTTAGAGGTCTAACTGTTGAATGACAGAAGAGGGGGTATAGTCAGCATGACCGAACAGATAGAAGACAGATGGATCCTGAGGCTGAGTGCACACTCAGGCCCAGGGTTAAATTATTATATTTCAGTCAAACCTACTTTAGAAGCACGGAGGTTGAAAAGATGATTGCATTGGCTATGTCTATAACATATTCTCATGCATTTTTAGTTGATTCATATGTACTTTTAGCCAAATATTTTATTTTATTTTTATAGAATGTTAAAAGTCTTTTTAAGTATATCTTATGTATATGTTATTAACCATATAGTTTAGAGTGTAGTTATGTTTTTCTAGAATTTGGTCATTATATTGCTAATAGGAAAGTGATGTGTTGCTTAGCGACATAGAGATGCACATTGTTCCTATTGGATGATTAAGTTTAAGGGAAAGAAATAAATGTGGAGTATTTTATAGTATATCATGATCTGATGAAGCAACAATGTTTGGGAAAGCGCTTATCGAAATAAAATTATCTTTGGTTTTTATGGCGTGGTGGTTTCTTTTAGCCTGTTTCTGCTCTGTGAAGTTTGGACTTTATACGTTTATCTTGTTGTTTTCAGAGCAGTTTACTGGCAGGATTCCTTTGTGGATTTTGATTCTATACATGTAGGATATCCTGCTGACGACAGCCAAATCCCCAGCCAGCATACCACAGCCTTCACACTTTCCGGGTACCGTATTTCAGATGTATGTCTTATGTCCAAGGTGGAAGGTACATATGTAAAGTACAAGCTTCAGAGCATCAGAACTTCTTTGTTGAATGTGGTCTGCAAGACATTTGCCAAGTTAATTCAGTTTCCAAACCTTCTAAAGATAAGTGCTCTTTCATCTGCTTTTTCCTTGGGTTTTATCCTTTTACATGTCATCCAAGAAAGGAAATGTGACTGTGGGAGGCAGGTTCCCCATAAAAATGGACATGAAGAGTGCCTTTTTTGTTTGGATGCTATGTATGATGGTACTCAGTATGTCATCTACCAGGCGTTTGACTCTAAGACTTTCTGCAGTCATTTATGGTCCCTTTCCATTTTTTTGGAGAGCCAGCATCTAAAATTGTTAGCTCAGAGTAAATTGGCCTCTGAATCCATCTAAGCCAATTTCAGCTGCTGCTTAAGAAAAAAGCCATAAAGCTGCGACTGATCCTGTGGCAGTACAGCCCCCTCAGACTTCTGGTTTGGGTTTGACGAAGAACCCAATGACCGATTGGTGCTTACATCAACTCCCTCTGTTACAACTCAGTTGGAGGCAGACATAGGGATGCTTACCCACATGTCTGCCAAGGCTGTTCCTATGTCTGCTGCAGATGTGGAGGAGGAATCACAGCTGATTATATCAGAGGGGCCTAGGGGGATTCCCAAAATACTTATTAGAGGAGAGGTGCATAGTACCCTCGTTGAATCTAGGCAGGGGTCTGAACCTACTAGATTTGTTAAAGCTAATGTTCCTTTAAAAAAGAAGCTGATGACCAAGCATGTGGCTCCTGTGACTAAGGATTCACCGAAGAAATGGCAGGAATTTACTCAGGGGCTTTTCAATGCCCTTATGGCCATAAAGCCCCTTTAAGATTCATCTGTTGCTATATCTGTTTCTTGGTCTTCTACTCCTTCCTAATATCTTAGGGAATCTGATTCTTCTGAAGAAGAATTGGATTTAGACTGGTGAGGAGTCATTGCCATACGCTTCTCAGATGCAGTCTCCTCTTTCCTTAGGGTGTGAAGAAGAGGATTCACTTTCTCCTGATTCCATTATGGTGGAATTGTCCTTTAGAGATATTGTAGTTTGTATGATGGAACACTTTAAGTTGGATTGTTCCCAGATTTCTGACATTCATAACAGGTACTATGAACTCTTGCAAATAGATTCTCCTAGCCCTTCTGCTGTCCCTTCAGTTTTGGACGCCCTTGTCTTTGACTTCTCAGGCCCTTGATTCCCAGCTTCCTGCCTCTAAGAAGCCTGACAGGTTGTATAAAGCCCAAACATTTTTCTGTAAAAGTCCTCCCTCGGTTCTGGCTGTTATTTCTGTGGCTGCTAATAAACTATTGAAGTTACTATCCTTTTCTAAGTTTTTACCTTTTGATAAGGACAGTCATACTGTGGAGAGATATGAGAAGAAAGTGTATGCTTCTGCTACGTTAGCTTTCGGGACTGTTGGCATTCTGATGGATATGCTTGATGAGGCAAAGATGTGAGCTACTTCTCATGTGGCTCACCATTCACTTAAATGCCGCTAGGATGCTGCTGATGCCTCCTCTTGGACTGCTGCATCAGGATCTGCGATAAGGAGGTATTCTTGGTTACACCTACAGACTCTACCTGACAACATCAAGGCTAAATTATTGGATTCTCATTTGGACAATCAAAATCTCTTTTGCACTGCAGCTGCTGAGCTTTTTAAGACTGTACAAGCAAAGCTCAAATTTATGCAGGATCTGAAACAAATCTTTCTTTCTTCTGTTCCAAAATTTCAGAGAAATTATCCATCTAAACATTTCTTTGTCTGCAGACAAGCTGCTAGAGATAAAATGCCTTCCAGGACAGTTTTTCCTGACAAGTCGTTTCAGGGAAATAAAGGTCCAAACATGTTTTCCCTGACAAATCTGCTGCTATTTAACATTCAGCCTCTTCTACCCCTTGGACAGATTCTACTGTCTCTCAGGTTAACTCTGTCTTTTCCTGTCTGGCAACAGATCACAACAGACTGTTGAGTAATTTCCATTATCCAGAAGGGTTATTTTATGGTTTGGAAGTCCCTTCCCCTTTCTCAGGCCTTCCTCAACCTTCTCCTTGTCAGCTGCCTCTTTTCCTTGTGGGCCTTCAGGATCTTTTGATTCAGACAACCTTCCACCCTCTTCCCCCTTCTCAGCTGGGCAAGGGTTTTTAGTCCAGAATTTTTCTGGTTCTCAGGAAGGAAGGGCCTTGTAGGCCCATTCTAGACCTTTCCTTTCTCAACACTTTTCTGAAAGTTCCTTCCTTCGGGATCTTGCCTCTCCAGACACTGTTTCTTTGTTTGCTTCCACAAGCTTTTCTTGTGTCTCTGGATTTGAAGGATGCTTGCTTCCATATTTTTATTCACCTTCTCTTCAGGAAGTTTTTACATTTCTCTGTTTCTTTCTCACAGTATCTGTTCTCTGTTTTGTCTTTTGGTCTTTCTACAGCTGCAGGAGTCTTTACCAAATATCTGGCCCCAGTACCAGTTTTCTTCAGATTTCACAGAATACAGATATTCCCTTATTTGGATGACCTTTTGATTCAGGCCCCCTTTCAGCAACTTCTGCTTTTGGATCTTCACTTCACTATGCTTCTTCTTTGCATTGTGAGGTTCACCTTAAATCTCAAAATGTCTGTGTTGACCCTGTCTCAGGATCAGGTATTGTGTGGTGCAGGATTCAGACCATATCAGTGATGGCTTGTCTCCCTCTCCATGGTCCTTTTTTTGACTACTTATTTTCAGTATCTTCTCTCTCTCCCACTCCTTCCTGCAAGGAAATTTCTGTGAGCTTTGGGGTTCATGCCATCCATAATTCCCATGGCTCCCCTCGCCAAACTCCTTATGAGAAAATTTCAGTGATATCTTAAGACTCTTTGGCTTCAGCACTGTTATCCTTCTGAATTGTCCTGCTCCTCTCTTGGTCTGCCTGAAGCATGAGCTCCATTGATGGGTTCATAGGTGTGTACTAGGCTAATGGCCCTGGAGCCTTTACAAGCCTAGCCCAAATTTTCTTGAATCCAGGTCTGTCTTTTCAGTTTCCTCTTCCCACTCAGGAGCTGTACACAGATGCATCCAATGAAGGTTGGTGAGCTTTCTCCAGCAACCTCAAGGTCTAGGAACTTTGGTCTAATCAACAAATGGAAGATCATATGAACATCAAGGAAATGAGGTCTCTCATTCTGGCCCTTCCTGACGTCCAATCTTTTTGGGTTCCAGGCGAATCTTCACAGACAATACCACAGTCATGTGGTACATCAACAAACAGGGAGACATGAAGTCTTAACCGTCTTTGCAGGCTGGCTTCTTAGACTTGGGACTTCCCAGTTCAACATAATTTGTTTTTTCAGACAGTTTACATTCCCTCAAAGCGCAAGCTTGTGATAGACACTTTGAGCAGATCCAGGGAGATCCTCATGAATGGATACTTTACAGGGAAGTGTTCCTGGACATAGTACATCAGTGGGGTACTCCTCATGTAGATCTTTTTACCTCCCTTATGAAAAAAACAACTTCCCCAGTTCTTTTCCATAGTGCGAAGTCCTCTTGCTTGGAAAGTGTACACACTGTCTTTTTCATAAGATGGGATGTTTCTGTATGCCTATAATTCTCTTCCTCTGCTACCACAAGTCCTGCACAAAATATTGTGGGACCGGCCTAAAATCTTGTTAGTGAATCCCTTTTGGCCCAAACAACACTGGTTCCATCTTTTATTTTATCTGGCCAGGGGCAATCTTCCCAAGCTACCTCAAAAGATGGTTCTTCTCACATAGGCTAAGAGATCTCTTATTCACCGTCATTTGCCCACTCTTCAGTCGACTCTCTGGATGATTGGGCTTTGATTCCTTTTAGACAAAAACATTTTCTGAGGACATGCTTTGGGTCTTGCAGCAGGCCAGAAATGGAAGAGATTTTGTTTGGTATCTCAAATATCACCTGGACCCTTTTTTTGTGGATATTCCTACGGTTCATAGGTTAGTACCAGGCTAACTGCGTTTGAAAGCCATTGTAAACCTAGCCAATTATCCTTTGCTAGACTCAAACCCTGCACCTTGTGTTCATAGGTTCATAGGTTCATACTAGGCTATCTGCCCTAGGGCATTTATAAGCCTAGCCAGAGTGTGTTTGGCTTTCGCCACCCATTTTAAATTAATTTTGCTATGCCCTTTTTCGAGGTTAGTATACTGTGCCTCTGTCTAACAGTGACACAGAAGTGATACCCGGGGTAAACCTACGATCTCCCATCCACTCATCAAGATTTCTCTTGAAGAGAGTCAATGAGGGACTCTGCCTAACCTGGACTGGGATTTTATTCCAGAGTGAAGGGAGCTTCTGGGTTATGAATCTGTCCCTCCAGCATGTCCTATTTATTTCAGTGCTGAGGTTCAAGTCTCTCCAGCACGTAGCTCGATGGGATTTGGATTTTCTGATGTGCAGCATGTCCATTAATTCCAGGTTGGACATGGCTTTATACGTCAGGCACAGATCGCCTCTGAGCAGGTGGTATGCCACTGAGTAGAGCTGGAGTTTCTTTAACCGGGCAGCATATGGCATCTGTTTGAGCCCTTTGATCCTCTTGGTGAGGTACTTTTGGGGTCTTTCCAGTTGCTGCAGGTGTCTGGTAAGGTACATCCCAAAAGGGGCATTGTACTCAATTATGGGCCTGATGAGGGATGAGTAAAGAGGCACGATGACCTCCCTGATCTAGATGTGAATCCCTTCATGACTAGGTGGGCTATATAAAATGTTTTTCTAACCACTTTGGCCACGTGGTTGTCAAATGAGAGATTGCTATCAACTTGGGTCCCCAGATCCTAATTACTTCTTCTGTACTTAATGGATTACCACCTATGTGGTAATTTGTGGGCACTTTTTGCCAAAGGGGATGACTATACACTTTTTGGCATTTAGCTTGAGGCCATGGCTCTGGCACCAGTTGTCTGTTTCTATGAGGCCCTTTTGGAGGATGCTTGTGTCGGCTGGAGAGTCGATTATGGCGCCCAGTTTGCAGTCATCTGCGAACTTGGTCAGCCACAGTCCTTCCGTGTTGGCCTGTACCTCCGAGAAATATATACCGAACAAGAGAGGTCCCAGGACTGAGCCTTGTGGGACGCCACTTATAACTGGTTTGGAGTCTGACATCGCTCCAGCAATTCTAACCATGTGGGTTCTGTCCTTGAGCCAGTTTGCAACCCATCTAGTGACATAGGGGTTTATATTTAAGCTGGTGAGCTTATCTATAATGCCTGAGTGGGGTACTGTAGCGAAACCTTTTGCGAGGTCCAGGTAGGCTGTGTGGACCACCTTCCCCTCGTCAATGGCCTTGGTGACTGTTTCAAAGAAATCGACCAGGTTTAAGAGGCAGGATCTGCCCTTAACAAAGCTGAACTGGGAAGGATCCAGTGTCTGTAGGTCCCCAATATCTTTATTTATGAGGTCCATGATGATCCTTTCCATAGCTTTGCAGACCAAGCTAGTCAGGCTTATGGGGCGATAGTTTCCAGGATCCGTTGAGGCACCACCTTTGTGGAGAGGGACCACTGTTGCTGTACGCCACTCTTTGGGTACATATCCTGTAGTAAGGCTGAGATTGAACAGTAGTTTTATGTTTGGGTTTAGCTCTTCTTGGAGTTCATGTAGGACACAGCCCGGGACACCGTCTGGTCCCATTGATACTGTGTTTTTTGCTTTGGAGAGGGCGGCTCTTACCTGAGCATCTGAGATGTCAGGGGGGCAGCACTCTGCTGGGATAGATATTTGCCCTTTTGGTGGGGAGGGGGGGGACTTTGCACTGAACCTGTCAGCTAGGATGTTGGCAATGTCTGTGGGTTCGGTGTATTTTTTGTCATTTTGGACTAATTCTGAGCATATCTGGGAATTCCCACCCAGGTTCCTAACATAACTAAAGAAAGCCTTGTGATTATCCTTAGTGTCCTGTGCAATTTTTCTCTTGAAGCTGGCCTTAGACGATTTTATGAGTGCCTGTAGTTTTTTGCTAATACTGATCAGAGATGCCTTCCCTTTTTGGGATTTTGCTCTATCATGTAGTAGCTTCCTCCTTCTATTGTATAGTTTGTTTATGGCTGGGGTCCACCAGACAGGACGTCTGCCTTTGGAGGATTGGGTCTTGGTTTTATTTAGGATTGCATGATCCATGCATTCGTGACGGTGTTCATAGAATGCGTTTATAAAGGATTCTGCGGTCTGGGCCGTATTTTCCACAGGCCCGGGGGCTTTGAAGGATTCCACCTCGGTTTTGAGGAGTGTGAAATTTGCTTTAGAGAAATTTTTCACTGTGGTTTTCTGGGCAGGGGGTGGGGTCGGGATGTGAATATCCAGTGAGATTAGTTTATGGTCTGATCTTACCAGTGAGGGATACACTTCTGGTCTGGAGCATAGAGTCCCCATGTTGGTGATGATCAGGTCCAGTATGTTTTCCCTCTTGTGGGAGTGGTAAAAGTTGTTCCATAGCATTTGAGTTTATAAATTCTAGGAACCTTTGGGCTAGGGTGTTGGAGCTAGAGTAATGCTCCCAGTCTATGTTTGGGTAGTTGAAGTCGCCCAATATAATGGTGTTTGGAGAGACCTTCATATTTTCCAGTGTTCTCAGGAAGGCTGAGTGGGGTTCCTGGGTTTGGGAGGGTGGTCTGTAGCAGGCTATAAACTGGAAGGCAGTTTTACCCACTGTTAGTTGCACATGGATAGTCTGTGATGCTTCATGCTGTGCAACCAACCTGGAGGTGTGGATATCTTTGATGAATATTAATACTCCCCCTCCTTTTGTGGTTCGGTCCAAGTTTTGGGGCCGGAAAGCATGGTATGAGGTATAACCTGGTAGTGCTGTGGTGCTCTCGGGAGCCTTGAACCAGGTTTCTGTTACTGCACAGATATCGATGTTCTCCATGCTAAGGAGAGTTTTGAGTGCGTGCATCTTGAGGTTTAGACTTCTGGCGTTGAGTAGCATTACTCTTAGTTTCTTATCCCTTGTGATACCTATGGAGGTGGGTTTGTGTTTTGAGCCTTGCCTAAAAAAGGCACTATGGGGGTAGCAAGAGCCTTTGCCAATATCCGAAAGCCCAGGGGTGACAGGTGCAAGCCATCCCTAGCGAAGCATTGTGGCTTGTCGAGCATGTCATCCCAGGCTGACAGGCATTGGATCCCCTTTGAATGACACCCATACTTAAACCAGTTGTTGAAATTGATCATCTTGTCTTCATATTGTGGCATCATTCTTGGTGAGGGTAAGATGCTATTCAAGGTCAGGGTCATACAGGCCTGGGCTACATGCTCAGAGAGCTCCTCTATGTCTCTTTTCATGTAGTCCAGGGAGGTACGTCTCAGGTCATTCACACCAGCATGGACAATGACTGAGTCATATTTGTACTTGCCTTGGAGTGACCTGAGTGCTTGTGTTATGTGGCGGATCCTAGCGCCCGACAGGCTGCTCACCGTGACCTTCTCTTGTTCAGCCTGGTGAGCGGGACGTCAGTGTGCCTGACGATAGAGTCACCTATTACAAGTGTATCAGGTGTGTTGTTTAACCTTAAGGGCTGTGACTGTTTGGCACACTGGCTTTGTGAGCTATGTGTTGCACGTGTTTTATTTTGGGGTAGCGGTTGCTTGTGTGTCTGCTTTGGAGGTCTCTGCTGCTTAGGCAGATTTTTATTTAGAGCCTCCGAGTATGTTTTTGTGTGTTTATGTGTTTGGTTTGCTGTCGTGGTAGGTCTATGTGAGACTGGAATTGTAGTGAGTGTGGTTTCCTTCTCCTCCTGACTGGTTATGCCAGTACTGAATTGAGAGAGCTTAGCCTCCAGTTTGGCTATATGGTTGCATCTCTCACATGTGTTGGAATTTGTTGGGAGGAGGAGAGGGTTGTCTGTGTACATGAGGCAGTTGTAACATTGCCTCAAGATTCCCAGATTCACCAGCTGGACCGGAGAGGAGATTGACAACTGACCTTTGGACATGCTAGAATAGTATTGGGAATTCCTTTATAATTGAAAAAAAGGGCCAATGGGGAACAAGGTACTCAAGGGGAGTTTGTGAGGGTGTAGTGCTTTTAAACACCTTAACCATTAGGCCATCCTCCCATCCTTTCTTATGTGTGAGTTAACTCTGATCTAGCATATTCATCTGTTAAAGCTAATTTATCAGCCATTTCTGCTTGTCTGCCTTTGAATCTGCCCCTTGCTTCTTGTTTTGAAGTCAAAAAGTCACATTTCTTTATGGTAAGTTCTTAAACAACTGTACTTTCTTCATGCCTGCAGGCTGAAACCATTGAGAATATGAAAATGGACAGATTTAAGAGTGGGTAGTGAGGTAGTGCTTCATACTAACAACAAAGCACCATAGCACCTTGATGTTCTTCGTGTTTCACTGTTGCAGTCATCACATTTGGGTTATCTGTCTGCAGGTAGCCCTCAGCCGGCCTGAATACCAGAGTCTTTGGATTTCTGCGTCGGATGCTATCACTTCTTCCTTGACGTCAGGTTGTCAGGGGTATAAAACATGCAGCCGATGCCATTACACCAGTCTTTCTTGCCTTGCGGTGCCCAAAGCGGAAGCAGTTCGCATGTGCCGGTCGGCTGACTCCTGAAATTTTCATTTTCGAGTTTCAGACCTGAAGTCTTCAAAAAAGCTAAGTACCCCACTGGGGATCCTTTTTCTTGCTCTAACCAATGTCAGTAAAAGTTAACAATTGTC
The DNA here is from genome assembly GCF_019279795.1 of Protopterus annectens. Classification (NCBI taxonomy): domain Eukaryota; kingdom Metazoa; phylum Chordata; order Ceratodontiformes; family Protopteridae; genus Protopterus; species Protopterus annectens. Next base: position 363,291,788 of record NC_056730.1, on the reverse strand, counting down.
TTACCTGTGGAAAGGAAATACCTCATGGAGATTTTCATTCTTACTGCATCCCCTGCTTAGGCCCAGACCACAACGTCCCTCGTTGTCAGTTTTGTGCCTTATTCAATGCCCGAACTATTCATCGTCAGGCTGTTTTTGCAGCTAATTATTTTCGTACTCGTTCTGTGTACTCTGAAATAGCTTCGTCAAGCCATTCAACTACCAATCTTCCAAAGAAACGTAAGGAGAAAGACAGAGACAGACCACATAGGTCCAAAACTGCCGACGATGCTTCCGTTAAGCTAGTCGCCAGTCCGCCGGTACTCAGTGAGGCACTTTTGCAGCCCCTGATACCCACTACTTCTGCTTCGCAGGCCTCTACTGAGACCCATTCGGAGTCCGGAATGCCGTGAGATGCTTCTTCGACTATGGAACCTGCGGATGTCTCTACTTTGGATGGGTCTGGAGCCGCTGTGCAGGCACCGGCTTCTGAGGGTATATTCAGGCCTACAAACATTCATATTAAACCAACGCCATTGTTTTCATCCAGGCCTAAAACTTGCACCACGCCTAGAAAACCGACAACCAAACCGCAGGCCCATATGCCTAAAAAAACAAATGCTTAGAATGGCTGAAGACCTCATTACCTTGATTAAGGGAAGTCAGCCTTCCCCTTCTAAGAGACCTAGAACTGAGTTTCTTTCTGATTCTTCTGATCAGGAATCTGATTTTTCTGCTCCTTCTGATTACCAGGATTTGCACTTATCTACTTAGACAGATGCCTGGTGTCAAAGCCATGGCCTGAAGCTCAATGCCAAAAAGTGTATTGTTATCCCCTTTGGTAAAAACTCTGTACCCATGAACTACCACATAAGTGGTACTCTACTTAACGCTGAAAGTGTGATAAGAGACCTTGGGACACAGGTGGACAGTAGTCTCTCCTTTGATAATCACATTGCCACAGTGGTCAGGAAATCCTTCTACGTGGCTCACCTCATCACAAAAGGTTTCTCATCCAGAAAAAAAGAGGTCATTGTTCCCCTCTACTCATCACTCATTAGACCTATTATAGAGTACAACATCCCTTTTGGTATGTACCTCACAAGACATCTACAACAACTGGAAAGGCCACAGAAATACCTCACAAAGAGGATTAATGGCCTCAAACAGATGCCCTATGCAGACCGTCTCAAAAAACTCCAGCTTTACTCCGTCGCATATCGCCTACTCAGAGGCGATCTCTGCCTAACATACAAAGCTATGTCAAACCCAGAGCTGTTGGACATGCTCCACTTAAAGAAATCCCAATCCCTCCGATCTACAAGCTCTAGGGACCTAAACCTTGTCACCACAATAAACAGAACATGCTGGAGGGATAGATTCCCATCCCAGAGACTTCCCGTACTCTGGAACAGACTACCTATCTATGTCAAACAGAGCTCCTCATTAGCACTCTTCAAGAAAAATCTTGATGATTGGATGGGAAATAGGAAATTCACCCCAGGGATCACTTCAGTGGCTCTGCTCGACAGGGGCACAGGAAAATAATTTTCTTGGGTGGCGAAAGCCAGGGTACCTTTGTATCTAGGCTTATATAGGCCCTAGGGCAAATAGCTTAGTACCTACCTATGAACCTATGAGGATTCTGATGCAGAGGATTCCATTCCCTCTGCTTCCCCTCCAGAAGATTTTTCTTTCGATGAAACCTTGCACACTCTTAGGACGCATTTCCGCTGGGAAAGCCAGGATTACTCTGACTCCAAAAAGAAGCTTAGGGAATTCTTACTCCTACCTCAGCACAGGCCTTTAGCTATCCCTCTTGTTCTGGACATTGTAGATGATGCCTTCTTGGAATCTAGCCTTTCCCCAGACACTTTACCTCCAGCTCCAAGAAAACCTGGCAGGTATTACAGAGTACCTGACTCACACAAGTTCCTCTTCAAGAATCCTGCAGATCCAGAGACCATTTCCCAAGGACCAAAAGGCATTAAGGCTGCTGCTGCCAAAAATCCTACCTCTTCTGATAGAGATTCTAGAGCTTTAGACAGATGGGGTGAGAAGGTATACACTTCTGCTACTTTGGCCATCAGGGCTTTAAATTGCCAGTTTCATATGTTAAAGTATCAGCAGCATGTTATGGGGCTACTTAAACGGAAAATGATGTTGATTCCTGACTGTACTGAACACAAAGAATTGTAGGATTTAATGCATTCTGCAGAACAAGTTGGTAAACATACTTTGCAATGTGGTTTTGACACTTTAGAAGCATCTTGCAGGGCTGCTGTCACTGGGTCTGTACTTAGAAGGCATGCTTGGCTTAAGGAACAAAACTTGCCAGATCATGTAAAAGCTAAATTACTGGATGATCCCTTAAACCAAGACCGCCTTTTTGTCAACAAAGCAGAAGTCCTCAAACGGATGGAGGAAAAAGCTAAATCTATGCAAACTGTTAAAGATTTCCTACAAGTACAGCCTCCTAGATTCAGTAGGCATTGCCCTTCTAAGAACTGGTCCTTTCCAGTCCCTAAAAAGGCCTTTTCAGTCCAAACCCAGGAACAGCAGACCACCTAGGCTACAGTCTCAGGCTTCGCACAAACCTAAGCAGTGGGGAGCTCCCACTTCCAAAGCAGGGAGTAGTAAGCCACGGAAAAATGGCACAGTGACTTAACCTTAACCCTTCCAAGCCCTGCTCTACTACCTGCTCCCTTAGGAGGAAAGCTCGCCCTGAATGCAAAAAACTGGGAACTCATTACCCAGGACAATTGGGTTTTGAACATAGTTTCCCAAGGATACAGATTCCACTTCCACACCCTACCAACACCAAATGGTTGGCCAGACCTACCCCCAAATCAATGAGCAGAGGCCCAACAGCAGGTTCTCTCTCTCCCCTCAATATCAGGGCTATTCAGCCTGTCCCAGCAGAACAAAGGGGACAAGGCTTTTATTCAAGACTTTTTCTGGTACTCAGAAAAGACAACTCCTGGCATCCTATCCCTGGACCTCTCTATTCTCAACACCTTTCTGGTAGTTCCAAAATTCTAAATGCTAACTCTGCAACAGCTTCTTCCCATGCTAGCCAAGGATGCCTGGCTGTCAACCCTAGACTTAAAGGACGCTTACCTGCACATCCCAATAAAGGAATCTTGCAGGAAATACCTACGCTTCAGGGCAGGCTCCATGCACTATCAGTTCTCTGCACTTCCCTTTGGCTTATCTACTGCGCCCTGGGTATTCACAAAGTGCTTAGCTCCAGCCATTGCATTTTGCAGGCAGAGAAATATTCAAATTTACCCATATTTGGACGATTGTCTGATTCAGGCAGAAAGCCAGTACTTGCTATTACAACACCTGGCATTCGTAAAGAAACTTCTAACCCCACTGGGGTACACCATCGACGAAAAGAAATCTCACCTAGTACCCTGCCAACAGATGGTATTCCTGGGAGCAAGCTTGAATACAACTTCCCAGATGGCATTCCTCACTCCAGAGAAACAAGTTTACTTGACAATCTACTTCAAACTGTTGGCCACAAAACTCCAGCTATCTGCAAGGAAAATACTGCAACCCCTGGGGTTCATGGGCTCTTGCATTTTACTAATTCCATATGCAAGACTGCATATGAGGAAACTCCAGTGGTATCTAAAAAGTCTATGGTGTCAACATTCTCAGGACCTGGAAACAATGATTTCTATCATTCCTTGTATCAAGACAGAGTTCCTTTGGTGGGCAGAGGCCTGCTACCACAACAAGGGACTCCCTTTCACTCTACCCACTGCTGCCCAAACCCTAACAACAGACGCATCAGAATATGCATGGGGGGGCTCACATGCCAGGGCAGTGCATTCAGGTCAAATAGATCCCAAGACAGATGCACCTGCATATCAATCAAAAAGAAATGTTAGCTGTACAGAATGCTCTGACAGCCTTCAAAGACCGTATTCTTCCAGGACAACTATTGGTAAAGACAGACAGCATAAAAGTTATGTGGTATATAAACAAGCAGGGGGGAACCCACTCATACCCTCTGCAGACTAGCCATGGTTCTGTGGAAGACAGCCTTGAGCTACCAGGTAACCTGCAAGCTCAATTCCTGCCAGGCATACTAAATTCACTGGCAAATGACTTAAGCAGAAATCTCATAGACCCACACAAATGGAAACTAGAAGCCAAAATATTCAACCTCTTGAGGAACAAATGGGGGACTCCAGAGATAGACCTGTTTGCCTCCCCTCAGAACTACCAATTGAACAAATTCTGCACAAGAACTCCCCACAGCCAAGTTTGGAAAGTGGATGCCCTGTCCTTTACCTGGGAAAGCCTCTCAGTTTATGCCTTTCTCCCTCTGCCTCTCCTCTCAAAGGTTCTACTAAAGATCAAACAGGACAAGCCAAGGACAATACTGATTGCACCAGACTGGCCATGCCAGCACTGGTGCCCCCACTTGTGCAGTATGGCACTGCTACAACCATGGCACCTGCCTCAGACCCCTTCCCTGCTGTCCCAGCAGGCGGCCAGATTCTGCACCCTCAGCTTCAAACCCTGAACCTTGCAGCCTGGCTAATTCCTTGAGCTCTCCCTTAGCATCCCTCAGTAAGCAGGTACTGGATGCCATTCTGGAGGCAAGGAGGCCTAGTACTAAAAAATCCTATGCTGAAAATTGGAAAAGGTACTGTTCCTGGAGCCTGGTTCATGGGATGGGCACAACGGTGCCCAGCTTACCTCAGATTCTACAGTACTTAACAGAAATGCTCCATAGGGACCTATCCTTCTCGTCAATTAAAATTCATGCCTCTGCCATTTCAGCACGTTATAATACAGAGGCACCCCTTTTCTCTCACCCCTTGCTAAAGCCTTAGAGGGGCCAAAAATTTAAGACCCCTCAGGAGAGCTCCCACTCCAGCCTGGGACCTTAGCTGAGTTTCAGCTGACTTGAAATTCCTTTCCTGGAAAACAGCCTTCCTTCTAGCTATCACTTTAGCAATAAGAGTGTCTGAATTACAGGCCCTCATGGTAGTAGAACCCTTCATTATCTTCCATGCGGACAGGGTTTCCCTCAAGACTAATCCTTACTTTATGCCCAAGGTGGTGACTAGTGTGGCCCTAAATCAGTCCATTCATTTGCCTACTTTTTTTTCCTGATCCACAAAACAAAGGTGAACGAATACTGAACTCTGGATGTGCACAGACAACTTAGATTTTATTTGGATAGGACTAAGCCTACCAGAAAATCTCAGAGGCTGCTAGTTAGCTTTGCTTCAGGAGCAGAGGGGAAGGCCATTTCAAAGCAAACCATTTCCAAATGGATAGCCCATTGCATTCCTTTCTGCTACAAGCACCATGGAAAACCTACCCCACAGGGGATAAGATCACATTCCACCAGGGCTGCATCTACCTCTGCGGCATTTCTCACAGGGGTCCCTACCAGGGACATCCTAGAAGCTGCTACCTGGAGCTCTATACATACCTTCACCAAGCATTACCACTTGCCTATCTTTTCTGAATCCAGAGCTGGATTTGCCACTCCAGTCTTGCAGTGATTAATAGCTGGCCCTAATGCTCTTTAACTTCCTCCTCCCTTCCTTAGCTTTGGGAATCTACCCAAATGTGATGACTGCAACTATGAAACATGAAGAACATAGTACAGTTGTATACACTTAACATAAATGTAGATGTTCGAGTGTATTCACTGTTGCAGTCCTGGTTACCTTCCCTCCAGCCCACTGACTTCTCTTGGCTCTACCTCTCCTTATGGTTGGTATGTCTATTTTTTTCTTGTGTATTTGCTTTTTAATGGGGGTTTTACCATACCATTTAATTGCTTCCTATTATGGGGGCACCTGACATCTGGGGCTAGAAAAACTGATGTAATGGCATCGGCTGCATGTTTTATATCCCTGATGACCTGATGTCAAGGAAGAAGCGACAGCATCTGACGTAGAAATCCGAAGACTCTGGTATTCAGGCCAGCTGAGGGCTACCTGCAGGCAGATAACCCAAATGTGGTGACTGCAACAGTGAATACACTCGAATATCTACATTTATTGTAAGTGTACACAACTGTACTTTATGTCCCATAGGGTCAATGTTTCTTACCGTAGAGAGAGTGTTTGGGACTTGTTCAGAGTACATTTTTGGTGGAGTGCAGACTTAATGTCATGTATTGGAAGCTGGGTGGAAGAGTGGAGGGTTGAAATAAATATATCTGCTAATATGTTGGCTAAAACTATAAAGGAAGCAACCAATAGGGTGGAAGTCGTAGTAATCAAGCAAGCAACATAAAAATTCCATGAAACTCTGACTGTCATGTCTTAAAGAAAATTTATTAACAAGCTAAAGACAAGGTAAATGCTTTCACAGCTACATGCAGCTTCATCAGACCGTAATTTATTGAAACCCTTACATTTTAAATAGCACAAAAACCCCCCCTCAATACAACCAATAAGGACATATCACATAGATAATAAACTTTTCATCCAATAAAAAATGAAAGAAGCCACACCTCCTTTCATTCATAAAAAATAGACTTATCAATTCAGTAAAAACTGAACCTCCATTCAAAACAAAGAAACCACGTGTCCACAAAACAATTACCTATCTCTTCATAAAATAATGGGTGTGACTTAAGTGTGGGCTTGAGCGATATACGTTCATTCAGCCCAGGATACTTGTCAGCTTGTAGCTTGATAATTCATTTGAGCTCACTTCTTTTCTGTTCTGTTAATAAAGTCACCTAGTCTAATACTGTCGTCTAAAATTTCCAAGACTAAAAACTTAAAAGCATGTTCAATGCCATGTTCTATCACGTGTGTAGCTAAAGCATTGCTGTCCTTATGATTCTTAATATCATTAATATGCTCTAATATTCTTTCTTTAAATGCCTGATTGGTCTTCCCTATGTAAAATGCACTACAGTATAAGCATCTAGCATAACCTAGATTCCCATTACTGCAATCAGCATAAAAATAAAATTCTAATTTATACCCTGATAATGGATGTAAAATACATTATCCCCTCGAGCCACACACTCTAGGGATCTAAACCTCACCACAGCAATAAATAGGACATGCTGGAGGGATACATTCCTGTCCCAGAGACTTCCCATGCTTTGGAACAAGATTTCAATCTACATTACGCAGAGCTCCTCATTAACACTCTTCAAGAGAAACCTTGACAAGTGGATGGGAAACAGAAAGTTTACCCCGGGGATCACTTCAGTGGCTGTGCTGGACAGAGGCACAGAGAACCAATCTAAGGGTGCAGCAAAAGCCAACACATTCTGGCTAGGCTTATAAATGCCTTCGGGCAGATAGCCTAGTACTACCTATGAACGTATAATCTCGTCTGTATATATTTGCATGCATTACATATACAGCACGGAGAAGTGACCTTATGTTCTGATTCATATGGGTGAAAAAGTCTCATGCTTATAACAGAGTTGTCGTGTTAGGGATCAGTTATTCCTAAATAAAAATTTGGGTACAGAACGTACTACTTTTTTGATGTCCTTATTGGCCATCAATATAGGCCAATTATCTTATTAATGATATCACAAACAATGTTGACATCACTGGAGTAAGTTAGTAAGACTCTGGGACTACTGCGTTGTGAAGACAGATGTTGGAGATGTAAAGTCCAAATGCAGCCATGGGCCAGGCAGTGTGGAATCACTTCTATTCGTGTGTGTGTGTGTGTGTGTGTGTGTGTATATATATATATATATATATATATATATATATATATATATATATATATATATATATATTTTTTTTTTTTTTTTTTTTTTGTAACTTGGAACTCCAGAGACAGGGGTATTGTTGAAACATGAACAGATCTTACTAGCAACTATTTTACTGCTGGCTAAAAAAGGCATTTCTGTATAAATGGAACCAGAAAGACCTTCCTACAATTGAAGGATCCTATGTATTGCTTGCAAACCTGGCAAATAAAGTAACACTGGTAGCAGATGGCAAAGGGCTGTGGTACACTGGCAAGTAGTTAAGCGATTACCGTGATTACACTTTGAGCAGCCAAGTGCTCCAGACTGTGTGGAACACTCCTCATTTGTGATCAGTTAAGCCCACTGTTCAGTTGTTCTGCAGTGAGCAGCGGTTGCTCCGCTTTGTTACTTTTGACTGGTATGTATATCGCAGTTCTAGCCAACTGGCATCTCAATATACAAGCTAGTCAAGTAATTTACATCTTTAAGAAAATGAGTGAGCTTTTTTATGCCTGACTATGCAATTCTCCCTCCCCTTACGTGCTCAGTGCTGCCCTCCCTGCTGCCTAAATTCCAATCAGGGAAACCTGTACTCTGACGGCCAAGGGAACACCCCTTTTTTACTACATGCTCAGATGTCCGGGGAGTAGTTTTATTGGATGTGAGTGAGCATCTTGGACTAATGAGCATAATCCCAACGTGAGTAAGTTAAGTTTTGCTTATTACAACTGAATTCTTTCGAGCTGCCTTTTTAACTGGAACATTTATCCCACTAACATAAGTTAAATTAAAACTCAGAAATAGTTATTTTGCCAGCATAAATCTACATAAATCATCTACAAGCAAATAAGATGTCTAAAATACTTCTCAACTAAATGTAAATGATTTCAGACTGTAAAGTACAAATTTAAAGTAAAAAAAATGTTCAAGCTTGTTTTCAAAAGGAGAGAGTTTCAGAATTTTAAATGCTGACCCACATTGCAGCATTATTAATATGCTGAGCATGCCCTAGAAAATGTATAAACTGATGTTAGGTCAAATGCAAGAAAAAGGTACTTTTAATAAAGGGCACACTATTCCTACAGAAGTTCAACCTTATTGTACCTAATAACAAGCAATGATCACAGCCACCACATTAAATGTTGAATGTGGCAATAAAACCTAGAGTGTGAGCATTATTAATATGGAAGTCACTCCTTTATCAAATACTTTACACTTTCATGTTTGTGGCTGTCATTCCTAAGCAACAAGGTAATATTTTTAAATTAAGCAAGACACAAAAATCATCGCACAAATCTCTTTGCATACATTTTACATTTGTGATAAACCCTGGTTAGTTTTATTTAAGATTTGTCAAGGCTTCAAGGTCAGTACAGTACCATAATGGAAATGCAAAACGTGCTGGCAAGCTTTTGAGTTTAAATGAGTTTCCCTGAAAATGACATTCTAGACAGAGTCAAAGAACCACAATGGGTTTGCCAATGCCACATACTGTTGACGTAACAAATGGCAAGTATAAGTGTCCCTGATTATTTCTGGATTTGTCTCTGATTCATTGAGAGCCAAGCTGGTGAGGTGACTTCATTAGTTACTAATCTCTTTAATGTGGAATTATTTGGAGTAATACTACTTCTGCAGAGATTCTGGTTATTGACTGATACTGGTGGATTGTAATGACAGAAGTTTGAGTGGCTTTTTTATGGTTAAAATGTTCTGAAATGTGTAGTTTTGTCATTATTGGATCATACATTTTGTTTCATTGCTTACTGGAAAAATGTTCAAAACTACAAATTTAAAGTACACTCCAACAAGTGGTGCTGTAGTATACAAGGAGTATAATTTAATACAAACAGGAAGATGAATCAAAAACACATGCATGTATGCCTGGTCCTAAAAATGTGTGCAAGGAGCCTATGGTTTGAAAATAGCTCAAAGGTAAACTTCATTCTCCACTGGACAAATGCATTTTACTTGAATGTGAGTTGCATGAAGGGCTGCTCTGGAGGGAGGATCCAATCTATTACCCTGCCTAGGGTCCCATTTGACCATGATCTGGCTCTTTTAAAATGTTCATTACAAGCGAGTAGTGGGTCGTGAACAATTACTGGTTTCAAAAGTTTGGGAACCACCAGTCTTTTCTTTTTGTACTCTTTTATGTTTCTGTGATCTGCCTGGTTATTTGTTTATATGGACTTGTGGTTGTTGCTACTTGAGTTAATAAAGACGTTGATTAAAAAGTGAAACAAAAATTACTGTTTTTAATGGAGCTTCTCTCTTGCTCCACTAAACCTCTCCTAGTAACTGTATATACCAACTCTGAAGTGCAAGTGCCTTGGAATATTTGTTTTCAGAAAATCTGAATTCTCACCTTTTTACTCTTCAGTTTTTCAGCTCTACAAATTTAATGTAAAAAAAACATGTTTTACTTCTGTTGGCTGAGAAAATGAAACCCTGTATTTACCGCTGTTGGAAATACCGTCCTACTTTAGAAATTGATGTGCACCTCAAACACCTACGAACATGGTTATCTTCAAACCATGTGATCTTGGGGAGTAACTGTGCATTCTTACCAGTGTTATAAACTCCATGGAGTTCTGTTTGTTTGCTTCTATATTGTTTTGCTTATATATTGTTTACATTTCAGTTTTAATACTGATGTCCAGTCATTCATTTCGACATATTCTGCATGCACATTTGACAACTCTTTCAACAAGCATCTGTCACACTGTTTTTAATTTTCTTTGTTTTGTCACAAACAGTGTTACTTTATTTTCTATTTTTTCTCTTTTATTTGGCTTTGTGTCTGAAATTCTAAGTGTGACATGACAATATTCTAAATTTAGGTGCAAGACTGTTAAAGTGATGTCAAAAAAGGTCGGTAGACAAAGTATATTAAAGGTGGCAGATAAAGGGAAAGCTTGTTCCAAAGAACTGTTGTGTGACTCCAAGCTTTCATTTTCCTTTCACATCCGTGGCTGTATATTGAAGCTTAGTTGAGTGTATGTGTTTGAGAAAGTTAAGAAAACTAGGCTGATTTCATGGATTGCTGTGGTGTACTGTTAAAACTGTATATATCCTTATTAAAATGGGAAACTGACTTCTGAGCCAGACTGGCTGATTTCATAGGTGTTTGAGGAGCACAAGAAATCAATTTCTAAAGTAGGACGATATTTCCAACAGTGGTAAATACAGGTTTTCATTTTCTCAACCAACAGAATGCCTCACCAGGCATTTACTTTCTAAGTAAAACATGTTATTTTTATATTAAATTTGTAGAGCTGAGAAATTGAAGAAAAAATGTGCTAAGAATTCAGAATTGCCATCTTTGACTCTTGCAGTATTATTTCTGTTTTTTTGTCTTTCTTTTTAATGATGTAAATGAGTTATGCAGGCTTGGGATTGCTTTTTTATCGTATCTGACGACTTGGACCATTAAGTCACATTCTTTTTTACATCATTGCTTTTTGCTGTTAAAAATGTAGTAATATCCATGACACATTTCCAGTTTCTTCAGCAGTTTAGCTTGGCATCTCCTGATTACATTGCAGATTCAGTCACCTTAGGAATTTGCTCATGCATCCCTGAGCCTAAAACAAACAATAAAAAATTGATGCATCTTGCATGTTACAACCTGGCAAAGAAATCATCAGGGACATTTACGACTCAGAGCATGAAGAGCAATTTGTCTTTGATCTAGGCTGTATAGAGACTAACCGACTTTGTAGCTTTCCATGGATTTCTTTAGGATGCCTGAACTGCTTTGCAACTGATCTGGGAACTAGACCAGCAGGTGACAGAGATCTTATTTTACACAGATTAACAAACTGCTGTTTGGTAAATTCTCTATGTATGAGGCTGCTTTTGTGTAGTGTGGTAGCATTTCATCACTCACTCACACAGTGGATTCCATATAATGTTTATTTTTGTTAGCAGTACACTCAGGGAAGAGGAATTGCCAGGTTTCTGCTAGGAGAATAAGGTTGTTTCTGATTAACAGTGCCAGAAGAATGTGGGTTTTTCTCTAATGAATGGTATCAGTCATAGCTCTCAGTCTCTCAGCACAAAAAAATCTGGACAAAGCCAAAAGTAATGGGGGAAAGCCTCGAACTAGGGACAAATTTTAAATATAGCTCTTATAAACTTAGAAAGTTGCTAGAATAAAAAGTTTTGTGTTACCATACATTTCTGAAGGATATGAAGTCTGAAACTCAGATGCCTGTTGTTATTTAGTGAATTAACTCCTCAATGATTTGCACAAAAATCCAGAAAATCACATTTAATGAGGAAAAATCCAGAAATATAAAACAAAATCTGGAGAGTCGAGAGGTATGGAACCAGGATGTTAAGATGTATGCATTTCTGTTATTTCATGTTTACATAAAAATCTGGATGAATAGTATGACAGCCCAAGGTGTAAGTTACAAATAGTATATGTCATAATGAAGCTCTTGTAAAAATGAAGACATATGCTGTGTCCTAAGTGCTGCTTTTTGTTGGAGTGGTACCCAAGTTCTGACACTTGGCAGCTGAGGGACATGCTTACAAAATTAGCAACCAGGGTGTGCTGGAGTCCATTGTTTCTAGGGTCAGTGGACTGGCTTGCTTCTTTGTACAGAATATTGTAGAGATATGTGTAGTTTAAGTGGCATATTGCTTAAAACCTGCCCCTGAGAGTACCTGAGCCTATGTGATGGCATATCTGGCTTATATAGTTTATCTATACTTAATAATTGAACCTCTGGAATGAAACGAAATGAAAAACTAAAAAAAATGACAAAGGTAGTTCAGGGGACATTTTCAGTTTCATTTTTCTTTTTTTTCTTTTTTGGTTCCTTCTCCCACTCTGCTAGCGTCTTGTGCTGATAAGTTCATAAGCAGTTCCCTTCTCATTGTCTCAGCTAGTGTGGAGTGTGGAGACATGCGATGATGGGCAATGGCATACTCTGCATCAGGGCTGCAGGCTGGCTCCGTAAAAAAAAATCTACAATCAATCATTAGCGGAGGAGTGTTCCTGGCTCGACCTAACCAGGAAAAAGCCAGACAACAACAACAACAACAATAAACAATAATCAGGCTTCCCTCCCAGCCACCCTGTGTGATTCATTCATTGCAAGAGCCTGCTGCAGAGCCTGCCCTCTGGTGTTCTGGGGGGTGATATCAAAATCAAGTGAGTCTTCTATCTGGGTGGTGGTTAGGGCATTTTTTCTTTCACATCCCTGCATTCCAGTGTTGTGACTGTGACTTCTGCTTAGGTGTTTGCACTAGAATATGTATGTGTGCCTCTTCTCCCCTACTGCTATATGTTGCTTGGGGCAACTGTAGTCATCACACTTCTCCATTATGGCTTAGACAATGTCCGCTATTATACCCCATACCAGTTGCTGTACTGCGTGCACTGCACTAAGTCACTGTAAGCTACAAAGCTCGCCATGGTCACCATTCCGTTTGTTTATTTTTGCCTTTTTTTCATTATTTTGGAATGTTAATGAACACTGATAGAATGCTTAGATAATACTGAACCATATTATTTTGACAGTTTTATTCAAATTAAGAGGTGTATTATCCTATTGCAAATAGTTTTCAAACAAAAATACCTAAGATAGGTCTTTTAATAGAATACTTACTTTCCTGAATAGTAACCAGGTTCTAAATTCTCATACATGCCAAAAAGTACAAATAGATGCCGTTTGCTGAAAGTTGCCCAAGTATTCAACAATAAGCTTGCATATTACGATATTTATATAAAGACTTTATGTTTTTTCTTGTCTGTGTCCCTGATAATCTTCATTTACATAATTTTGTACCCCTCACCTTTACCTGTATGTGCAGCATGCTGACGCCAGCATCAGTATTTATCCCAACAAAACCATGTAATGTGGAAAAAATATATTTTGAAAGTCAGTAGATATGAAAAATGCATAAGTCAAAGCACCACATAAATCAGAAAAGTGACCAGCAGCTTCCCTCTACATCCCCCATATGTGGAAGGGACTTTAATGCCTCACCACCACCATATGTAGGGAGAAATCTTTAACCTTATACACTAATGCTACATTCATACAACTATGGAGGTAGTCAGCAACTCCCAAACTGTGCTGTTCCATAATACAACGGTTCATATTCACAAGTAGTAATGGCTCAGAGTTTTGCTGTTGAAAATTTTCAGTGTCATAGATTTTCAGCTGATATACATTAAGATGTTGTTATAAATAGTTTTATTATAACTGTAGGCTCCTGTATTGCAGTCAATGGTTTGGAGTATTGCAGTGGACGATAATATCAACCAGCATCTGTCCACTGCCAGAGCTCTTTGGATGTGGGCAAGCACCTTGGTACTGAATGCACTTCACATAGGTAGTTGCTAAGCTTGCAGACTCAAACCCCAATTCCCATTTACCCACAAGTACTGTCTGGTTAAGTGATTTGCTTAAGGTCACACAGTAGGCAAAAGAAGGTTGAGGGAATTAAACCCTGCATCATAGAAATTACAGCTCATAGCACTAACCCTGTACTCCAATTGCCAAACTCCCTCTTCCTTTTTCCTCAGCAAAGAAAAAAAACTGTTAAATAGTCAGTAAATTATGTTGCTTTCTGGTTGCCAGTCACTGTTCTTGAACTCTGGTCGCTCCAGTATGTTATGCTTCTTTGTAAGAGTCACAGGGTGGGAAACAGGAGAGCACCGATAAATTATTCTCTGTGCAAGTATAGATATAAAAAGGATGGTGGAGGAATACCTGTGACCTCGTTACACTGTTGAGATTGCCTATGTTTTCCTTACTTGGTGCAAGCACCTTTGAACTCCTTTGGTGATTCATACTCTGTCACTTCTACAGAAAGTCATTATAGAGTAGTAGCTCCCTTGGTGTGTAGTAATAGTATTTTTTCTTCTCTGCTTTTAACTGCCCCTTCCTTTTCCCTTCTGTGTCCCATTCTCATGGAACCAGAGAATTTGACTGCAGTAGCAGACCTCTCAACCAACTGGGGACAAATTTCAACAGAATCAGGGACAAGTCAAGAAAAAATCAGGGACAATCAGGGACACTTTTAAAATATTAGTGCTATTAATTTGAAACATTGACAGAATCAGAGCATATGAATTAATACACATTTTCTGAAGTAAAAGAAGCCTATAACTCTTAATTATTGTCATTATTCATTAAGTGTAATTCACCACCTTTCCACCAAAAGTCACTAGTTTTAGAAGTGATTAAGAGGGACAGAGCTAAAATCTGAGTCAAAAAAGGAACATTCCTAAAAATCAGGGACAGTTGAGAGGTATGAGTATAGGTGAACTGATGGCAAAAAAATAGAGCACAAAAAAAGTTCCCAAATTATCTTAGATGAGGCAGAATTACTGAATGAGGTTATACAGTCTAAAAAGGCAGAGCTGCCAGCATGAAGATGTGTAACAGATGTGGGTGGAACAAATGATTAGCAGGAAAGTGATCACAGAAGTTATATGGAAGAAATTCATGACTGTTCAAGGCGATACGATGTACAGTCTAGATAAGCTGCCCAGTATTCATTCTTCGTCATTCGTTATCTGAACTGTATAGTCTCCCTTTAGTAAATGGAATAGTGCAACAAGCTTTGAATGGGAACTGACAGACGTGACTCTGTTGCACACAGGTGAAAGTAGTAAGGTACCAGATAAATATGGGCCTGTTTGCATTCCAGAATGCTTATAGGAAATTTCTTCAGGCAAGATGGTAGAGCTCTTGCATACTTATTATTTGGCTAATACTCAGCTGCGTACATTTGTACAGTAAAGGTCATGTCTGTTCAGGCTTGACCCATTTCTTTTGATTGTGTCACCTCTGAGACTGACATGAGTCACCTCATAAGTGCAGATGTGAAACCTGTACCTATGAAGTGACTGAACTTTAACAGTACGTTTGATGCTGCACCTCACTGGAATGTAGTGAGAACATTAAATGGTATGGGTCTGGGGTCTTAACTGGTAAAGATGGCAGGAGGCCTACTTTATGACTAGGTGAATAAGGTAGTTGTATGGGAGAAGTTACCCAAAGAAATATCATGAGGCATTTGAATGTCCCAGAGTTTATTGCTGGAGCCATTCCACTACTGTGTCTGTGTAAGATACAGCACTGGATTTGGAATGCAAGATTATTTTATATGTGAGTAATACAAATATTAGTGAGGTACAGTCATATATAGAAGGGCCAGATTCCAGGAAAAAGATCTCTAGAGCCTTGGATTGTAGACATTGGTGGAAGAGATGATTCAGTGTAAGTAGGACCAAAGGGATACACTTCAGAAAACTGAATAGATGCAAAACATACACACTTCTGTTGGAATTATCTGGAGGAATTAGCTCAAGAAAGGAAAGGGGTTTTGGGGTAATAATCAGTCCCTAAGCTAAGTCATTCCTTGCAGAATAAATTCCTTGCAGAATAAAAGATAGTATTTACATTTCAGAAGTCCAAACTGTATGTCATAGTCACAACAATTTTTTTTTTTTCAAACATAAGCTTCTAAATTCCAGTACTGGCTGGTTAAGATCTTTATTTTAAATTAACCTGATGCTTTGAAAAATAAACTGTTAATTGAAGCCAAATTCTGAAGTAAGAATTGAGTTTAGACTGTTCTACACTCCACATCAAGTGACAAACCTTTTGTACTAATGCCTTGGAACATTTAGATAATGGTAACTGTTAAACTAATGACAATTATTTTATAAAGGTATATTTAACTTTCTTATCAACTTAATTCAGCATAGCGAGCCACAGTGGTGCAGCGGTAGCATTGTCACCTCACAGCAAGAGATTCTCCCATTCGATTTTCGGCTGGAGCGCCTTCTGTGTGGAGTCTCCATGTCCTCCCCGCGGTCAAGTGGTGTTCGAAAGACATGCGTAAATGGACGTACCTTTGTTGAAGTTTGGGCATCGAGCTGGCACCTCAGCACCATAAAAATCTACTGGCAATCATTAGTAGACTGGAGTTCTGCTGTGGCGACCCCTAACTGGGAAAAGCTGAAAGAAGTACATCAACTTAAGACAGTATACATATAGACTTTTTAAATCTTTCTTTGCTAAGATATGGGAATATTTTGTATTATATTAGTACATTGGTACTTCAAGTAAATGGCAACATTATTTTAAAATACTGATTCTGGATGAAAATTTTAGGCACTAACTTTGTTTTCTTTTTCATTTTTGTGTATCACATGTTTACTCCCTTTTTCTTAAATCCTATGGCAGGGGCAATACCTCTGGATTGAAAAATTAGTGCTTCCCATTTTCAAAAAGGAGGATAAGATGTCAAGGTCCAATTGTAGAGTGGTTATATCGTTCAGATTTACTGAGAATGCTTGTGCTAAGGTGCTGAAAGGAGATGCCATTCAGCAGTAGAAGCTTTCATTTAGGTAAATCTATGTATATTCGATCCTGGACATTAAAATGGAAGAACTTGTCAACTCTTAGCCCTTGCAAAAATACTGGAGTGATCATGTGAGTTTGCCAGTCCTGTCACATGTGTTTGTGGACCTAGAGGTGGCATGTTTCCATATACACTGAAGTTCTTTGTGGAAGGTGCTACTGTATTTGAGGAGCAGCAGTTGCGCACATTCTCTGCTGTATGTCTGACATATACAGGATGGGTTTAGGGTCCTATTAAGGGTGTGTTGGTTGTCCTCCAGTTTGTAGTTTATATTTACAGGATTTCAAGGCACAGCCACTTTCTGGACAATATCTATCTTAAAAACATAAGAGTGCAGATAATGATATCCTCTAAGCCTCAAGTGACTGATCTTCAGTGTTGACGGAAGTGGTTTGTTGCCGACTGTGAAGTGAATGGGATAAAACTCAGTACACCCAAAGCAGAGACCATTGTGCTATTAAAGAAAAAGTATAGATCCCTCTTTGCAGGTGAGGGGGAGAAGCTATCTTAGATGGGAGGGTTTAAGTATGTTGGTGACTTTTTCATAAGTGAAAATAGAGAGGACTGAGGGTTTAAGTATTTTGGGCACTTTTTCATAAGTGAAAATAGAGAGGACTGAAAGATTAACCATTGGATGTTTGCAGTGGCAACAGTAGCGCCTATATTATCTTATCGAAGTTTCAGAATATCGAATCTGATATGGTCGACACCATATCATCGAATTCTGAAACATCGAAAGATAAAAAAAATGCCTAAACACAAAAATAAATAAAAACGTACCTTTGCAAGCAGGGGGGCAAGCCCCCCTGTATCTCCCATGTGGGGGGGGCAAGCCCCTCACACCCCCCTACTTAAATATACCAACTCCGAGACTGTAATACATTGAACGAAACGGAAATCTCCCCTTACCGAGATTTCTATTTAAACGTTCAATGTTCTTTGCTTTCGCTAATCTGGTGCAGACAATCTCAGCTTTGATATTGTCAGCCTTCGACAACATGAAGTAGACCCCAACAGTACTAGTAGTGCTGTACTGGATTGTGCTGTTTTAATAAGATGTCAATCAAAGGACGAAGTTATCACTTTACTGGTCAGTCTGTGTCCCCATCCTCACTTGCGGTTATAAGCTTTGATCATGAGTGAAAGGATGAAATCTTGTACACAAGCATCACAAATGTAGTTCTTTATTATGGCATCTTACCTTAGTCATCAAGTGAGAACCATGGCAGTCTGGGAGAATGTCAAAGAAAGACCACTGCTCCTGGTTGAGAGAAGTCAATTGAAGTGGCTTGCTCATCTTGTGGCTATGCTACTTGGGTGTTTCTCACAGAATGTGCATCACACGTGCCCTATTGGGATGAGGCCTCAGGGCATACTCAAAATACTTTGAAGGAATTATGTGTCTCAGTCTATCTTTGAAGGTCTGGGAATTCCACAGGCTAATTTGGACTTATGGATATGCAACAACTCCATCAAGGCTGCGTTTGAGATGGCCTTGTATGCCAGACACAGGTCACCTCTGAGCAGTCTATTCGAGATTGAGTAGAGGGGCAGGGCTTTTAGCCTATCTGCATAGGATAGGTGTTTGAAACCCTGGATTTTCATCATCAGGAACCTCTGTGGTCTCTCCAGCTGCTGCATGTGCTTGACAAGGTACATGCTGAAGGGGGATTGTACTCGAAAATGGGTCTGATAAGGGAGGCATACAGGGATGTTATGACCGCCTTGTTGCTGGATGAAATGCTATTACTAATGAGGTGGGCCACGTAGAAATCCTTCAGTACAACGGAGGCAAAGTGGTGGTCAAAAGTCAGGTTGCAATCAACCTGGGTGCCCAAGTCCCTCACGACTGTGTGCTTAGTACGTTGTTATTAATGTGATAATTAGTGGGGTTGCCATTTTCCTCAAAGGAGATAATGACGCATTTCTTGACATTCAGTTTAAGCCATGTTTCTGACACCAGTCATTAGTTTGGGCAAGGCCCTCTTGGAGGATGTTCACATCACTATGGGGAATTTAAGACAGTGCCCAGCTTGCAGTCATCTGCAAACTTTGTCAGCCACAGACCATTGTTTTGGCTTGCACCTCAGAAGAGTATATCACAAATGGTAGAGACCCCAAGACTGATCCTTGGGGTACGCTGCTCATTATGGGTCTACTACTAGAGGTTGTTTCCCCTATTTTGACTGAGTGGGTTCTATCAGTGAGCCAGTTAGCTACCCATCTGGTAACATACGGGTTGATGCCTAGCTGAGAAAGTTTATCTATTATGCCCGAGAGTGGAATAGTGTCGAAGGCTTTGGCTAGGTCAAGGTAGGTGGTGTATACCATCTTCCCCTTGTACATGGATTTGGTGACTGTTTTGAAGAAGTCAACCAAGTTTAACAGGCATGATCTCCTTTGACAAAACCAAACTGTGTGGGGCCAAATGTTTGGAGGTTGCCAAGGTCCATGATAATGCATTCCATGGCCTTTGAGATTAGGCTAGTTAGGCTGATTTGCCCGTAATTGCCTGGGACAGTGGATGCTCCACCTTTGTGTAGAGGGATGACAGTGGCTGTCCTCCATTCAGCTGGGACAAAGCTGGTGCTCAGACTTTGGTTGATTAGGCTGCCTAATGGTGTGGAGAGCTCTTGCAGGAGTTCATGTAGGATGCAGCTAGGGATGTTGTATGGTCCCATGGAGGGTTATTTTTTTGTCATTGAGAGGGCATTAAATACCTGCTCCCTGGTGATGAGGCTAGGGGGGCAGGTGCTGCGGATGTCCTGGTTTACTGATGGGGGGACAGGGGGGGTGAAGTTTTCACTGAATCAGTCTGTTAGCGGGTTTGCTATATCTACAGTGTTTGTGTATGTGGTGTTCTTGACCACCATTTCAGAGCAGATATGGGTGTTACCTTCGAGATTGCGGACATATGTGAAGAAGGCCTTGTGATTTTCCTTGGTGGATGTGGCCAATTTGGACTCGAAGTTAGCCTTAGAGGATTTCACCAGTGATCCTATTTGCTTATTCAGACAAAGAAGAGATTGCTTCCAACTTGGCACCTGCTCGGTCCCGGACAGCATTTTTTTCCTTTTATTATACTACGGTGGTGGTGCTGCGGTAGTGTTGTCGCCTCACAGTAGAGACATTGTCCTGTTCGATTCTCAGCTAGAGTGTCTTCTATGTGGAGACATGTGTGAATGGGCGTATCTTTGTTGAAGGTTGTGCGTCAGGGTTGGCAAATCGGCAAGTAAAAATCTACTGCCAATCATTAGTGGACCGGAGTTCCGCTGTGGTGACCCCTAACCAGGAAAAGCCGAAAGACACATACACTTTGTTTATTGCTGCTGTCCACCAGACAGGTTCACTCTTCCTTCTAGAAGATGATTTGGTTCTGTCAGGTATTGCTGCATCCATGCAGCTGTGTAGGTGCTCATATAGTTTTTTGGTGTAGGCTTGGATATTTGTGCTAGTTCCAGCTGAAGAGATGGTGGCTGTGAACCTACTTATTCCTGCTGTCAGGAGGTTGTAGTCAGCTTTGACCCGGGCAAGGGGGAGTCAGGGGAGATGGTGACTTCGAAAGTGATTGCTTTATGGTCGGATCTTACCAAGGAGGACGACACAGTAGGAGTGTTACAGTGACTACTCATGTTTGTTAGTACTAGATCCAGTATATTTTCACCTCTCATGGGGATGTACCAGCTGAGCCAATGCATTGGCAATGATGAAGTCGAGGAATCTCTAGGCATTCGTGCTTGGGCTAAAACAGGTTTTCCACTCTGTGGTTGGGTAGTTAAAGTCACCCAGAATCAGGGTAGAGGGTTGAATCTTGATGGATTCAAATAAGTTCAGATAGGTGGAGTGGGTGTCCTGAGTCATGGTTGGGTGTCTGTAGCTAGCTATGATTTGAATAGATGTTTTGTCAACAGTTAACTGCACCTGGAGTGTCTCCTGTGGATCATACTGTTTGACCAGCCTGGAGGTGTGTATGTCTTTGATAAATATTGAAACTGCACCTCCTTTGACTTTGTAGCCCTCTGTTTGGGGTCTGAAAGTATGGTAGGATGAGTAACCTGGTAGGGATGGGGTGCTCACCGGAGCTTTGAACCAGGTTTCAGTGACTGCACAAATGTCAGCATCTTCCAGGGTGAGAAATGCTTGCAATGATTGCAGTTTCATGTTAAGACTCTTAGCGTTTAGCAGTAGTATGGGAGATGCAAGAGCCTTTGCCAGAACTGAAGCCCAGGGGAAGACAGATGATGGCTATCTCTGGCAAAGCATTGTGGTATGTCAGTCATGTCCTTCCAGGCTGTCAGGTACTGGATCCATTTGGAATGACACCAGAAGCTAAGCCAGTTGTTTAAGTCAATCACTTTTTGTTTGTGTTGAGGCATAATGCATTCTGGGTAATGGTAGGATGCTGCTTAAGGCTAGGGACATACTTGCTTGGGACACATTTTCAACAAACTTAATCATGTCTCTCTTCATATAGTTCAGAGAGGTATATCTCAAGTCATTCACACCAACATGGACTATGACAGAATGATAATAGTACCTTTTGTTGACAGACTTGAATGCGTGCGTAATATGGTGGATTCTAGCACCTGATAAGCAACTTACCATGACTTTCTCCTTGTCTAGCTTGGTGAGGGGCACATCTCTGTGTCTCACAATAGAGTCTTCGATGACTAGTATGTTGGGATTGTGGCTGGGCATTAGAGTCTGTGAGACACAGGCGTGTGTACTATGTGTGGTGCTTGGTGCTGTGGTTTGTGATGTGTATGAGTATTCTTGCCTCTGAGGTCTCTTTTGTTTAGATATGTTTTTTTGTTGAGAACCTCCTCATATGTGGGAGTGTGTTGTACAGGTGTGGGTGGTTTTAGGGGTGTGGTGTTTGTGGTCTTTGAGCAGACAACCTTCTCAGTGCCTGATGTGCTGGCTTGTGATTGAGATAGCAAGGATTCTAGGTTCTTAATGTAACTGCATCTCTCACATAGTGTGTCTCTATGTGGTAGTAGAAGAGGGTTGTCTGTGTACATAAGACAGTCGCTACACTGTCTCAAGATGTCCATATTAACCAGACTAGCACTAGAAACCTTAGGAAATTTTCTGTCCATGGTTGTCAGAATCTGTTGAGGAGAGGTTAGGGATAGTAGAGTGGATACTATCTGAGAGAGTAACTATAGGTGTGAATAGGGCTGTATAAAATCAAGACAGTAGCTGCAAGGGAGGGCCTCACTTATACAGGAGTGCTGGTAAGGGAAAAACTGCAGATGAGATACTTTGCAAAGGGTTAAAACAGCACAGTGGTGGTGTGCTACATGCAAACAAGCGTAAACCTGGCTTAAGTACCACAAAAAATGAAAGTAAAATAGAAACACTGGAATTGACCAATCAACCCTTGTCCCTTAGCTCCTAGCCAAACACCCTGTGCCAGACCAGTTCCAACCAGTTCACTTACTGTCCTACTATGTGCAGGTAGGCCCCAGCCAACACAAGATGGCATAGCAAGAAACACAAAAAACGATCTGGATACAGCAAAACCTGTAAGCAGACTATGCTAAAGATATCTCTTAAATATAACAGCTGCACAGTTCACACTCAGTTAAACAGTTTAACAGTAAAACAGTGAAAAATACAGTGCAGATGTAGTGCAAGTTAATAAAACAGCACAGTTAATCAAATACAAGTGTAGTATAAGTCAGAATAAATTGAAGAATGGCACTTAGTTTTGTAGATTCTTTCAGCAACTTTGAAATCAGCACAGGGTATCTGTATAGTATATTTGTGTGTGTATATGTGAACACACATTGTATATAGACGTGTTCATAGGTGTTTAATAGGCTAACGATCACAAGGGACTTTTAAAGCCTAGCCATGCATCCCAAATCTCTGACAAGTTCTGATACCCTTGATAAGTGTAAACATGGGCCTGGGAGATGAACCATTTACAGGTTACCTGTGTCCATTAGAGACATTGGTACCAAACCATGGATGAATTTCCATTTTTTCATCCAGTTATCCAAGATGCATATGAATTGTGTTAGGGAGGAACTCTGCTTCACATGGATGGGGAGCCTGTTCCGTAGATGTGGTAGTCTCTGGGATACATACCTGTCTCTTCAGCAGGTCCTATTTATATCACAAATTTGCTCAGCTTCTGCCCCTTAAACTTTGCTTCTTTTCCTGAATGTAATTTGCTTCTTCCATGTCATAATGAACCCACCTTCAGTTCTTTTATCTCCTTTACAGTACTGAGTACTTGAATGACAGCTGGTTTAGATTTTGTTTTCCATTCTCTAATAATTGCTTTTGTGTTAGCCAGTCTCATTAAACTCAGTAAAGCCTTACTGTGTATGGGCAATTCATGTCCTCTATCCCAGCTCAGAAGTATAATTTCCTTAGTTGCTCTGTAGGAAATTTTTAAAATCTACCTACTTCTTACACCCCCCCCCACAAAAAATTCTCTCAATTGCCTCTTTCTTTCCCATCAGACCTCCAGCATTTGCTATCTACCTGAGGAAAAATTATCCAAAGTCAACTTTGGATATAAAACTGTCTATGCAAACACTTCCATACAAAAATAATAAACATTCTGGACTTTGTTAAATACATGGGAGCCATACAGATGTCCTCTTGTTCCTTTGTACATTTACCTTTCTATTCTGTCTTCCTAAACTTTCTAACCTCTTCTGATTGATGCTTATACTTATACTGCAATATTTTGTATGGCCTGCTAGTTGCTCCTTTTTAACAGCAACTTCTGTACTAGACTCAAAAACTCTACCAGAGCTGTTCTTTTCAGTAATCACTCCTTCCTTTGTTTGTGTCTATACTCTGTTCTCAGTCTCTGGTAGTGAAGGCAGCCCCCAACCTGCAGTCCAAAATTCTGGTTGGTCTCATCTCAGTTTGTTACAGTCATTAGGTCCCAGTACCTTGGTTCCTAAGCTATTTTTTTTACTACGTTCCAAACCCCTCTTACCTACTTTGTGTACCCATGCTTGCAGTTGTCCATATAGGTAAAATCTACTTTCTCTGTTCTCTTGTTGGCTTAGTTCTTACAATATTTTGAATAATTTTTATTCTCCTTAAGAACCCACAACAACAATCCTACTTCTTGACCCCTCCTTCCCTTTTCATCATCCCTCGCCACTTTGATTTACAGCCTTCTGTTTGTGTTATGCATATGTATGGTTGCCAGCTGTCCGGTTTTTGACCAGACTGTCCGTTTTTTTGACAAATTGTCCGGTTACAAATATTATTTAAAACCAGACATGTGAAGTCCAGGTTTTGTGTCACCGTGAGCGAGCGACCTCCCACTTTTACAGCTGCAGCAGGTAGCCAGGTACCATTGATTGCGATTGCGGTATTAGCGCCGTCTTCTCCTTTAAGGAGAATCATGCGTGCTTACAACACCACACCAGCGTGGAAGGAAGTAATTCTAATTTGCAGTCAGACTTGCGCCAAATTTTAAGCTAGCAGTTCCGTGACCGTGAAGAGGGGGCTAACTATGTCCATGTGGCAGCAGCCAGGTGGTAGAGGACATTGTCCAGCAGCATACTAGAGCTCTGGAGCTGAGCAGAGAGAAGATATGTTCCTCAATCTCATTATGAGGAATGTACGGTATGTACCTCATTCAGGGTCTTAAAAAGTTCATGTTCCTCGGTTCCACATTGAAAGGGTTTGCGACACATTCGGTGGGAATTTTTCAACTGATACCTTCTATGTGGTAAATAAAAATGAATTATATTCATTTATGAAAAAAATCTTATTTTGTAAGTAAAACTAAAAACATATAGTATCCTATGACTTTTCTAATGGAGTTGGTAGTAAGCTGTTAGTTAATATGTGTCTCACATTTTGCCCATTTCTTCCACATAGTGAGTGCTAGTGTGTCCCTCATTTTGGAAATGGAAGGTTGAGACCTATGTGTTGCTCCTTTAACTTTGATGGCTGTGGTTTTCTTTGAGTAGGCATCAACTCCCAAACATTAACCTCAAGTGTTAGTTGAAACTTGAAAACGATGGAACTTTGGATTACACGTGCTAATAGATAATGTAGGGTCATTAGTCAGCCTTGTCTGTCATTAAATACAGGCGTAAATAATTGTATAGCCATACATTTAGTCATTTCCAAAGTACACTTCAGCAGATATTTACGAGAACCTGTTTGGAACAAAGTGAATCAAGATTGTAGATTTTAAAAAAGCTATGTTTGAATGCAGATATTTATGCAGATCGTTTATTAAGTTGTATTGAAGTTAATAGCGCATACGTTTAGTAAGCCTATGGATCAGCCATGGACAACCCCATATTCGTATTCTTTACCTGCTGCTGCTTAGTGCTAACTTGGATCTTTAGTCCCTAAGCATTATTACGTGTAGAGACAGAAAGAAGGATCAAGTAATTTGCAATTTTTTTTTATCAAGGCGTGAGCTGCCTGCAAACCACTAGCATGTGTGTATAGATCAAGCCTGTCATCCCCAGATAGTTCTCCTAAACACATGGCCACTATCTGAAAAATAAAATAAATTAAAAATGTGCGTATTAGCAGCTGGGTTTTGTGTCGATGAAAATCAGACAACTTTTTAAGAAGTTTTTGGACAGTGTTTGAGTTCTTGGTGTGCGCATGTGTGTTTGTCTGTACATCTCTCTCTCTCTCTCTGTCATTGCCTCTGTGTATATGTACACACACACACACACACACACACACACACACACACACACACACACACACACACACACACACACGCACACACATATGTATAGGTTAGCAAACAAATTGCAAAAACAGGGAGTACACTGATTTCTGAGTAGATAATTACAATAAATTATGCTACAGCACTCCCTGTCTTTGCAATTTGTTTGCTAACCTGCTGTAAAATACTTTGCCAAGTATTTTGCATAAATTGTAAGCATTTACTAGAATGAAATGTTGACCCTGCCATTGTGAAATCCAGTATGAGTTAAATGTTATGCCCACTGATTTACGGGAATTCCAAAATTATTTCCTTTGGTAGTAGTGCTGTAGCATTGATGTCAGATTGGCAGTAAATGCAGTTTCGTCATTACTGGGTCATACACTTTGCTTCATTGCTTACTGGAAAAATGTTCAAAACTACAACTTTAAAACACACTCTAACAAGTGTTGCTTTATTATACAAGGAAGTACAATCATGAAGGTGGATCAAAGAACACATATATGCCTGCATGGCCATAAAAATGTGTTCAAAGAGACTATAATTTGAAAACAGCCCAAAGGTAAACTTTATTCTCCACTGGCCAGATGCATTTTATTTGAATCTGGGTTTTAATACTGTTTTAATGAATGTGAGCTGCAATGGCAGATAAGTTTAGTGCTTGTGCTAAGTCTATTTTCATTGTGGGACTGTTTTGTTTAGAAAATGGCTATCGGTGTTTGTGCATTTTATTTTAATATCTGTAATCATTGCAGAAGTAAATAAA
This sequence comes from Protopterus annectens, assembly GCF_019279795.1. Lineage (NCBI taxonomy): Eukaryota > Metazoa > Chordata > Ceratodontiformes > Protopteridae > Protopterus > Protopterus annectens. The sequence continues at coordinate 363,265,247 of NC_056730.1, read as the reverse complement.
ACAGCTACTTACTTATTTAATGGTGAAGAAATACAAATAAACAAAGAAAGGTTTATCAGTTTGCCATAACCTCAGATCAGAGTAATTTATTTAAAATAAGTGAGACAGCTTTGCCTTGTGTTGTGTATGAGTAGATCCAAGGATTTAAATTTTGCTTGTGACATAAATAGGCCATGTTGATGAGACACAAATGTGTCTCAGAGGGTCCCCATGCACTGGAACAAGCTTCCCATAACTTTGACCAACAGGTGGGAAATTGAAAATCATCCCTGTTGCCACCTATCCGTTTTTTTTTTTGGACTATCCACAAATCAACTCAAGTCTCTGGTAGTCAGGAAAACACAGTACAAAGTCCAGTATTCTGTTTCACAAAAGGAAACAGACTATCATTGTTTGTTAAGTTGGCTGATTTACTATGCTTTTTTACAGAAAAGCATAGTAAATCGGCTGAAAGCAGGCATCCAGAACAGAAATAGGGTGTTCCCGTCATCTGATGTCATAGTGATCTCACAAATGGGGTGGGGCATGGGTGGGAGAGGGGGTGGGGATGGGTGGAGTTATAGGTGATGCGAGGGGCATGACCTTAGTCCGGTTTTAGCCACAAAGAAATCTGGCAACCCTATGCATATGAGGCCTTAACTGCATATCTCTGAAGTACATCGTCTTCCCCTTCTAAATAAATGCCTACAACTCTTTATTGTCATTCACAAAGTCTCCTCTGGTGGATAAAAATTTGCCGATTTTGTAGTCAGTATCAATAATCAAGAGCTTCCAATTTCTCATTTTCTGCATCATCTTTTGTTTAGTCTCTTCCCTTGTATCCTTCCATAATAATATTCTTTTTCATCCATACACCTAAATACTTCATCTTATATCCCATTATTGCTGAGCCAGTTAGTATGGGGGGTGCCTAGTTTACTGCCTTTGCTTTATCTTCATTTGTCTTATATCCTGGAATGACCTCAAACTGTCTCAAAATGTTCTGCAACACCAAAATGTCTTTTTCTGGATTTAAGTATAAAATAATATCACCTACAAATAAAACTAACTTTTCGTGAGTACAATACCAATTGTATCCTTGAATTTAGGAATTCCTTATTTTCTTTGCCAGTTGCTCTAAATGTAAATCAAATAACAAGAGGGCACCCCTGCCTGGCTCCTATTTTCAAACACAGCTTGTCATAGAGAGAATTTCACAACTTAATTTTTTGCTCTGACCTTTCATATCTCCTCCTAAGTAACCGTATTATTCTATCAGAGAGCAGACATTCTTCTATTGACCTACTCAAAGAATCCCAGCCAACTGTATCACATGACTTCTCTGCATCAGGACCTACCAAAAATAGTAGTGTTTTTTTTACACTCTGTTTTCTGTGGACATCATTGTTATATTAATGTTGGGAATGGTTGTCTCTCTGCCACAAAACCACATTGATCCACATATATCAGTTCTGGCAGCATCTTTGCCATTCTGTTAGCTAGTATAAACACATATTACTCTTGTTTAAAACTGAAATGGGTCTATATGAATTTGGGTCTGAAAGGTCCTTACCTTCTTCAGGAAATTCAGCTACCACAATTGTCTTCCAAGACACTGGTATTTCCACTCCTTTTAAACTGTTTAAAAACATTCCAGATCTTTATTGCTTTCTACCATCTGAAATTTCAGATTTCCACAGGAGTACCATCTGTTCCTTGAGACCTCCCTGTTGATTGCTGACAATTGTTGATTCCCTGTATAACATCAGCATTTGTATCTCATCTCTTTTATCTTGGCTATTGTTGAACCTCACCTGCCAGTAACCTTGACATAATTAAGTCTTCCATAAATATTTCCATTTGTGATTCTCTTGGTGTCTACATTCCTCTGGTTTATACACATTTTTATAAATTTTTTGAAGTGAAATTTCTAGTATACAGTTAAAATAATTAAACAAAGAAAATATGTACAAGATGAAATGTGTATCAAAAAAGAAAAAAATGAGAAAGAAAATGGCTAAAAAGAAATGGATATGTAAAGAGAGAGTCATGTGTCAGCATAAATATGAAGTAATAGAGACTAAAGGAAATAATATAGAATTAAAATTAAAGCCTAATGCAACATGTGTGGTTAAAAGCATAAAAGGAAAATCTGCCTCCTTTTAATAAATTATGTAGAATCTGTGATAAAGAAAGAACTTTTTTTCTGTGATACACAAATGGAAAGCATTTGCTCATAATAAGTTGCATGTTGTGGAACAGAAATATGAAAATGAGCATAGCCTACAAACCTGGTAACTGTTAATCAAATGAAGACTTCAGATAGTGTAGTATGAAAACGCCACAGAAGAATGTTGACAAAAATGCAAATCATATTGTTGGAAAATGCTGATAATTGATAAGCTAAATGTTGAATTTAAACTAAACCGTGGCATACAGTATATTTTGGTTTGAATATACTTCTGAAATATTGCACTACAAAGGTAGTGAAGAGAGACTGGTGTACAGATTTTTGACGTATTCTGGATACCCTGTGAAGCAACTAAGCCAAAAGCTGCTGATATATGAATCTAAAAATAAATTTGCAAGATTTTTTTTTCAAATCACAGTACCTAAAAAGTTAATTATCTTAAAATATTTTATTGCTAGGTATGTGAGATGTTAGACATGGTAAAATGCGCACAGAAGGCACCCCAGTATAAAAGCTAATATGGCATGTGTAATGAATCAATCATACAGTCAAAAAAGGCATTGTAGATACTGCACAGAGCCACAGGGCTTGCCTATTATCTGTTGACAGATTTTAAGATGAACATCTTTAAATCAAAAATTAAATATCTGTGGAATTGGTATATATAATTGGAGGAGGGGCAGACTCCCCACAAAAAGATCTTTTTGTTTGTTTGTTTTTAGGGGTTTTATAGGACTTATCATTTTCAGTATCTATCATTCAGTAAACCGTCAACTGAAAAACTGTACTTTGATCATTTCTATGTCAATCAAGCCACAGCAATGACATTTTACATGACTATCTTAATTTACTTCAAGGTTTAGGATGTTTGTCGGGTGAATATCACACACAAATAAGGCTTGATGCTATGCTAATGAAACATGCTGTTGGGAAACTATGGAGGCTGTCAGGAGCAGGACAGACTTGGAACTAAAGTGACTGGAAAGCTTAAGACCCATTAAAAAACAAATATAGACAATAGAATGGGTGAATATCATGCTTATTGCTGTAATGGATTACACAGGTAAGTACCTGTACTGAGTAGCAGGGTTTGAATAAAGTGATTAAAAATGCCATTATCCATTGCTAACAGTTCAGAAAGCACTCTTAAAAATGACAGGTGGTAAGTTACTTTCAGTACAAGATCATAACCAGGGTCTTTGACAGGCAAAGCTAGATGACAGCACAGTGGTGCAGCGGTAGCATTGTCACCTCACAGCGTGAGGTTCTCCAGTTCGATTCTCAGCTGACGAGCCTTGTGTGCAGAGTCTGCATGTCCTCCCTGCGTTCGTGTGGGTTTGCTCTGATTTCCTCCCACATTTCAAAGACGTACATCTGGAGCATTTCTCCCCGGGTCTCCACTGAAAACTGGCTTAGTTCCAAGTCGGACTTTCCCAGTAAACAAATGTTAAATAAAATTAAATAAAAAATGAAGCAAGCTCTATACTGTGTACATTTAATATTCCATTAAGAAAGGAGAGATTACTCAGATTCCCACTTGGTAAGTCATTAGTACCAGATGTATTTGTTTTATAGACCTGCTATACAGGTAACTAAAGGCTTGGAATGTGTGACTAACAAATCTGATGATCAATTAATGTGGGGTCAGATAAAGGAAAAGCATGACAAGAGACTATTAAGACTGATGAATTGATTAGCACAGTATAATTTCAAGTTAAATGTTCAATAAAAGAGACATATCTGAAACACACTCTTGAACATCAGACTGACTTGAAGCCTGATGCAGAAAAAGTGAGAGGAATAGTGCAAAGACCAAAATCAAAAGACAAGACAGGAATTACAGAGGTTTCCGGTAATGATGCAGTATGTTGCTGTCTTCTCCATTCAGCCTTTCCTGGTTAGGGGTCACCACAGCAGAACAGCCGTCTGCAGAACGATTGGCAGTGGAGTTTTATGGTGTTGAGTTGCCAGCCCGGCGCCCAACCTTCCACAAAAGGAACACACATTGCACACACACACTCACACTTAGGGCCAATTTAGAGTGTCCAGTCCACCTACAGCATGTCTTTGTGATGTAAGAAGAAACCGGAGCACCCAGAGGAAACCCACACAACTGCAAGGAGGACATGCAGACTCCGCACAGAAGACATCCCAGCTGAGAATTGAACCAGAGAACCTCTTGCAGTGAGATGGCAATGCTAACCACTGCACCACAGCGGGCCACCCGACAAAGTATATTGCAATATTTGTAACAATTAAGTCTGAGACAGCTACACCTCAAAGAAAGCCATAATAACAAAATATAGACTGAATTAAAGCTATGAACAAGAACATTTCTTTGAAATGCTCATAAAGGTGGCTATTAATCTCCAACATTAAAATGGTATGATCTAAATAACTGCGCTATATTGTAAGTAGAAAAACTGAAAGAAAGGTATAGGAACTGTGATCCTACAAGAGCCAAGACCAACTGCTTATGCATCAGAGGTATTTACATACAGTGGATATAAAAAGTTTACACACCCCTGTTAAAATGCCAGGTTTTTGTGATATAAAAAAATTAGACCACAATAAATCCTTTCAAAACATTTCCCACCTGTAATGTGACCTATGTCCTGTACAATTCAATTGAAAAACAAACAAAACTGTTAGGGGAAAAATTATCAAAAATAAAAAAAGTACAATAAGCTGGTTACATAAGTGTGCACACCCTTAAACTAATACTTTGTTGAAGCACCTTTTGATTTAATCACAGCAGTCTTCTTGGGTTGAAGTCTATCAGCATGGCACATCTTGACTTAGCAATATTTGCCCACTCTTCCTTGCAAAAGCGCTCCAAATCTGTCAGATTGTGAGGGCATCTCTTGTGCACAGCCCTGTTCATGTCACCCCACAGATATTCTATTGGATTTAGGTCTGGGCTCTGGCTGGGCCATTCCAAAACTTTAATTTTCTTCTGATGAAGCCATTTTTTGTTGATTTGGATGTATGCTTTCGGTCATTGTTGTGTTGAAAGGTGAAATTCCTCTTCATCTTCAGCTTTCTAGCAGATGCCTGAAGGTTTTGGGCCAAAAGTGACTGGTATTTGGAACTGTTCATAATTCCCTCCACCTTGACAAAAGCCCCAGTTCCAGCTGAAGAAAAGCAACCCCAAAGCATGATACTGCCACCACCATGCCTCACTGTGGTGATCCGAAGTGTTGTTTCTGCACCAAACGTACCTTTTGGAATTGTGGCCAAAAAGTTCAGTCTTGGTCTCATCAGATCATAACACATTTTCCCACATACTTTTGGGAGACTTGATTTATTGTTTTGCAAATTTTAGCCGGGCTTGGATGTTTTAGTGTGTAATAAAAGGCTTCCATCTTGCAACCCTGCCCTATAGTCCAGACATACGGAGATTGCGATTGTTTTCACGTGTAGTACACAGCCAGTACTTGCCAGAAATTCCTGCAGCTCCTTCAGTGTTGCTGTAGGTCTCTTGGCAGCATCCCTGACCAGTTTTCATCAATTTTGGAGGGACATCCAGTTATTTGCAATATCACTGTTGTCCCATATTTTTTCCACTTTTTGATGACTGTCTGCACTGTGTTCCATGGTATATCCAATGCTGTGGAAATGTTTTTGTACCTTCTTCTGACTGATACCTTTCAACAATGAGATCCTGTTGATGCTTTGTAAGCTCTCAGCGAACCATGGCTTTTGCTGTAGCAGGCAACCGAGTAAATGTCAGGAAAATTCTACTAGGACAGCTGAACTTTATTTGGGGTTAATCAGAGTCTCTTTAATTGATGGCAGGTGTAGTCCCAAGAAACTGAATGCTGTAATCAAATCAAAAGGTGCTTCAACAAAGTGTTAGTTTAAGGGTGTGCATACTTATGCAACCAGCTTATTGTATGTTTTTTATTTTTTATATTTTTCCCCTAACAGATTTGTTTGTTTTTCAATTGAATTGTACAGGTTATAGGTCACATTAAAGGTGGGAACAGTTTTGAAAGGATTTATTGTGTTTTTTTATATCACAAAATCTTGGCATTTAACAGGGGTGTGTAAACTTTTTATATTGACTGTATATCCCAGATTCAGCATCCCTCAGCAGAATAAGTATTTTAGAAAATGAAAGGGTGGAATTTTCTACATTGCTGTTAAAACATCTCCCTTTTTTTCCATTTTCGCATGAATATAATTTGTTCTTAGGCAGTGTTCAGCCACATTGCTTACTCTGAGCAAACACTATTGTTTGTTTTTACTGGGGAAAGATTGTATGCAGCGCAGAGCTGTGGTATTCACTAATACTATACCTGATGACTACATAAATTCCGGTGCTACATTCTCATACAAGACTCATAATAGGGCATGAGGTTAGTTTAGCATAAATTCAATGTGCCATTACCTTGAATTCATCTGTGGTTGAGAGTGACTCCCACCCTGAAACAGAGTGAATAAAGCATATTAAAATGTACAATAATTGCAAAAAGGCTGCATAAAAATGATGCTTGTTATAGCTGTATACTGCTTAGTATTTGAAAAATATTTGAAGGTTATTAGAACAACGTGGTTGAGGCAAGTGAAGTGAGTTAATTTTACTCCTTTCTGATTTCAAAAGCGGTCGAGCAAAAAAATGGAACTGTAATGGCTGTTGTGGTCACATATACCAGGGTACAGAGGGAAGCTAGCAAAGCTATGTGCTATTAGAAGGAAACTTTGAAGAGAAACATGACCTATAGGAAAAGTTAGATAATTAGGAAGTTTGCTTCCACAGTTCAGATACTTTCCCTTTGTAACCTTGTTAGAATAGGTGCCGGATGTGATCTGTGAAATTTAAGATACTTCTACCTCTAAGGTACTGATTTTTTTTTTATTCACAGGAGTGTTAACATATGCTAAATTCTCCACTTACTTGAATACTTTTAAATTTAAGGACCTAACTCAAAGGGTTGAGCGAAGCCTTCCTGGATGGGAACTCCCCAGTATAGTAGTCTGCCCTTTTTTCCAAGACTGTTTGTCAGAAAGGAGATGTTCACAAAAGGTAAAGGATGATGCCACAATACAAAAAAAATGACTGTCTTTAATAATTGTCTTGAGTTTCTGATGTCATTCTAAGGGGGTCCAATACTTGTCAACAAACCACTCAGCTTGCCAGGCATGGTAGGCACCTCTCCCCTCTAGGCTTTCAGATATTAGCTAAAACATCGTCTTCCCCCATAGTGCCTTTTTAGGCAATGCCAAACTGGAAGTACTTCCAACATAGCAAATCAAAACCAATAAAATATAAAGGTGTCACTGCTAAGTGCTAGGTGTCTAAACAAGAAAACTTCACTCTGTTGAAGTTCTCTTCACCCTAGAGAATGTTGACATCTGTGCAGTCACTGAGACATGATTTAAAGCCATGGAGAGCACACCAACAGTGCATGGTTATAACACCTTCCACACATTTAGACCACTACTACACAGACAAGGACTGAAAGTGTGGATGTGTCTCAATTTACATAATAAATATACCTCAAGGCTGGGCAAACAGGATAATGTACTCGAGCTCCTCTACATTCAAATTACCCTTGTCAAAAGTCCAATACCACTTCCTTGCAAGCTATAGGCCCCCATCTATGACCCAGGAAACCCATATCATACATTTAAACTTATTGGAAAGACTCCCCATCCAACTGAATACTATATTCATGGGTGATATTAATTTTCCCACTTTTAACTGGGAGTCATATTTGACACCAAATGTACAGGCACAAAGATTCCTGGATTTTGTAAACACAAACTCCCTGAACCAAATTGTCAGAACACCAGTGGTGCAACCATACTGGATCTGGTCCTCACTAATATGGGAGAGTGCTATACATCCCCTAGTGTAATGTCTTTTCTGGTAAGGTCAGACAATTAAATGCTCTACTTTGAAATAAAAGTAAAACCTGGAACCCCAGCTAACCCTGGAATATTCAGGAATTATTTTGTCTAACTTCCTACTATTAAGTGATAACCTGAGAAATTTTCAAGCCCCCATAAACCCTGAGAACACTGCTGCCTATGCAGAACTGTTCATAGAAACCCTATACAAGCATGTTTACAGCTGCATAGCGGCATTGTACCCACCAGGAAGAAATAGAGAACTAACTCAAAAAACAAGCCACCCTGGAGGAATCTCAACATCAGTAGGCTATATAACAGAAGGAAGACAATTATGGCAAAAATTAAGAGGTGCAGCACCTACAGGATAAAAACACTCTCATCAAACTAAACAAACAACTCAGAGGACAGATAAGTCTACCAAACTGAAATTTGAGGTAAATTTGACCTCCCAGGATCAGGACAAAAATAAAACATTCTGTAGCTATGTCCACAGCCTCAAAGGCAATAGACAATTGTGTGCAGACCTCATTATAAATGGAGCCACCTTTACTGAGGTTTAGCAAACCTACTAGCCAATAAATTCACTTCCAACTTTACCCCTCTCCTCCCCATCAACATTCCCTCAGGAAAAACCATCAAGTAGAACTCCCCCTGTTATCACTAGAGAACATGTCCTTAATGCTTTAAGGCCAAGAACACTGCATCACTGGGCCCAGACAATATCCCAGGATGCCTTCTAAATAGCATGGAACATGACATCTCAGACTGTCTGGAATTGCTATTTAATTGTAGGCTCCAAACAGGCTTTGTGCCTCATGAATGGAGAGTCATCCATCTTCACAAAGGTGGGACATCTACAGACCCTGGAACCTACAGACCGATAAGTCTCACTAGTCTCATATACAAAGCCATGGAAAGAATTATCATGGAAATGATCAGTAATGACATAGGAAACCTCCAGACTCTGGACGCAGACCAGTTTGGTTTAAACAAGAGCAGGTAATGCATACTCAACCTAGTGGACTTCTTTGAGAATATCATCAAAGCAATGGATAGGAGTAAAGCAGTTTACAGTGTCTACCTTGACTTGGCCAAGGCAAGGCATTTGGCACAGTGCCACACTCTGGCATTAATGACAGACTCAGGAGGTTAGGTACAAACCCTTATGTTACCCAGTGGATAGCCAGCTGGCTGACAGATAGGGCCCAGGAAGGTAGAATTAGGTAGTCTGCCTCTACAAAGAGGCCAGTCACAAGCAGAGTCCCTCAGAGATCTCTCTTGGGATTACTCCTTTTTGGCACTTACTCTTATACACTTTTTCAATTTCACATGCACCTAAGTAACAATAACTCTATTCCATTTCATCAAATGATTCTATGTATTCTAACATTTTTGTATAATTATGCTTTAAGTTATGCAGTACTACTGCATTATATATGGTATACTTTGTGTTAATACTTTATCTTTATGTAACTATATGTGGAGCTTTTCTCCCTGGACCTCCACTGAAAATGGGCTCTTTTCAGGCCCAGTGAACTTTCCCAGTATACAAATGCAATAAATAAATAAATACATTTACTTCTCTGAAGTCAAAGTCAATGTTAGTGGCCTCTGGCTGACTAAGTTTGTAGATGATTGCAAATTAGGAGCTGTCATTTAATCGTCCGTCAACACAAATGTTCCCCAGGCAGAGCTGACACAGACAAACAACTCATGTTAGAACCGTGGACTAAAACTAAATGCCAAGAAATGCATAACAGTATCCTTCAGAAAGTTATCCACTCTTGGTAGCTATCAAATTGACAACACACCTCTGAGAGTTGACCCTGTAGTTAGGGACTTTGGGACACACAAAGACAGTAACCTACTCCATTGTATTGGCGGACAAAATGTGCAAATCTGTTCTGCTGCTGCACAAGTGGTCCCTCAGTTTGTCAGTGGTGACTGTGATTTTCAGTCACTGTTGCCAGAACTTCTGCTATATTTTCACTACCTCCTGAACACCAAGTACACCAGCTACTTCACATTTATTCTGTCAGAGAGGTAGTCACTGAAGGATGCTCTTGCCCACAATTGGCCCCCAGGTCTCCTGTACACTTTTCCACCTTTTCCTCTTATGACCACATTTCTGCAGAAAGCCATTAGTTGCAAGACAACACTTATTCTCATTGCTACCTTCCCCTTCTGGTCCCAACAAGTAGGTTCTCCTCCTTGTGGCCTCAACCGAAACACCCTCCATAGGTGCTAGATCTTCTTCCATATCTTCTATCTCACCTGTCTGGCCAGCCTGAGACTTGAAAACCCCAACATTAACAGCATGGTTTCTCCAATTCCAGTGATGGCCAGGAATGCTAGGCTCTCTGCTACACAAGAGTGGTTTACAGAAATAAATGGACAAGATTTGCTATTTGGGCTTTTTCTAAAGGCTTAGATCTTTTCTCAGCTCCTCTACTTTTTATTCTGGATTTTCTAGCAGGGTTATTCCAGGAGGGTGCTAGATTTTCAACAATTAAAGTTCAAATTGCAGCCATATACAGTTTTCATGTCGTGGGGGGCAGAATTCCATTTCATCTTTAAAACTTTGGAACTTTTCTTCTTAGACCCACTATCAAAGATCCAGTCCCTCATTGGGATATCACCTTGATACATCATGCCCTAACGCGACCACCCTTTGAAACAATAGCATTGACATATCTGAAATTTTTGTCTTAGAAAATATTTTCCTAGTGGCCATCACAGGAGAATTTTTGAGTTACAAACCTTATCTTGCAAACCTCCCTGTTTGATATTTTATTAGGATAAGGCTTCCCTTCAAGCCATTCCACACTTTCTTCTCAAAGTGTCTTTGAAAGCTATGCTTAATCAGATGATTGGCCTGCCAGTTTTCTTTCTGAATTTTTCTAACAAAGCAAAATATATCCTGTACTTGATGGATGTTTATCATCCACTGAGATTTTACTTGCATCTTATCAAGGGGATCAGGAAAACAGATCAACTTTTCATTTCCTTCTTTAATACTAAATAGGGTCAGGCAGTTTCTAAAGTTACACTATCTGGTTGGCTCTCTAATTCTATTGCTTTTGTTTATCTGGAGAAGGGATTGACTCTTCCACAAAAACCCAAAACTCATTCAACTAGAGTAGCAGCAGCAGCATCCACTGCTTATTTAGCTAGAGTACACATAGACAAGATTTGTGCTGCAGCTACATGGTCGACTTTTCACACCTTTGCATCTCATTATAAGCTGGATATGCAATCTTGATCCTGTGTATCCCTCGGCTCCACCATTCTTCAGAATATCCTACCATAAGACCACCCAGGATAACTAGTAGACGGGGAATCTCTCCCTTACATTGATTCAGACAGAAAATACAACATTGAATATCAAAGTTGTGTACTTATCATAACTCTAAGTCTGTGTTGTCTTCTTCCATCTCCGTCAACATTCCCTCCCTCCACTACCCTTACCTAAATTGTCATGTAAGGGTCCACAATTGATCGAATGGACCTGTACAGGGTCTTGTCGTGTTTGCTGCCTTGAGCTGAATTCTCACCCTTCTCATAATTGGTATGTTATTTAGAATTTTTTGTGTCTGATAGATAAAGTATGAGGTACAAACAGCCAGACTTGCTCTGAGGTATTCTAGGGACCAGAAGAAATTATTGTTAGTGGAGGAGCCTGACCCCTGGATCTAATAGCTTGGAAAAAAAGACACTGATAACTCTTATGTTGGGCCGGATGGAAGAAGATAATACAGATCATGTAATATGGTTAGAACATAATTTTCGGTTATACCCACCACAACAAGGCAATTCCAGGTGGAGTTCAAAGATTACTCTTGATGTACATTGTCTTCATCTGTGTCTTTTTGGAAAGGGTTGTATTCTAGAAATGGCAATTTGGTCCTTTTATACATACCTTTACAAAGCTGTACAAACTAGATTCCTTTTCCAGGTCTAGGAGAGGCTTTGTTAGAACCATTCTCTAAGGGCTTCTGGATGTTCATCCTTCCTTCTCCCCGTCATTTTAAGCTGTTGTAGTCTACCCATATAGCTAAGGCTACAACAGCAGTGATTCAAATGCGGAATGTAGTACAGTTATGTAAGCAAACTTATCGTAACGGTAGTTGTTCAAATGATCACTGCTGCAGTAGTTTTTTGCCAGGGTGAGGACTTTTATTTTTGTTTTCTAAATGCTGACCTTTTCAGGGCACTGGCTTCTCTCTTTCAATTGGTATGAAAACTCAGAATGGCTTGCGCTCAAGTCACTCTTTTTCTTCAGCTCTACTTGACATTGTTAAGAGTTGGGTGTGTTGAAGGTGCCCTTGAGCTTTGGAAGCTGGTTGACTGTTATACTTAACAGGATACAACTGTCATAGCAAAGGCTACTGCAGCAGTGATCATTCAAACATCTGCTGTTAAAATAAGTTTATTTACATAACTGTACTTTCTAATTTCCCTTTCCAAATACCTATGAAGTAAAGAGCCTTGGGATATTTCCATTTACTCCCCTACACACACACACACACACACACACACACACACACATGTTGGTCAGTAGGGGCCATTATAATGAGGGATCTGCTCTTATTGTCTTATTCTATACACCACTTTAACTCACCAGCTTTTCTACCACCATAAATGTAATGGCAGCATTGTCATTGAGAACTAATTTTCTGTGTTTGCATTCCTTGTTGTCTTTTGCCCACTGCTGATAGCTGGTCTTCACAAGGTTATAACATTGCCAAGCACTGCAAAATCCTTAATTTTTTTCTTTAAAAGCTTGGAGTTGGAATTAGACTGCTACATGCTACATTCTTTACATATTCTGTGATATTTAGGACAATCATGAAACATGTGTCACCAACAGCACTAATGAGAAGGCTAACACTGCATATGCAGAACATTAAAACAATGTGTGTGTGTGTCTGTATATATATATATATATATATATATATATATATATATATATATGGTTCTACTTCATTTCACTGAAAACTCATTTGACTGAAACTCATTTCATTGAAAGTTATATGTGGCCTATTCCGCACTGTAGTGTGATCCTGGAGTTAGTATATAAAGTAAGGGGGAGTGTGGGGGGCACAGCCCCCCCTACATTGGGGGGTGTGGGGGCAAAGCCCCCCACCTATTTTAAATGTGTAAAACCATAAATATGGATACTTACAAGTCCAATGAATAACTCTTTCCAGAAGATAATATATAACCAAACTATGTGGGGGGGGGGGCTATGACCCCCCACACCTCCCAATGTGTGGGGGCTATGCCCCCACACCCCCCTTTCTTTATATATTAACTCCAGGATCACACTACAGTGGTGAAAAGGCCATATATAACTTTCAACAAAATGATTTTCAGTCAAATGAATGTTCAGTGAAATGAGCTTTCAGTGAATTGTGCGCAGGCAACTGAGTTCAGTGAAATGAAGTAGACCCATATATATATATATATATATATATATATATATATATATATATATATATATATATATATATACATATGTATGTATGTATATATTGAGTTAAGTGTGGAACATTTTGGCATTTCTTTGAAATGTACAGGAAAATTTTAACAGTTTCCATCTTTAACCTAAATAAAATGCAACCCACTGGTTCCTATGATACATTGAGCCTGTACTTGTATTAAATGTTTTTTTTTCAGTATGTGTGTGTTCCAGGCTGCTGAAACGAACATGCCCTATAGCTTCTACAACAGGTTTTTATGCTGTTTCTTGGAGAAAAGTCTGTGCTGATCATTTTGCTACAGATCTCATCTTGTCTGTTTACAGTGCCCTCAAAGTAGATCTGCAAATGTCCCAAGGTGTTGTTACTGGCTGTGTGTGTTGCAATATAGTAAATTACCAGATGTGGATGGGGCACTGCTGTTTTACTGGAATGAGAGAACAGATTGGTTCCTACTGTAATTTGCAGTTTAACATTATTCATATTTACGTTTTCCAAATTGTAATGGTATATTTGAGGGGTTCGTATTTTCCCTTTTAAGTTAAAAGAATTATAAATGCACTTTCTGAATAACAAAACTGAAACTGCAAATATGTGAAATGCATATATTAGGTATGGTTTTGTAGTACTTAGGAGCTTCCCCCTTGCCATTTTAGGAAACACCTGTTATGTGTACCCAGCCTCCACTAGGGATCTAACACAAACAGTGTTAAGGTGCATGCCCTCCATCCAGGTTAGGCATGCCTGTCTTTCATCTGCTGTGTTTCAGATGCCCGAGACGGTAAACAAACATGGTTTGCATGGGACAGACACTTGGAGTTAGTATATATATATATATATATATATATATATATATATATATATATATATGGGTTCATGTCAGTACATCGACATGTTAAAATAACGAAAGTCACTACAGCGAAACGAAACCATCGACAGTTGAAAACATCAACAGTACATGTATACGAAAGTACAGTGCTAACATGGGTCCTGCAAGGGGGAAGTAGTATGGGTACAGTATCATATCATATCCTTTACTTCCCCCTTGCAGGACCCATGTTAGCACTGTACTGTGATACATGTACTGTCGATGTTTTCAACTGTCGATGGTTTCGCTGTAGTGACTTTCGTTATTTTAACATGTCGATGTACTGACATGAACCCATATATATATATATATATATATATATATTGCAGAGCAGTGGGAGGCACATGGTTTTTACAGGCATTCTATTTCTTTTGTGTTGCTTTATTTTTTTGAGTTGTTGGCCCCACATTTACCAGTTTCCCACATCTGGTAGGGAGCTTGGTTTGATCCGCTGCTTCTAACATTTAGTTCTGTCCTCCAGATGTTGAAAATGTCCTCTCAAAACTTTGAAAATCATATTAAAATTAGTAACAAAATGCTATAGCAAAAATGTATATAAATGTATATTAGTTGTATGGACATTCTTAGTTATTAGCTACTTTTAATTGAAGGAATAATGTTCTTTCTTTTTCTTTTTTTTTTTTCGACATCAAAATCATAAGACATGGTGTGCTGCTTCTCTGTGAGTTAATTTATGTAAATTTTAGCAAAGAAGGAGCAGAGTTACTTTTTGTATGGGGAATAATCTAATACAAGCTTAACAGTTCAGGGCTATCTCTGTCATCTTAACTTGTTTTTTTTTCTTTATCTTTTACCTAATTGTGAATGCTTTTTGTCTTCTGGTTCAGCCTGATGTGCCCGTACTTTCAGAATGTACAGAACATCTTTATCAAGTAAACAGTTTTAAAATACTAATGCATTACCTCATCTCAGTCTTGTTTTACCAGTGTACAGTACTTGAATGCAGAAAGTACATATACAGCCTTGTAAACCCAAGCAGCATTACATTCAGAAACAGTGTTCTACCACTGAGAGGGCCGTTTGCTATGACCTTGAGTACAAAGCTGAAATTAACTTTCTGTCAAATAACTGGAGGTGGCAGCAAGCCTGAAAGTTAAAGAGCTATGAATGAACTTCACATGTTTAGCAGACATTCTTTAGTTTGATTTCCTACACTTTCACTGTTAGATTTTGTTACCAAGCCTGTCACTTATCTTTCCCGGTACTTCAGGCTTGCCCCTGGGAACAGACATGTGCCAAGTGTGCTTTATGTTGGCTTTCTAAGAATGGAAGTGGTTCTTTCTAGTTGAAATATACACCATAAGTATCAGTTCAGTATATATTTAATAAGAAAATGTTGCTAGCTCTGTCATTCTGCAGATGTGATTTCTTAATCAACAAAGTAGTATACAGAAGTGGTCAAGAAATCAGAATGCTGAACACACAGATTGCAGGTTGAACAAAAAAAAAATCACTACAGAGGAAGAATTGAAATGCTTGTGTTCATTTAAATGGGCTTCAGACCACATTCCAGTCAAGTGTCAGAGTAAAGGAAATAACTGCCTTAGCATAATGTTCCAGTCTCATTTGAAATCAGCTTTGCCTTCTCAACCCCATGCTGATTTTGAAACAGAAATAGCTTATTTTACAATATGAAACTGCTATCAACGCAGCTGATTGTATCATAAAACATTTCTAAGTACAGTAGGCATTGTCATAGACAGTAACTGTAATGATTACAATGAAATATGTTACTCCTAGACCATATAGTGATGTTCAAGCAGGAACAAGCGTCCTAGCAGCTAAAAAAAGAAGTGTATTAGGAATGAAAAGGCATTTGTCAATGTCAAGTGTTTACCTACAGTGTGGATATAGTGTTAGTGGGTAAATTGTGCACTGGAATGTTAAAAAAAAACAACACTGTTACTTCTGTGTAGTGCTGTAAGGAAAGATATGGTACTTTTATTTGGGTGTCCTAATTAAAAGTTGCTTGTTTATGAGATTTTCAGTTATTTTTAACTAGAATTTCACTATGTCATTTTTATGACCCTTTCTCATTATATAAAGTATTAGAGATGTTTATGTCTGCTTTGTAAGTTTGTGTTGTACAGTAAATGCAAAAGTCTTCTTTAAGGTACCAAACGACATTTTGTTTCAAATCTGAAAAGTATCACGTACCACATTAATAGGACTGTCTACACTGTCATCTTATGAAATAAACAGCTGCAGTATTCACCTAGATGGCTACATTTTATTTAGAAATGGAAAATACTGAAAAAAAATGCCATTAACACAAGTATGTATTTATCGAATTAAGTGCAGTCTTAACAGGGCAGAATTTATTGTCATCCAAATATTTCTTCACATATTTATTTTGGTCTATATTATAGGAACGAAAACTGACAAGAGTGAATACGGCTTGAGTGACACATACTGAATGAACGTCCGTTATATTGAAACACACAAACAAAACACCTAACACAGGAAAACTCTCAGAAACTGTTTTATGCAGGGGGGCAAGCCCCCCTGCACCTCCCACGTGGAGGGCTGCGCACCCCACACCCCTGCTACTTAAATATACCAACTCCGAGATCGCACTCCATTGAAGTAAAAGGAAGAATTCCCTACAGCGATCTCCTTTCACTTTTTCGATATTCGCGATATTCACTCAGTATGTGTCACTCAAGCCGTATTTCCTCTTGTCAATTTTCGTTCCTCTAATATAGACCCATTTATATATGTGTTTATTTATTTAATGGCTAGAAGATGTTCAACATTTAGATTACTGTTGCAGTAGCTTAAGCTATCTGTGTCCTGCCCCGGTGATCGGCCAGGTTTCAAAGCTTTTAGGAGCATCTTCCAAATACTCTGTCAAAAGCTTGAGGGAGCTCCAATAAAAAAAAAACACCAAATCAGTCAGACTTTTTATTTTTTTTGCTATAGTAGTGTGTTCTTTTAGGGGCCACCATGGTGTTATTTGGCTAGATATTTTTCAAGACTGGGCAGATAAGTCTGCTGTTGGAAAGCTTTTCCATTAAAAATCTTTTTCTGAGGAAAACTTGTTTTTTTTTTTTTTTTTTTTTGACTAATACATTATGTGTGCTAGGAAACAACATTTTGGGGACTGTAAATGCATTTCTAAGAGAGTCTGTGTGTTAACGATTTTGTGAACATTTTATGAAAACTTTCTATTTCTTGACAACATTTACCTGCATATGTTGTGTAGGTCTGTGTTTTTGGTGCAGGATTTTGTGATTGTGAGGCACTGTCAGTGGTTTACTTACCTAAGTACCATTTGTTCTCTAATTTATCTTTCATCGATTTGTCCACGCTACTCTATCCGTCTTTCAGGGCTTATTCTCAGTGAACATATGGAGCAGCTACTGGTCTCTGTGGTTTTACCTTCCCCTGCCCACAACAAGAAGAAGGTTGTCAGTATGTTTATGGGTATCAGGCCAGCTCCTGTTGTGCCTTAGCCACTGGTGGATGACTCTGTTGTCACCACTCTTGTTTCCTCAGACTGCTCATCTTTTTTCTGGGTCCCTCTGGTCTTCACCTACAGTCACCATGGACTGGGGGTTAGCCACAACCTCAGTGAATGTAGGAATGCACTTGGTGGACAGGGGACAATCACTGTAGTCAGTTTCAGCGAAAGGGGCAGATAAAGGTCCTTCCCTCAGCCAGGATAGAGAACCTGAATCTGGGATGAGTATGCATATGGGGAGGGAGGGGTCACTTTCTATAGGGTCTTCCAGGAAAAGTGGGCATAGTGAGAAAGTCTTAAAATATGTGGACGTGGAAGATTTGCTGGGATTTGCTGAGGAACACCTTTCTACTTTTTCCTTGCCTCCTACTTTAGGCAAGATAAGAAACAGAGTTCCCTTTTTTCTGACTTTGATTTTCGGTCAGAAGAGCAGGTATTACAGGGTGATGGTTGTACTTCAGGAATTTCTTCTCAATTTGAACATTTTGATTCTGAGTAAAGTTTTGTTTCAGATTCCCCTTTGAAGATTTATCTTTTCCTGAGATTTTTTTCTAAGATGAAAGAGGCTTTTCAGTGGGAGCAAAATGAAATTCCTATTGCACAAAAGGGCAACCAGGGAGCTGATTAGGACACTGTTCTCTCAGGAGCACTTTTCCTTTTCTACAGTTATTTATTTATTTTTAGACCAGTGAAATGTAACATTTTACTCTAAAAATAAATGTGTACACATCCAGAGATGACCCTGTTTTAAGAAACTTGCCCACAGCATAGCAGGCACCCTAGAGGAGGTGCTGTAGCATTGACATAAACATTCAACTCACATTACACTTGAACGTTGCAAAAAAGACTTAAAAGTTGAAGTGTAATGTGAATGGTGCTTGGGGTGGGTTTGGTGTGAGGAAGGAAGCTGAGGTTTCCTTCAGCAGTAGTGTAAGGTAAGTATTTTTCTTTTTTTAGATGCTGGCAATGATCTGCCAGATGTCTGGGACAGCATGCTGTATATTTTGCAAAGAGCAAAAAAAATGAAGTGGGGAGAACAAATGCCTAAAATCAAAAGTAGATTTTAAATGTTATAATTTTTTTTAAAAATGTTAGTGTAACAGGTTTTGCATGAAACTGTAATGTCTGGCATTATTGACTGACTATAATCCTGAGTAAATTACTAAAAGAAAATCAAAAATTTTACAAAGACTACCAAGGCAAAAATATAAGACAAAGATGAGAAGAGTTGAAATAGGTGGCCATATGTAATATGCACTGAGTACTTATAATTGCTGGGCCTGTCCCTGACGGAAACAGCTAGCTGATTATTGCTTGTTATTCTGCTTTTATGATTTGTGTGAATATTCAGATGTGTAGACTATATACAAAAATGTCTATAATTTCTGGGTTGTGGTTGCATTATCTGGATAAAGGTAGCTAATCCTCTTGTCATCTCCTTATCTTTAGCAGTCACTGTCTGGCTTTGCTTGCCTAGTGTGCATTTGTGTGAAGTAAGATGGACTGCTTAACTTGACATGTAGTCCATATTTCGCCACATTTTAGCACAAAAAGTCTGGACAAAATCAAAAGTAATGGGGGATAAAAGCCCAAAATCAGCTACAGATTTTAAATATTGGTGTTATAAATTTAGTACATTGCTAGAATAATATGATCTGATGTTGTCATTTTCATTCATTCGTCAACTGTTGGGTTCGGATCAAATACTCGGATCCAACTCTGCCAATTTTTCCACTCATAGGATTGTTGAAATCTTGTGCTCCTCTCTTTACCCATAATGCCCCACCAATCTAACATACCTCAGATCTCGATCAGATGTGGAGTGCGAGCTCTCAAGCTTTAAAATGTATGTAGTCACTGTTTTTCACTTCAAGTGAGTCTAGTTTCATTTATATTTCATTCTCTTTCTCTATACTTCCTTTGTGCTATTTTTGCCATTACATTCTTCCTTTCCTCTAACGGCCTTTTTGTCATGCTCTTTGAGTATCTTCCATTACCATTGTTGGTAGTCTTTTCTTTCCCATTCTTGCATTGGTTTTAGTACCCTACATTGCCATTGTTCTTTTCTTTCCTTTGTTTTCACTCCCTTTATACATGTATATGTACACATGTGTGTGTTTGTGTATAGATGTATATATATATATATATATATATATATATATATATATATATATATATATATATATATAAAATATATACACATATATATATGCGATCCGTCAATATGTTTGAAGTTTCACTACTTCGAACCCCACCTTACCGAGTCCACTTGTTCAAAGTAGTGAAACTTCGAACATTGACTTCGGTAGTCACACTATAGCACGGAATGGGAATATTCCCTTTTCCCCACTGTAGTGCAATCTCAGAGTTGGTATATTTAAGTAGGAGGGGTGTGAGGGGCACAGCCCCCACATGGGGGGTGCAGGGGAGCTTGCCCCCCCTGCAAAAACTTGTTTTAGTGTTTTTTATTTTTGGATAGCCCGGGGAACTAGACTTCAGTGAAAGTGCACTTTCGTTTAAGTGGACTTTCGCTGAAGTGTAGGGTCTACTACTCTGTTTCAAAGAAGTGTATTTTTGATGTAAAGCAGTGGACCCATACATACATATATATATATATATATATATATATATATATATATATATATATATATATATGGATTTCCTATCTATATTTTCTAAATATACATATACATTTCTTATTGTATTGTTGTCATTTTTCTTTTTTGGATATAAGTGTCAGATAAGCCTTCTGGTTTTAAAAATGTGTTTCCTGTGGGCACAAGATTCCAAACTCTGATGTCCTCAGGGAATGTGTTTACTGCTTATGCCCAAAACACTTGTGCATGCTTTAATTCTTGAGCTTCAATTGACAAGAAAAACAAACTTATTCTGTGGGGTCTTTTACCTTCCATATCCTTGCCTTTGGTTGCTGGGGTTCAAACCCCTAAAAAAGATAAAAAGGGCAACTGTATTACCAAGGACAAGGAGTCATGTAAAAGGTCTCTTGATTGTCCTTCCACCTCGACTTTGGCTCCTTTGTCTGAGCCACCAACCAAACTTTTGAAAAAGTCAGATCTGACTACTTCGGATCTGAAATTTCAGATTGAAAGATCCCCTCAGCTTCATAGCCCCCCTTTGACTTCAGTGCCTGTTTCCTCCAGGTTACCTTCTCCATTCCTTGAGCAGTCACCCGGAAGACATTCTAGACCCTCTTCAGTAGCTTCGTCTCTCTGATATTCCAGGAGCTTATCCAAAACAAATGTGGATAGGATGATGAGGAAGTTCCTCAGGATGCAGATTCAAATGGGAGTCTGTTTGCAGCCAACCCCTTTGGGTCTTGAGAGCCACCATTGAGCCACACCACCTTTGATTTCTCCTTCTCTGATCCATCCTTCAGTTTTGGAGCTGTTGGATCCCAAATCTTTGGGGGTGTCTTCTCAGATCCAAAGATCATTGCTTCTTTGACTCTGATGGTTTCTCTAAATCCACCAACACCAAGCACTGTAGAGCAGGAAGACTCTAGGAGCCAAAGCATCGGTGCTGGCTATGGAGCATTGGAGTTGACTCCAAAGCTTTTGGGGCCGTCTCTTATCATCAGAGCCTTGACATTAGATAGCTCATTTCTGAATCCCTTATCGGGTGGAGCGCCCACAGGGCAGTGGGGACCGATGATCCGAGAGATCCCAATGTTGGATCCGTTGGTTTGTACTTCTCCTAGGCTCTCTACTATCAAGGTAGTGCAGAGAGTCTTCTGTATGCCTAGAGAACAAAAAATGTTGTCATCTTTGGATCAGACTTCTTTTTCTCATTCTGTTTTGTGTCCTGAGCCTCAGTCATCCCTTTCACCAGGACAGCAAGTCCAAGCTAGTTTCCAGTCCACCCTTCTAGGTATTATTGTCTATTTCGATGTGTCCCTCTGATGAGAACGAGCAAGAGGAAGCACTTAGACTCCTCACAGGAGTCTCTCACTGAGGACACTAATTTTGATTTTTTTTTTGGGGGGGGGGGGTCCTGTAGGTCACCACCTGATGATGTCTCCTTTGGAGACATTTTGGAACTCCTTAAAAAGAGAGGTGGTTGGTATCCCAGTAACCGCTCCCAAGAAGAATCAGTGTTGCTGGAGGCTTTCGGGTGTGACCCATCTACATCCATCATGACTCTCCCTGCTGATGGGCTTGTGGACCTGCTCTCTTGGAGGGCTTGGAAGGAACAGGATACAATCAAGCCAATTCCTAGGAGGCCATTTATACTGGAGTAGAGGAGTGGTAGTTGATACCATGGTTGTTGTGGCAGCCACAAGAAAGGAAGTAGCAGAACAGAATTCCCCTGTCCACCTCCCTTATAGGTAGTCTAGGGCACTGGACAAGTTTGGGAAGCAAGTCTATGTTTTAGTGACCTTCGTTTTTAGGTCAATAAATTATTTCGCACATTTTACCAGACTTCAGGGAGATTTGATCAAGGAGCTTACCAAATCTCTTTTGGGGTCCATGTCTTCCAAGGAAGGGAATAGAATTTCCTTGCAGCTGGCTACCTTTCAGTCAGTGTCTAATTCGTCCGTGAGGTTAATCTCACATACTGTGGAAAGTATCTCATAGGTGGCGGGTTCAGGCATTTCCATTAGGAGAAATACCTTGATGCGCTTGTGTGACTTTGTAGAATGATTTAAGACTTTTTTCATCAATGCACCCTTTGATAGAACCTCTGTTTTGGCCCCAAGATAAAAGAAACATTCTCCAACTGTGAGCAAGAGGGGAAGATCCTATCTGCTGTGGGTTTACATTTTTCTACTCCTCAAAGGAGTTCTCTAGAACCAAGTAGGTGGTAGAAAGATGTCGTTTAAGAAATTTTGGGGTCCTTTCTAGGGGTCATGTGGAGATAGTTACCCCCGAAGGGGGAACTCAAATGGAAGATGCCATCCCCATGGCAGAGGTGGTCTGCATAACCAGGGATTTAGAGATTCCTTCTCAGATGCATCCTACCAGTGCTTCTGAATGGAGGCCTGACTGTCCGTCTCTCAAGGCAGTTGAGGGTCATCTATGCCTGAACCAGAGAGCCTTGCTAAATATCACAAGAGATTAATGGGTGTGGAGGATAATATCCAGAGGTTATATTACACCATTTTCCCAGCCCTTTTCAACAATTACAAAGAAATATCTAATGTTCCACTCAGTCAGAGGGAAGCAGCTTCTTTAGAAATAAAAAAGCTGCTTGAAAAAAGAATCATCTAAGAGGTCTCCCCAGATTAGAGAGGATCCAGAACGTACTCAAGATTCTTCTTAGTGCCAAAAAGACAAGGAACTTGAGACCAATTTTGGATCTCAGCAAGCTAGATCATTCTGTTCAATACATAAAGTTCTGGATGGTCATGGTTCAGTCCATTCTGCCATATCTCCACAAGGACAACTGGAAGTTCTCAGTAGATCTTCAGGACACATATTATCATATCAAAAATGATCAGGTACTCCAGAAGATACCTGTGCTTCTGGCTGGGAGCTAGTCATTACCAATTTAGAGCACTACCCCCCTGGCAGTGGCAGTCATAGCAGCTTACTTGAGAATGCTCAGATTCTGAGTATTTCCTTATCTAGACAACTGGCTTCTGACTGCTCCAACCAGACATCAGCTAATTCAGACAAGGGATTACTTGCTGCAGGTGTGCTCTCATCTGAGTATATCAATCATGTACAACAAATCTCAACTCACACTGACTCAGACTCTAGAATTCATTGTTGCTCATTTGAATGCAGTCCCTCAAATAGACACCATACAACTCCAGGTCAAGAAGATAGTTTGGAATTCTTCCCTTCTGGACAGATTGATAGTTCAAGCCTTGGGTTCCATGGCAGCAGCAATCACCCTTGAGCCACATGAGAATTGTTCAATGGACCCTGGCTACTCATAGACTCATAGGTTCATAGGTAAGTACTAGGCTAACCACCCTTGTGGGCCATTTTAAGCCTAACCAATTTCCCTTTTCATCATCAAAATAACCTGTCCCATTTGGTTATAGACTGGCCTTACGCAGTCTATGGTCAAATTATATATATATTACCCTTAATGAGAATAACTGGGATCATAACACAGATACCTTGAGAGGTCCATGCATGGTGTAAAGCATTTAGGAGCTGCCCATTTCCATTAGTAGTAGAGGAGGCAGTTCTCGGGTAAATTTTCTGTTTTCCATCTATAGATTCAAGCTGCACTTGAATATGGACAGGGATGAAATTAGTTTTATGTCAGTGGGGAGTGTGTTCCAGAGCAGCGATATCCTTTGTGAGAGAAACCTGTCCCTCCAAATCTTTCTGATGTTGCAGAAGAGGTTTGCAACCATGACTGAGTATTTCTTATGCCATTTACCTTGCTGATGTGCAGTAAGTCCATCAGTATTGGGTCTGAGGATGTCTTGTATGCCAGACACAGGTCACCTGTTTGCAGTCTGTGGAATACCATGTATAGTCTTAGGTTTTTGAGTCGGTCCATGTAGAAAATGTTGTTTAGGCCTTGTATCCTTTTTTAATTAGGTATCTCTGTGAGCATTTCAGTGGTTGCATGTATCTGGACAGATACATGCCAAAGGGGGCATTATGTTCAATAGCTGGCTTAGTGAAGGCTGAGTAAAGAGGGACAATGATATCCCTTGATCGAGACACAATCCCTATGTTTATAAGCTGCGTAATATAGAAGGATACATGTTCGTGAAAAGTTGATTCACTACCCATGTGAGTTCCCAAATCCTGAACAACTAGGTCAAGTCTTAGGAGTATATTGTCAATGTGGTAGTTCCATGGGGTAGATGACTTCGCAGTGGATACAGTAATGCATTTTACGGCATTTAATTTCAGTCCATGATTTTAGCACTACTTATTTACTTAGGACAAACCTTTCTACAGGATGGCCAAGTCATTTGGGGATTTAATGACTGTTACTAGCTTGACCTTGTAGGCATCTATAAAGTTAGTCGGCCATAGCCCACTGTTTTTTTTAAACACCTTTATTGAATTATCACTTGTTATTCAGGCAATTTTATATTAATATAAAAGTAATCAAACTGTATTAACAAGATCACGTTTACAAAGATTATACTTCACATATATTGCTAAATATCACATAATCTAAGCAACATTACATAAAATATTCAATTCTTACGCTTTTTTTAAAGTAGAAGCATCTTTATTAAACCATCACTTATGATGTAGGCTATCATTAATTTATGTAAATGAAAACAAACCACACCGACACAATCCTGTTTGCAAGCATTTTACATCACAACCCATACCGACACACACACACAGTTTCAAACATTATACACCACTTATAATTTACCCAGTCATTTTCAATTACACATTACTACCTCATTTAAGTCCTGCTTCTTTAAACCTCATTTCTCCCCTGTATGTATTTTTCCCACAATTCCCATTTTTCCTATGTAGTTTGCTCCTACCCTTTTCTAAAGATCTCAATTCCTGTTGTTTTATCTATGTTACTATATTCACTACTACTTCTATAGTTGGTTTAGATTTTGAATTCCATTTTCTAGTAATTGTTTTTTTTTTTTTTTGGCAGTCACCATAATTAGACATAACAAAGTTTTACCATGTGGCAATTCCGATTCTGTATTGTAGTTCGGAAAAATTATCTGCATCATCACACCAATCTGCCCAACCAACATCTCTGACAGTGCATCCTGCACGGAATCCTTAAAGTCTATCAACTCTCCATACTCCCAGAAAATATGTTCCCAGTTACCTCTTTCTTCACTGTCACACCTCCAACATTTGCTGTCTACCTGTGGAAAAATTCTCTGGAGTATGCTTGGGATATACAAATATCTGTGCAATCATTTCCAAGCAAAAATCTTAAATATTCTAGATTTTGTTGCATATTTGGGAGACATACATATATCCTCCCATTCTTTCTTTGTGAATTGCTTATCCATTCTGTCTTCCCAATCCTTTCTAACCTCCTCTGGTTGATTCTTATAGTTACCATGCAATATTTTATATGCTCTACTAATTATTCCTTTTTTATTGGCAGCTTTTGTTCTAGATTCTGCTAAAAGCTCTACCAGTACTGCTCTTTCATTTAGGATCCTTCTATTTCTTTTTCTTTGTCCGTACTCTATCAATCCTTGATAGGGAAGGCAATCTCTAACCTGCAGTCCAACTAAATTCTTGGCATCTTCCCATTCTGTCATCTTTCCCTCTCTAGTTATTTGCTACCAATACCTTGGTTCCTTTGACATTTTTCTCCAATAAATTCCAGACCCCTCTTACCTGTTGCCTATATCCCTAATTGCATTCATCCCTATCGGCAGAATCTCCTTTCCCCATTCCCCTGTTGGCTTAGTTGTTAGGATACTTTCTGCTACTTTATAGATATAATATTATGTATGATTATTTTTATTCTCCTGAAAGGCCTGCATCCAAAATCCCGGTCTCTCCTTGTTTCTTGAGCTGCCCCCCTGTTTCATCATCATGTCTTTCTACTTTGAATTATAATTTTCTGTTTGTGCTATAGTAGCCTTACCTGTGTAGCTCTGAAATACCCCTTCAAATCAGGGAATCCTAATCTGCCCTGTTCTGCTGGAAGAATCAGCTTATCCCACTTGACTCTTGCCATCTTCCCCTCCCAGATAAAGTCCTTAAGCTCTTTATTAATTGCTGTTCACAAGTCCTCTTCTGGTTGATAAAAATATGCTTAACCTGTGCATAAGACTAAAGGTACAGTGGATATAAAACGTGTACATACCCCTGTTAAATTTCCAGGTTTTTGTGATATAAAAAAATGAGACCACAATAAATAATTTCAAAACTTTTCCCACGTTTAATGTGACCTATAACTGTAAAATTCAATTGAAAAACAAACATCTGTTAGGGGGAAAATATATATATATATATATATATATATATATATATATATATATATATATATAAACGTACAGTAAGCCGGTTGCATAACTGTGCACACCCTTAAACTAATACTTTGTTGAAGCAGAAAGAACAGCAGCACCTATTTACAATCTCTATTACACTTAAAAAACTTTAGTTTATAGCATGCAAAGAAAACCATACACCACAAAAACAGTACTATAAAGAAAGAAAAAAATATTTTCTTTACTAACAGTTAACTTTGTCCCCTCTCTTCCCCTCCCCAAAGCAGTGTTCCAAACATTAATGACTTGAAGAAGGGCATATACTTTAGAGTCTCCAACAGGTTCTGAAAAAATGTAATATTTCCAGATTTTCTTGTTCTGTCATATTTCAGAAATATAATTATTGCATTGTAATCCCACATTAAGTTACTGGTTTTATTACCACTCATCTCCAGCTTCCAAATCCTGTTTCTGCCTCATTTCCAACTTACTTTTGATTCTTCTGTTCAACTCTCATGTTCCTTTCCTTCTCTCCAACATTTTCTGTTGAAACAGTGGAAAAGGTTGCACAGGTACAGTCTCTTTGTGGTCTTTATTACCAGAAGAACAAGAAGCAGAATCTCCTCCTGTTTCACAGCTCAGTTTTTTTGTTGGACAGACTTTTGTATTTCCTCCTTAGCGTGTAATTCATCAAAAAATGATTTTGTCACTCCAAGGAAGAATACCTTGATGACAGCTGGGTACAGCAGTTTGAATCTCACACCTGAGTCTCAACATTGCCTGAATAGTAGAATGGATTTACTGCTTTTCTGCCTGGTGTACAATGCGCAATCATTTTCCACAAACACTCCCACTTTTAGTATTTTGTCTTTCTGCCACAGTTTTGTCAGAATTAACTCCTACCTGGGAGGATTGCATCTATACTATTAAAGGTCTAGGTTGCTTTCTCATAGCCAGGTTTGGAGCATACACATGATGTGCCCTTTCAACTAATAACTCCTGCTGTGGAATACCAGTCCAGTTGCTTGTTTGTGCTTTCATGAAATTAATGCAGTCTGTTCATTCCAGCTTCTCTTGTATAGCTGAAAACCTCAAGTTTTCCCTATGTGCTCTGTCCTCTAATTCTATTATTTTTTTAAACATATCTTCCTGAGCAGTCTCATATTCAGCCAGACTTTTCTTCATTTCACCCTCTGATTTTTGCAGCTTTATCACCTCATCTGAATATCTGTTTAAATCTTCTTCCATTTTTTCCAGCCTTTTATTGTTAGTGTTGATATACTCCATCACTGTTTCATTTATTCTAATAACGTATGTGCGCAGTTGTGTTATATTTCCCTGTAGGTTACTAGAAGTCATGTCTGGAAGTTGTATTGCTTTTTGCTGAACAGCTGCAGAAATTTCCCCGTTCAGTGTTTCTTACATACTGTTTGTAGTTGATTTTTTCAGGTGTTCTGTATTTCTTTTTTTCCTGGAATCAAGGCAGTACACTTACAAGTCGAGCTAGAGTCAAGCTGTTACTCATGTGCAGCCATCTTGGAAGTCCAAAGCCGATTGGTATTGACATTTACTTCAGAAAAGCAGATGCCACACAGCAAAGGTCCCAGCACAAAGCACAAGGAGTTTGCCCTAAAAGCAGTGCATGAGATGGTCATACAGTGTTACAAAACCATGATCTAAGGACACTGGTTAAGAAGTGCAACATAAGCATCTGGACCCAAACCAAGAGCATTTAGGGAAGGAGTGGAACATGCTGTTTTCCTATCTGTGCTTCTTATTACTAATGAATGAGGGGGAAAAGAAGCATTTATCCTGATGATTTTATTAGATCATGCATTGAGACACACTATATATCTTGCTGATTTTAGAGAAGAAATAAAGCTAAAAATAGTTGCTGTCTACTTTGAAAAGTGTTAAAGATATAAGCTATTTTTTCTACCTGAATTAAAAAGCAATAAATAGTTTGCTGCTTACTAACTAGCTGCTGCTTAGTTTACATCTTGGCCTGGCATATTTCCACAGCCCAAATAAATTTTCCATTTTAGGTTTTTGGTTCATTTTGTAAACACTGATACAGTTACGTTATTCTTTTTTACTTTTTCATTTACCATTTTGTTGGTATTTGATATTTTCCTATAAAAATGCCATATATGTCCATATAGGTCCATACGAGATTACTAGGCTATCAACTTAAGGGTCTTTACAAGCCTAGCCAATATAACCCAATTTTTTTCCAATATATGGCCCCTAGGGGCAAGATTATGGCATGGATTTGTGCCTGTGCATTGAGTATCTTACAGTTTGTTCCTGTCTATAAGAGACACGGGCACTACCCCATGTGTGAATTTGCAATTGCCCATCCATTGATCCAAACTGTGTTTGAAGAGGGCCAGGGAGGGGGCTCTACTTAATGTGAATAGAAAGCCTGTTCCAAAAAAGGGGCAATCTCTGAGACACATATCTGTCTCTCCAGCATGTTTTGTTTAAGCCGCTGACTAAGTTTAGTTCTGTAGATCAGGTAATCCATGTATGTGCTGTTTGACTTGCAGATGTGTAGCAGTTCCACCATGGCTAGATTTGTGAGTGCCTTGTAGGTCAAGCGTAGGTCACCCCTTAATAGTCAGTAGGAGACAGAGT
Source organism: Protopterus annectens (assembly GCF_019279795.1). Lineage (NCBI taxonomy): Eukaryota > Metazoa > Chordata > Ceratodontiformes > Protopteridae > Protopterus > Protopterus annectens. Next base: position 363,235,877 of record NC_056730.1, on the reverse strand, counting down.
AAAGGGATAGGGCTTTTAGTCTGTCCACATAGTTTGTGTTGTTTACACCCTGTATTTTCTTTGTGAGGAACCACTGGGGTCATTCCAGCTGCTGTAAGAGGCTAGTCAAGTATATGCCAAACGATGCACTGTACTCAATTATTGGTCTAATGAGGGCTGAGTACAGTGGGACTATAGTTTCTTTGGATGTGGATGCCATACCTTTATTTATAAGTTGTGCCACATAAAAGGATTTCCTCACCATGGTGGACACATTTATTTATTTTATTTATTTATTTATTTATTTCAGTTTGATTACCTAGGAGGTCCACTGGGCTTGGGGGCCCGTTTTCAGTGGAGGCCCGGGGAGAAAAGGTCCAACAGGAAATACAAGAGTTTAATAACATGAAAATTCAAAGACAGTTTGTATAACATATAGCAGGTAGCAAACAAAGAGAATAAACACTAGCAATTTCTAATTTTGTTCAGGAGGAAAATAGGCTTATATCATAAAAATCAAATTTCTACTATTTAGTTGCCTATGCTAAGTCTATTTAAAAGAAGATAGGAAGGAGAACAGGTTAGCCTGGAGAGAAAGGAGAAGATAGCTTGAGAGGTATGGGCTGAAGAGTGCAGTTGCAATGCCTGTTTAGATAGAGGTAGGAATGAAGTTGGGTTTTGAAGTTATTAAGGTTGGTACATGTCCTTAGTGTGGAAGGCAGGGCATTCCATTTTTAGCTAGGGTAAGGGATAAGAGAAGCTGACCTGCTGGGCGCTTGAGTTTTTGTACAGTGATCAGGTTTTGGTGAGAAGATCTACGTGATCTAAGGGGGTATAAGGTTGAAGAATATTAGAAAGAGAAGGGAAGTTAGTAGGATGGAACAATAATTTGTAGGCTGTGATGATTTGGAGGAAGTCAAGTTGATTGGGGAGTTCAAGCCAATTGAGAGAGTGAAGGGATGTGCAGTGATGAGAGGAGGATTTGGCATTTGTGGCAAATCTAGAGATTTTATTGTAACATTGTTCCAATTTGGAGGTAGGTGTGGATGATAAATTAGTGAGCAGGGGAGCTCCATACAGTAGGGAGGGAAGGAGGTAGGTAGAGGCAAGGGTTAGTCTGGTATGAGGAGAGAGGAAGTGGTTGTTTCTATACAGTAAACCTAGTTTTATGTGGGGTTTTTTATGTTTAGCTGGATATGAGTATTAAATTTTAGTTGGTCATCAATTGTAACACGGAGAAGTTTGGTGGAGGGAACAATCTCGCTAGAGGAGTTGTTGAGGCTGGTAATTTGAAATGAGTTTTTATCTAGAGAAGAGGATTTAGAGGGAGAGAAAAGGAGGATCTTAGTTTTGTTTGCATTTAGAGAGAGATGATTTTGGAGCATCCAGTTTTCAGTGGTTGAGAAGGCACTTTGAGTTAGGGCTTGGAGCTCTATTAGGTTAGGGGCACAGCAGATCAAAGTGGAGTCATCAGCGTATTGCATAATTTTGGTGTTAGGAATGGCTTTGTGGAAGTCATTAATAAAGATGTTGAATAGTTATGGGCCTAGTACGGCACCTTGGGGTACTCCGGTAGGGGTAGGAAGGAAGGTTGAGGTGGCTTGGCCCCATTTCATGGCTTGGGACCTGTTTGAAAGGTAGCTAGTGAACCAGGAAAGGGTTTTCTGGCATAGGTTGAGATTAAAGAGGTAATTTAGAAGGTGGTTATGGGAAATAGTATCAAAAGCTTTGGATAAGTCTAGTAGAACAGAGGATACTATATTACCAGACATGGTAGTGAAAGTTCAGGCTACTATCTAACTGTGTACCTAGATCTCTCACTTCTGAATCTACTGTAAAGGGAATGCTTTTGATGATGTAATTTGCAGGGATATTTGACTTTCCAAAGGGTATGGTAATGCATTTTTTTGCATTTAGTTTTATGTCATGGTTCTGGCACCAATCATTTGTCTGATCTGCATTCTCCTGAATGATATTTACATCATTAGGTGATACAGTGATTGCCCCAGCATGCAAACTTTGTCATCCAGAGGCCTTCCACATTTACCTTGACTTCAGATAGGTATATATTTTGAACAGGAGTTGTCCCAGTACTGAGCTGTGTGGCACACCACTGGTAACTGGCCTCTTGATGGATCTGGATTCACCCAGTTTAACCACGTGTCCTGTCTGTGAGCAGCTTGGCTATCCATCTTGTGACATAGGGATTTATGCCCTGTTTTGTGAGTTTATTTATAATAACTGAGTGGGGAATTGTGTCAAATGCCTTGGTCAGTTCAAGGTAGGTGGTATGCACTGTTTTACCCTCATCCACGGCCTTAGTGAGTTTCTGAAAGAAGTCCACCAGATTCAGTAGGCATGCCTTGCCCTTGACAAAGTCAAATTTTGTTGGGTCCAGTGTTTGGAGGTCTCCTATGTCATTATTTATCAGGTCCATGATTATTCTTTCCATGGCCTTACATATAAGACTAGTCAAACTTATGGGTCTGTAATTTCCCAGGTCAGTAGATGGTCCCCCTTTAGGCAGAGGAATGACTGTTGCTGTCTTCCACTCTGTTGGGACAAAGCCAGTGTGGAGGCTGTGGTTAAACAGACATTGTAATGGGCCTGATAAGTCCTGATTTAAGCTGTTTAGGAAGCAGCCTGATATATTGTCAAGCCCTATTGAAACTGTGTATTTAGCTTTAGAGAGCACAGTGGCAACCTGTTATTTTGTGATAATTAGTGGTGAAGTAGTGCAAGGTATTTTTGGGGGGAGAACTAGGGGTGATGGGGAGGTGAAATTTGAGCTGAATTTGTCAGCCAGCAGATCTGTTGTCTTCCAGCTGAGTATAGGTGATGCCATCTACAAGTAATTTCACACATTCTCCTACATCCATTATCCATGCCAGTCAAAATCCCTCAATCATGCAAGAATTACTTTCTGTGATGGATCCACTCCAGTCAGCTCCACAAAGGCCATCCATTTGTTTTCCCTCATCCCAAGGCCACAATTACCACAAACACCTCTCAGCTCAGGTGGGGGGCATTTTTTTGGGAAGGTCATTCCAAGGCACATGGTCCTCCAAAAATGCTACGGTGCATGTCATTGTTCTGGAGATGAGAGCTGTCATTCTAGGGTTGCAGGTCTTTCAAGACAATCTCCCAATCAGGACTCTTGTGATTCAGATGGACAATATGTCATTAGTCTGGTACATATTCAAACAAGGGGCAGCCAGATCTTACTCTCTCTGTCGAGAAGCTGTGAGAGTTTGGCAATGGTTGATTTCTTTCAGTCTCTTTCTAATAACAATATACATCTTGAAGAAATCCTACATGATTGCATACAAGCTAAGCAGGTCCATTTGGATGCCTCAGGATTGGTTTGTCAATATCAGTGTGGTGGAGAGAATTTTCCATCAGTGATGCCAACTGTGCTGCAAACTTTTTGCTTCTTCCCTCAACAACAAAAGTGGCAGGTTCTTTGTCCTGATCCCCCACTGGGAGAGTCAGAGTGATGCTGTACTTCACACTTGGCCCCCACTTCTCCTTTTTACTTACACCCCTTTACCCCTGATTCACAAATTTCTACAGAAAGGATCTCGATTGACAGTTATCCTCATTGCCCTTCACTGGCCCATCAGATTTGGTTTCCCTTCCTCTGGCCTCATCTTCTACACCCACTCTGGATTCCAGATCCAACTCCAAATATCCTGTCTCGTCAGACAGGCATGACTCATCCAGACATAACAGGCCTCAAGTTGACCACATGGTTTCTTCAATTCCATTGATTGCTAGAGAGCCCAGCCTCTCATTCCCCGTCCATCATATTTTGTTATCTTCTCATAAAGCTTACACCAGAAAGATTTACAAGAGTAAATGGAAAATATTTGTTCTTTGGGCCCTAAGCAAAAACTTAGACCCCTTTTCAGCACCGATTTTAAATGTCCTTGACTTTTTGCCCACAATTTTTGTGAAGGTGCTAGTTTCTCAACTGTTGAAGTCCAATTAGCAGCCATTTCCAACTTTCATCTGGGAGTAAATAACTTCACTTTTGCTTCCTCTAAACTTTGCAAGCTTTTCTAAGCGGAACCTTTTTACTTAGACCACCATTAAAAGATCCTACCCCTCTTTGGGATTTTAATACTGTGCTTCAGGTCTTGACTCAGTCTCACTTTGAACTTTCAGATAATCTAACCTAAATTTTTTTTATGTAGAAAACTATTTTGCTAGTTGCTATTACATCTGCCAGAGGAGTATCCAAACTTCAAGTTTGTCTTCTAAACCTCCTTATTTCGTTTTTCACAAGGATAGGGTATCTTAAGGATCCATCTTTTTTATTAAAGGTGGTTTCTGTGTCTAATTTTAATCAGGTCATTAATCTCCCAGTTTTCTTTCCAAACTGTTCAAACAAAGGCGAGTATATGTTACATTTATTGGTTGTGTACAGACAACTATCTTTCTACCTTCACAGAACTAAGGATTTAAGAAAATCTGAACAATTGTTTGTTTCCTTTTTTGATTCCAGACTAGCCATATCTAAAGACTTCCTGAAGGTCTTAAAACTGAATTTTTGAATCCTCCTCAGACAAGGAAATTCTGTTTGGCCCTTTTAAAGCTGTGGTCTTGAAAAAGTATGATGAAAGGGAAAAGTAAATCCAAGGAGTAAAGTATGATGAAAGGGAAAAGTAAATTCAAGGAGTAAAGTATGATGAAAGGGAAAAGTAAATTCAAGGAGTAAAGTATGATGAAAGGGAAAAGTACATTCAAGGAGTGATTGACTCATATTTTTTAGCCCTCCCATTTAAGGCAGATAGAAATTTCTCTTCCACATGGGCTTCTTTTTCTGAGTGTTGTAGCACCTTGAAAATAATCTCTTAAGAAATTTTTGATTTTATTGCTTTTCGGGGGTGACTCAGGAAAAGGCCTGGCATGTAAGTAAATGTGCTTTCTTCCTGAAAGGCAGCAGACCATAGAGAGATGCTGTTAAATTCATGAAACGTATGTGTTCCTAGCCAATTTAACCAAGAAAATTCCTGTTTGTCCTTTGCAAGAATACATTAAAAGTAGAGTTCATTGAAAAAATGCATTTTGCTTATCGCTCTTTGAATTTGTAATTCTGTTTATATATGTGTACATGTGCACTTATATATTATCTCAGTGCTGATCATAATTTATCACTTGATTCAATTTTGTATTATTTATTAAAGCTCTTTTTCTTGTTTATTAAAGCTCTTTTTCAAAGTGCCCTATTTACCTAGTAATAACATGCAATGGGTTGTATGTTTACAATAATCTGGTCCTGTGGATCTTGAAACATCTTGTCTCTGCATTTAATAACCTTCAAAATCAGGTTTTTATTTTCTGTACTTCATCTCATTTAATGTTATTACTTAATTACAGTAGATACAGGGCTACATTTGATGGTTTTATTTTTTTTTTCTTTAGAATTACTGCATTTTATTTGTTGCATATATCTTCCATTTACAGATAAGCATTGATTTGTTAGTACATTATTGGGTGGCATTTCAAGGGTATTGGTGCATTAGCTCAAACTCCAAACTTGCTTACTTGAAAATGTGATTCATTTACTGTTTCTTTTTTTCTCCTTTTCAAAAGATAGTTAATAGGTTTTAAAAAATGAAAACCAATATACATGTTTAACTGGATAATCAAAGGCAAAGTGAAATGGGTAGTATGTTGTTCTTAAAGGCTCTGTGAGATACATGCAATTATAGTTAAGTAATCAATGAGGCAGCCTTCATATAATTTTATAAAATCATGTCACTTCACATTTTTCTTGAATCAACAAAATAACACTCCAGATGTCAAGCAGTAATGTATTTTGTTTCAGCTATAAGCAAGGTCAGCTACTGAACTCAAAAATCAGACTCCAGATTACTTCTGTTCTGTATGTTGTAGAATCCTGGCTGTATACCTGATAAATCATATAATCTGGTCGTAACAGTCAACATGTTTAGTGTGCAAATATAGTATAATGTGAAAGCTCTGTCATGAAGAATGTTTGGTATTATTTTTCTGGAGCAATACCTATAGTTTTCTGTACAAACATATTATTACCTTATACAATGGCTTACCAAGCAGCCTTTTACTGGTGCACATTGTTTGCCTTCTACTTTTTCATTATTGTCTGTCATAGTATGAACAAAATAGCCAAGTCAGCTGTGATTGCACAGTATTGATGGAAGATGTGGGTTATGTTTATAAATGTAGTTATTTATTTGCTAGTGCGATTATACCACTACCCTGTTGCAGATGGTTGCAGGAGAAATGTAATTTACCTCTTCAGAGTGTGCTGCATGCCATTAAAAATAAATAAAGTAAAATAAAAATCTGAAAACTACACATTTAGTCATGGTCTGTAAAAATAGGAGCAGTTTGTTCATTCAGAGATGGACATGAGCTTCTGCTTTTTTGTGTTTTTTTTTTTTTTGAGTATTACCTCAATGATTAGATGTTTTTCTTGTATTTAGGTAGAATTCAGAAGACAACTGATCATTTGTAAGAAGGACCTGAATTCTCATAACATGTACAAGCAAAGATATTAAGTACAGTGAATATCCATCTAGAAATGACGTGAAACAGCTCAGTTTAATTATCCTGAATAAACTTAGAATATACAAATACATAGATATCCAGTTACATGCATACATAAGACAAGTGAACTCAGAAGAACTCACCTGCCAGAGTGCAATACGTAAGGTATTACACGGATGCTGTGACAGAGAGAACGAGATTTGTCTGTTAATGTTCCTGTTTCGTGTTTGCTGAAATGACCGTTCTGATTATTCATTAGCTGATCTCTGCTCCCATCACTAGTTTGTATTTACACCCATCTGTAGAGAGCCTCTCCTGAAAGTACTACATAGCCGAGTGTAGTCATTATGTGACTGACTGATTTAAGGTAAAACTATTGCTAAAAGAAGAGGCTTTAATCATTTTAAGCAATCGGACCTGACAAAGTTGTGTATTAATAGGTGAACACCAGATCAGCAGCCTGTATGATGAGATCTGACTCCACTGGAAGTTCTGATTTCCCCAGTATCGCCCAGCATAGATAATAATACTGCTCTTAGAAAATGGATACTACTAGGGAAACTGTTGTGGCTTTGAAACTATTGATGGAAGTCTGCTTTTTGTAGCTGCCGTATTAAATAGTTTTTTGTTATGGTAAGGAGTTATAGACAGCTGTGTCTATGCATTTGGTGTTGCACAGTAGTATTTGATAATAAACTGCAGTATTACCATTAGTAATGTCTGTGTATGTCTGTGCATGACGGAGGCTGATTTCATCTAAGAGCTTACGCTAGTACCTTTGACTATAGAACCATTAAACAATGTGACTGTAGAATCATTAAATAATCAGCCAAAAACATTTAATTAAATAGGCTGTTACAATCATTTGATCTGTGTATTATAGCCTAGATTTTAGGTGTTGCTTAAGAAAACGTGCATTTACTTAACCCCATTTAACCTGTATTTTTAGTTTAAGCATACAGTGTGTCTGGACTGAGGAGTGAGTCTTGCTTACCATATGAATACTGTTCACATTTAATGAAAAATGTATGTCAGGTTTTATTTACTTATTTATTTAATTTTATTTGCATGGTTCTTACAGTATGTACAAATACTTAACTTGAGCAATAAAGAAATCAGTGTTTCAGTGTCATTCTCCTGGGATTTATTTTCACCCGCTTACAGTTTCTGGCCTCAGCCTATTTCTTCCTCCTTCCTGGAGCCAGTGAAGTGAGGGGTACCTTGACATGTTCCTTCCTTGCTTCCTGAATAGCTACATGGGCCTGATTCCCTACATTAGTGGAAAGTGGAGTGTGGTAGCCAGGATCACCCCACTGCTGCCAGCCTGGGAGTTTTCCTTTCCCTACCCCCCACATGGTAACATATCCTTAGAGAGCTGGGTGGGCAATGATACAAACTGTTAAGGACATCTGGGCCTTAGGTCAGCCATGCCTCCTTGGTCATCCCATCCCTTCTGGCATGGTGATTGCTGCAGTCCTGTTCTCCATCAGGTTGATGAGTGATCTGTTGCGTTAGGCACACTGTCAGTCCCCCCCCCCCGGGAGGCAGATCCACAGGATCATACGAAGTTACTAGGCTGCTAGTTCTGAAGTCCTGCCCGTGCTGTGAAGCACATGAGACGCTAATCACACTCAGATTACTGAGGTCATTGTCAAGACTTCATCCCTGTACAATATCGATGCAGGCATTTCTAGGATTTTTTCTGATGCATTCTGCTGTGCATACCACCAAAGAGGGAACTGATGGGTGTGCACTGTCCTGACTACAATATAAGAACTGCTTGGCAGTTCCTTGCATGCATCTTAATCACATGCACCTAGTGTAGTCCACCTGGCCTCTAAAAGGAGTCACTGATGCCATGATTTCGGCTATCTGACCTCCCTAGGATGGATGAGCCAAGAGCAGCCTTTCCCTGCAGTATTTTCCAGCCAAATTCTGTTATCACCTGGAATACTAAACAATCCCAAATAGTATGAGTTGTAGTCAAGGTATTATTTCTCTGCAACACAGAGTCAAAAGACATAACATAGACGTTTAAACATGAATCAACAAGACAGAGTAATGCCATATTAAGAAAGGGAGCCAAAAGGTAGAGATCAAATAGGTGTCAATTTTTTATTATATGGGATAGGTATATTAGCTGTTATGTGTAAAGAAATTACTTTCTGTAGTGGTACCCCTCACCATCTTCATTCACAGTCCATCTTTGTCTTCCATTTTCCTTCACTGTACCCTTAACTTATGCTTGGGAGCATATAACTTCATAAAACCTTGCCCTGGTGTCCACTATGATCTTCACTGTCTCTCCTCTCTACTGAACATCTCTTTTTATTTGCATACTTGGAATATATTTTCTCCTTTTGTCACTGCTTTGCTTATTTCATTTTCTTTACACTACTTACTTGGAGGGGTTGTAGTTGCACTTACCAAAGTAGCAACCTAGAAAATGTAGTAAGAAGATTTCTCATACACTGGGAGACATTTTAGATGATGTCACAAAGGAGTTGTTTTCAAAGGCTCCTTCAGGTGGCAGTGGTATGATTGGAAAATGCAAAATTCTTAATGGATATGAGGATGTTGTTTTCCCTGTACATAGAGCAAGTGGGTATAAATATGGTGCAGAGGACGTGTGGATACTTGAACAGTTGTTATCTATAAACTTTAATAAGGCTTGTGATGCAGTTGTTGATAGCATAATGCATGGATGGAATGAAATAATCCCTTGTTACATGATGGAGAAACCACGGAGAAGAAGCTAAGAAACCATACAGCTTATCAGGAGTTGTGACTCAGTGACATTCACATTCTAGTCATCTTTCTTGAGTGATATTTCACCCTAGATCAGCCAATGAATTGTACTCTTGGGAACTCAGAAGGTTGTTAGAGACATGGGCAAGCTGGGGCGATATGCTATTTTTTGTATTTTGCATGTCCCTCTGTTTACAGTATCTAGAACTGACAGGCATGTCATTCCACTTTCTCTTCACATTTTTTTTATTAGTTTTTGGGGTATTCTGTGGACCTCTTAAATTGAAAACAAGACATTTTGTAGTTCCTTCTTTTGCTGGCTAATGCCTCTAAAATCCTGATTTTGAAAATGAGGGTCATCAGCAATTGCAATTGCAGTCAGGGTTCCTTTTGCTGAAAATTAAGTGGACCCTTAAGTTCAGTCTAGAACCGTGCTTTAAGAGGCCTGGGAAAGCAGACTGAAAGCCGCTTGAGTCCAAGTGTTGGAGAACTGGGATTTATTCCTAATTATGAAATGCCTTTTTATTAGATTTGCATAAAACATTTTCCAAGTGATGTGAGATTGATCAAAGTGGTTGGTTAAAGGTGATTGCAGTTTGCTGTCCTTTCCACAGTATTTATATTTGTAGGTGATTGAATATTGATATGTATAACTAGATATTATATCTCTGTTTATCATTTTATTCTTTTATATAACTGATAAAGACCATAATGGCTACAGTTCTTAAATGTTTAGGTATTGACCTGGCTGGCATTTGAAAAGCTTGTAGTCTGTGCTTTCATGATTTGATTTTACATATCTTCCTTTACAGTGATGCATTAATGTGCACTTGATATGTCTGTGCACTGCCCAGTTATAGTATGAGAGTTAAGGTATTGTTCTAGTATTGTGTCTTAAGACATCACTAAATGTATATGGCCTCTGCTAAATCTTGTACACTGTGAATTTTAGCTCCATATTTATCACGTTTCCTGCTTCCTTTTGCAAACAGCAGGAATTCTTTTTATTGTATTGCTTGAGTTCCATTGTGTATTACACGTTATTGTTTTGGTTGGTTTAGCTTTACGCTTTTCCTATTTTTTTCTCTCCTCCAGATAGCACATTTTCACTGCTAGGCAATCCCAGAAGCACTGACCTGTTTCACAAAGTCCAGCCCATTGTTTGTTCACATGAATGCACTATATGATACATGACTGTAAGTTTTTTAAAAAGTCACTTTTGAACAGATGAAGTAGTCAGACTGGAAGAAAACAGTAAAACAACAGATCTGATGTCATTTTCATTTATTCCTCAACGGATGGGTCTCAGATCCAACCTCTGATCCGACTCAGCTGCTTTTAACAGACTCATAGATCCATCTCTTAAGCTCCTTCCTATACCCATAATGCCCCACTCTCATGGTATACCTCAGATCTCTATTGCTGCCACAATGTTTGAATGCAGATTTCTGCCCTTGAGCTATGGAGGTTAACCAGATATTGTTATACCCTTTATCGTGAGTTTTTTGTATTTAGTATTGCTTTCCTTTTCCTTCCTTTACCTTTAAACAGAACTTGCTTGACTTTCTAACCGTCACCTTTCCTTTTTTTCTGCCTTTCTTCACAGGCCTTTCAACTTATGTCAGGGTACTCCCCCACATACCATTCATTGCTAGTATTCATTCCCTCTTGTTCTGCCTACCTGATTTTAGGGTATCTTTCAGTGTTATTGTTGTTAATTTTTCCTTATCAAAAAAAAAAGTCTCTATCTCTGTGTCTTAGGAGGAATAAGTTTTGTCTTGTTGATATGGCTGACAGTCTTATAGGCTTTAGAAAGTGCTTCTCCTGTTGGCATAAGATAGCTAACTCAGATGCCCAGAAAGAGTGTTTGTATTGTTTGGGCACTACCCACCTGGATCTGGACTGTTCCAGTTGTTCAGTGTTCAGCTGTCATGCTTTAAGTGATAGGAAAAATAAGTTGGTTTTGAAAGACTTGCTACTTTCTGCCATTGTTTCTGCCTTAGCTGGGGCCCAAATCCCTTCTGGTAAATCTAACATAGGGAAGCCTGACTTGGCTCCAGAAGAAAAAAGGAGTGCAGGGATAGACCCCTGATCTTTTTCCCTGTTCTGCTCCAATTCCTGAGCTGCCAGCTAAAGTTCCTAAGACATCAGATCCAACCATGCAGAGATCCAAGTCTCCTTAGATACAGTCTCCACTTTCCACTCTGGATCAGATATCTCCTTGGATCCATTCACCTTTCTTACAGGGCACACCTAGAAAATCTTCCAGACCAACTTCTACTACTTCATTCCTTAGGACTTTTAGGAGCTTATTTGAAGCAGATGTGGATAGGATGATGATGAAGTCTCTCAGGGCTCAGGTCCAGTTGAGGGTGATTTCAGATTTATCTCCCATTGGTCCTGTGAGCCTGCTGTCTTCTCAACATCATGTGACATCTCCTTGTCTGATCCGAGCAGTGGTTTCAGAGCCCTTGGATCTGAGATCTTCAAGAAAATCTTTGTTAGATCTGAAGACTGCTCGTTCTTCTACTCTGGCTATTCCCCATAGTTGACCAGCTCTGACCTCTTCAGAGCAGGATTATTGTCAGAGCTGAAACATCTGCACTGGCTCTTGGGTTGTTGGGATTGACTCTGAAGCTGTCTGAGCCATCCTTGCCTGTTGGCCCCTTGGAGTTGGATATTTCAGCTCTGACTCCCTTGAGCTTCATGGCTGGTGTGACTGGCTGCTGTTTCTCCTGGACTCTCTTTCTTTTAGATTGTGGAGCGGGCCTTTTCTATACCCAGAAAGTAGACACCCTTACCCTCTTCAGATACTACTCTCCCTCCACTGACTTTGAGCTCTGATCCTCTCATGCCTATTCCACTGGGACATCCACACAGTACAAGTCTTCAGCCAGTCCTCATGCTAGAATTCTCACCTTCTTCCAATACTTCACTGACCATCCCAGTGGTGAGACCATCCCACTGGTGAGGCCCTTAGGAAGAAAATGGGTGAAAGGAAGCACCTAGATTCCCCTCAGGAGTCTGTCACTGAAGTCATGAATTTCGATGAAGGGGAAGGGTTCCAGATCTGCACATGATGTCTTTTGGAGAGATCCTGGAACTTTTTGAACAGAGAGATGGATGGTCTTCCCGTACCCATTCCTAAGAGGATTTGGTGTTTCTGGAAGCTTTCAGGGCTGGCCTGGCTATGTTTTGGGTGGTCCCTCAGGCTGATGAATTGATTGATCTTATCACTCGCTGAGCATGGCAGGAACCTGATACAATGGACCCCATACCTAAGCAGCCAGATAAGTTTTTATCTCCTCCTAAAGATAGGGCCCACTGGAGCAAGGGAGTCCATATAGATTGCATGGTGGTGTCAACTGCCACAAAGAGAGAGCTTGCAGAGCAAAGTGCTTCTATCCATCCCCTTAATAGAGAGTTCAGGGCCTTAGACAGATTTAGAAAACACATTTATACCTCAGCAACCTTTGCCCTTCGGTCACTGAACTATTTGACACATTTCACCACACTGCAAAGGGATTTCACTAAGAAGGTTTCCAAATCTCTTTCTGGGTCCATGTCTGTGGAGGACCAGAAGAAAGTTTCTTCAGAACTGACAGTCCAGAACTGGCACCCTACAGTCCATCTCCAGTGCGCCCATGAGGAGGGTATGTCTGGGGCTGATGGTTCAGGCATTGCAGTCAGGAGGCATACCTGGATGCTCCTGTGTGATTTTGCAGAGCCCTTCAAGTCTTCATTCATCACTGCTCCTTTTCATGAATCATCTTTGTTCAGCCCCAACGTTAAGGAAACACTCTCCAGAAGTGAGCAGGATGGAAAAACCTTGTGTGCTGTTGGGCTCCATTTTTCTACCCCTCAGAGATCCTTCTCCAGGAATCAGTGAGGTAGTGAAAGAAATGTGGTTTCACAAGTCCTAAGGGCCTTTCTAGAAATTACGAGGAGATAGTTCTTCCCAGGGCAGAGGGGCAGACTCTAATGGAAGATACCATCCTTGCGGCACTCTAGAGGCAGTCAGAGAGTGTTTATGTCTGCACCCAGAAGCCTGGGCATCCATCACAAAAGACACCTGGGTGCAGAAAATCATATCCCAAGGTTATTTCATATAATTTTCCCAAATTCCTCCAACAAAAAAATGAAAAAGACCTCCGATGTACCACCCAATCAGAGGGAAGCAGTAGCCTTGGAAATAGAAAAAGTGCTAGATAAAAGAGTTATCCATAAAGTATCCCCAGACCAACAGGGTTCCGGAACTTACTCAAGATTATTTTTACTGCCAAAGAAGACAGTAGGCTTGAGACCAATTCTGCATCTCAGCAGACTCAGCCAGTATGTAAAATACTCAATGTTCTGTGTGGTCAAGGTTCAGTCCATTTCACCTCTTCTATTAAAAGGATGACTGGGTGTGCTTTATAGATCTTTAAGATGTGTACTTTCATATCTAAATGAAAAGGCACTCCAGAAGATACCTGGACTTCTGGCTGGGAGCCAGCCATTACCAGTTCAGAGCACTGCCCTTTGGGCCTCATCACAGCCCCCAGAGTATTCACCAAATGCATGGGGGTGGTAGTGGCTCACCTGAAACTGCTGGGATTCTGGATGTTTCCATATCTAGACAACTGGCTCCTGACCACCCCATCCAGGCATCTGTTGATTCAAGCAAGGGATTACTTGCTCCAGTTGTGTCAACATATTGGTCATCAGAGACAGTTACACCATATCATAGCCTAAGCCCACTGAGACCCTGGAGTTAATAGATGCTTGTCTAGACACAGCTAGCCAGATAGCTTTGCTTCCTCTAACAAGAGTTTATACTGTCATGTCTCAGGTCATGAAAGTGATCTCCTTTTCTTATCCTGCAGTAAGACTAGTCCTCCAAATGTTAGTATCGATGGCATCAGCAATAAGAATAATTCCGTTAGCCAGGTATCATATGCTTGTCCTACAATGGACTTTTTCAGTAAAGTAGTCTAAGCATCTCTAAGCACCCCAGTCAAGATTTCCAAAGTTTACAAGGAATATCTTATTTGCTGGCTTCATTCAGAAAAAGTTTCTTAATGTCACCCCCTTTGTTCTCTCACAGCCAGTAGCTACAGTCACTATGGATGCCTCCCAAATTGGGTGGGGTGGGGATTTCTTGGGAAGGGCAGTCGAAGGTACATGGTCCCTGGAAGAGGCCAATTTGCACTAGAGAGCTGTCCCAGTAGCATTGCAGGCTGTTCAAGATGTTCTACCTTCAGGAATGATGCGATACATACAGACAGGATGTTAATAGTCTGATATATCAACAAATGGGTGGAACCAAATCTTACCCATTGTGTCAAGAGGCAATGAGAGTGTGGCGATGTGCCATCTCTTCCAGATGTTCATCGTGTTTCACTGTTGCAGTCATTACAATTGGGTTATCCTGCTGGCAGGCTACCCGCAGTCGGCCTGAATTCCAAAGTCTAGGTCCGGCGTCGGTTGCTGTCGCCTCCTCCCTGACGTCAGTGCGCCAGAGGTATAAAAGATGCAGCTGACGCCATTTTCTTCAGTCTTTCTTGCCGTTCAGTGCCCGAAGCAAAAGCAGTTCGCAAGTGCTGGTCGGCCGACTCCTGAGATTTTCAAATTCGAATTTCAGATCCGAAGTCTTCATTAAAGCTAAGTACCCGCTAGGGAAACTTTTTCTTGCTCCAGACCGATGTCAGAAAAAGTTAATAATTGTATTTCTTGTGGGAAGCAAATACCTCATAAGGATTTTCATTCTTACTGTATTCCTTGCCTAGGCCCTGACCATAACGTTGCTAGTTGTCGGTTTTGTGCTAGATTTAACCAACGCACTATTAAGCATTGGTACAATTTTGCATTCTATTACTTTGACAGAAGATTTAATTATACTATGCTGTCAGAACAGCCGACTACCGGAGTCTGTAAAAAGCGCAAAGAAAAAGAAAAGGACAGGCATCCGAGATTCAATACCAACGACAAGGCTTCTGCTAGGCCTGTCGCCGGTTCACCAGCTCTCAGTGAGGCACTTTTGCAGCCCCTGATGCCCGCTACCTCAGAGTCACAGGCCGCTTCCGACTCCCACGTGGAGCCGACTAGGCCGCTGGAAACTCAAGGTATTGGACACTCGGAAACTATTCCCTCAGATGGGTCCGCAGGCATCGGCTTCTGAGGGTGTTTTCAGGCCTACACAATTATATGTGAAACCTACTTCAGCTTCAAAGGCAAAGACTAAAGCAGCTCTAAAGACAAAGAAACAAGTACAGCATTCTCCTGGACAGGCCACCATGCCTAAAAAGCAGATGCTTAAAATGGCCGAAGACCTAATTACTTTGATCAGGGGTACCCATCCCCCTAATGATAAGAGGCCTAGGCAAGAGATAGAATACGAATCTTCAGATCATGTTTCCATTTCCTCTGATTCCTCCTCTGAACAGGAATATTCTGTTCCTCCCTATGAGGATTCTGATGCTGAAGAATCTATCCCTTCAGCCTCTCCTCGTGAGGATTATTCTTTTGGGGAGACCCTGCATACTATGAGGGAGCATTTCCAGTGGGAGAGCCAAGATTACTCAGAATCCAAGAAAAGGCTCAGAGACTTCATTTTATTACCTCAGCACAGGCCCCTTGCTATCCCTCCTGTTTTAGACATTGTAGATGATGTATTTGCAGAGTCCGGCCTGTCTCCTGACTCTTTACCACCAGCTCCGGTTAAGCCAGACAGATACTACAGGGTTCCTGATTCACATAAATTTCTTTATAAAAACCTTGCTGCTGACCCAGAAACTATCTCTCAGGGTCCCAAAGGGGTCAAGGCTTCTACTGCAAAAAAACCTATCCCCTCTGATAGGGATTCAAGGGCCCTGGACAGATGGGGGAAAAAGATTTATACTTCTGCTACCTTGGCTGTAAGAGCTTTAAATTGCCAGTTTCATATGCTTAAATATCAGCAATATCTTATGTCACTGCTTAAACAGAAAATGTTGACAAACTCAGAATGTGCAGAAAACAAAGAAATGCAGAATTTATTGCATGCAGCTGAACAAGTGGGAAAGCATACTTTACAATGTGGTTTTGATTCTCTAGAGGCCTCCTGCAGGGCCGCTGTTACAGGTTCTGTCATTAGGAGGCATGCTTGGCTGAAAGAACAGAATCTGCCTGATCATGTTAAAGCAAAACTATTAGATGCTCCATTACAGCATGATACTTTGTTTGGTGTTAAAGCAGAAGAGGTGTTGAAGAAAATGGAGGACAAAGCTAAATCTATGCAAACAGTCAAGGACTTCTTGCAGGTACAGCCTCCCAGATTTAGCAGGAACTGGCCTACAAAGAATTGGTCCTTTCTAGTGTCAGACAGGCCACAAAGAGGCAGATACAGACGCCCAAGAGGCAGATCACAGCCCCAAGGCTCATACAGGCCTAAACAATGGGGTGCTTCTACCTCCAAAAGCAGAGAGGAAAAATCACAGCCATACAGGAAACAGTCTCAATGACTTTCCCCTGCCAGCACCAAGCACTTATCTTCTGGCAGCCCCTTTGGGGGGAAAACTGGCACTTTTTTCACAAAATTGGCACATGATCACCCAGGACAAATGGGTCCTAAATATTGTATCACAAGGCTAAAGGTTCCACTTTCACACCCTGCCAAGGCAAAATGGTATGCCAGACCTGCCATGCAATCAATGGGCAGAGGCACAAAAACAAGTTTCATCCCTCATGAACATGAGAATTATTCAATTAGTACCACAGCAAGAGCAGGGACTAGGATTCTACTCAAGGCTATTCTTGTTGCCCAGAAAGGACAAAATTTGGAGACCAATACTGGACCTCTCTTTCCTAAACACATTCCTGGATATTCCAAAATTCAAAATGTTAACTCTGCAGCAGCTTCTGCTCATGCTGGGCAAGAGGGCTTGGCTTGTGACTTTAGACCTGAAAGAGGCATACCTGCATGTCCCAATCAGACAATCATGCAGAAGATACCTCGGATTTATAGCTGGCTCAATGCATTACCAATTCTCTGCACTGCCCTTTGGCTTATCTACTGCACCCAGGGTCTTCACAAAATGCCTGGCACCAGTGATTGCATTTTGCAGACAAAGAGGAATACAAATATATTCTTACTTGGATGACTGACTTATTCAAGCAGAGAACAAGGACATTCTACTACAGCATCTGGCATTTGTAAAAAGATTACCAACAGGTCTAGGGTACACAGTAAACGAAAAGAAATCAAAACTCGTACCCTCTCAAGAGATAATATTCTTGGGTGCAAGCTTAAATACAACTGCCCAGATGGCTTATCTCATGCCAGATAAACACAGACAACTGACTATTTATTTCAAAATGTTGGCAACAAAGACCCAGTTATCTGCAAGAAAAATTCTGCAGGCTTTGGGCTTCATGGCATCCTGCATTCTGCTAATTCCATATGCAAGACTGCATATGAGGAAACTTCAATGGTATCTAAAAAGTGTTTGGACTCAACATTGCCACAGCCTGTAAACAATAATTACCCTCATTCCCTGCCTGCAACAGGAGTTTCGATGGTGGGCAAAAGCCTGTCACCACAACATGGGACAGCCATTCACCTTGCCCGCAGCCAGGCAGACATTGACAACAGATGCATCAGATTATGCCTGGGGGGCCCATATGGCAGGAAGATGTATTCAGGGCACATGGTCCGCAAGTCAAATGCATCTACATATCAATCAAAAAGAGATGCTAGCTGTTCAGAACGCCCGGACAGCCTTCAAGGATCTACTTCATCCAGGACAACTACTGATAAGGACAGACAATACTACAGTTATGTGGTACATAAACAAGCAGGGAGGCACACATTCCTACCCCCTCTGCAGACTAGCCAGGAACTTGTGGGACACAGCATTGACTTACCAAGTACATCTGCAAGCACAGTTCCTGCCAGGAAGGACAAATACTCTGGCAGACGAACTAAGCAGAAACCTAATGGATCCCCACGAGTGGAAATTGGATCCACAAGTCTTCACCATGATAACAAGGAACTGGGGATGCCCAGACATAGACCTATTTGCCTCCGCTCACAACTACCAACTACAGAAATTCTGCACAAGGACTCATCGCAAGCAAGCATGGAAAGTGGATGCTCTATCTTTCAGCTGGAAAGAACTAACACTATATGCCTTTCCTCCTCTGCCTCTCCTCCCCAAGGTACTCCTCAAGGTCAGACAAGAGAAACCAAAAATGATACTGATTGCCCCAGACCGGCCCCGCCAGCACTGGTACCCAATCCTAAAGAGCTTGTCTCAATGCCCAGCTTGGACATTACCTCAAATTCCTCACTTATTGACCCAACAAGACAGTCAAATACTGCACAGCCAACTCAGGACGTTAAACCTGGCAGCATGGCAGATAATGTAGCCAGTCAAGGCACACCTCTCTCTAAAGCAGTGATGGGTATTATTTTGGAGGCCAGGAGGCCTAGCACCAAAAAATCTTATGCAGAAAAATGGAAGAGATTCTGTGCTTGGAACCAGACACAAGATTTTGACACGATTGTTCCAAACATTCCTCAGATTTTGCAATACTTAACTGAGATGCTTGATAAAGGACTTTCTTTTTCATCAATTAAAATTCATGCCTCTGCCATTTCAGCTCATTACAATACAGAACCACCTATTTTTTCTCATCCATTACTAAGACAATACCTCAGAGGGGCCAAAAACATAATACCCCCAAGGAGAGCACCAATACCTGCATGGGACCTCAACTGTGTCTTGGAAAAGCTCACACTGCCTCCGTTTGAACCAGCCTCTGCAGCTGATATTAAATTTCTGTCCTGGAAAACAGCTCTGCTCCTAGCAATAACCTCTGCTAGACAAGTCTCAGAGTTACAGGCACTCATGGCTGTGGAACCTTTTATCATTTTCCATCCTGACAGGGTTTCTGTGCGGACAAACCCTACGTTTATGCCTAAGGTAGTGTCCAGTGTGGCCCTTAACCAAACAATTAATTTGCCTACCTTTTATTCAAACCCACAGAACAAGGGTGAGAGAATTCTGCATTCTTTGGACATTCACAGGCAGCTACGCTTCTACTTGGACAGAACCAAAGCTTTCAGAAAGACTGAACAACTTCTGGTGGCATATGCTGCAGGATCACAAGGAAAACCTATCTCAAAGCAGATAATTTCAAAGTGGATAGGTCACTGCATTCGTTTCTGCTATTCACAGCATGGCAAATCAGTGCCTAAGGGCATTAGGCCACATTCAACCAGAGCAGCAGCCTTCCTCAGAGGAGTACCAACCAAAGACATCTTAGAGGCTGCAACTTGGAGTTCAGTGCATACTTTTACAAAGCACTATCATTTACCGCTCTACTCTAAATCCAGGGCAGGCTTTGCCACTGCAGTTCTGCAGGGCCTGATAGCCTCTCCTAATTCTGTTTAGCACCAGCCTCCCAACCTTAGCTTTGGGTTTCAACCCAATTGTATTGACTGCAACACTGAAACATGATGAACATAGTACAGTTGTGTACCTACCATAAATGTAGATGTTCGAGTGTATTCATTGCTGCAGTCCAGGTTACCCTCCCACCATCCCCCGTTTCCTTTGCTGGGACATATCTGTACTTCTCTATTCTATACAACCTATGTGGTGTATTTGCTTGTAGATGAAGGAAAAGTTGTTTTTTGTGCATGCATGCTCATTAGCATCATTTAGCCTACCATTTTAGCGGCATCTGACATCTGGGGCAAGAAAAACTGAAGAAAATGGCGTCGGCTGCATCTTTTATACTCCTGGTGCACTGACGTCAGGGAGGAGGTGACAGCAACCGATGCCGGAACTAGACTTTGGAATTCAGGCCAACTGTGGGTAGCCTGCCAGCAGGATAACCCAATTGTAATGACTGCAACAGTGAATACACTCGAACATCTACATTTATGGTAGGTACAGAACTGTGCTTTGCTTTCTTTTGACAATGCACATAGTAGGGAAAACCAAAGTGCTTTCAGACAGACTAAACTGGTTCATTTTGATACCTCACAAGTGGTCTCTCGATCGAAGAGTGGCAGAAAAGATTTTTCGTCGATGGGGTCCTCTCCTCAACAACAAGTGCAGTAGGTTCTTCATCCTGGTCCCTCCACAGGGGGGAGTCACCAAGAGATGCTGTGGTCCACGGTTGGTCCTTGGGTCTCCTTTATGCTTCATCCCCATTACCCTACTCCCCAAATTTCTACAGAAGGCATCCTGTTTGAAGAGCACAATCATGCTTATTGTGTCCTTTTGGCCTTGTCATGTCTGGTTTCCCTTCCTCTGGCCTCATCTTCTTTATCCACTTTGGGTACTGGATCCTCATCTAGACCTACTATCTCACCCAACAGGGATGCAGTATACAGACATCAATAGTCTGAAGCTGACAGCATGGTTTCTCCAGTACCAGTGATGGCTAGATAGTCCAGGCTTTCTTCTCCAGTTCAACAGATTATTTTGTCTTCAAAGAAACTTTCCACAAGGCAAATTTACAAAAGTAAATGGAAAAGGTTTTCAATCTGGGTCCTTCAGAGAGACTTAGATCCCTTCCCTGCTCCAGTCTAGGCAGTTTTTAGTTCTTTTTGGCTTCCATTTTTAAAAATAAGGCAGGCTATTCTGCTATTAAAGTTCATCTAGCGTCCATTTCAAGTATTCACTCAGGAGAGAATCATTCTTCCTTGGCTTCCTCGAGATTGTGCAAGACCTCCCTTAAAGGTACCTTTTTACTTAGTTCGGAAGTTAAACACCCTACACCCCCTTGGGATTTAACTATTCTCTTACAGGCTCTTAAACAACCTACCTTTGAACCTTCTGCAAAGATTGACCTTAAGTTCTTGTCGTGGAAAATAATTTTTCCGGTTGCTATAGCCTCTGCTAGACATGTATCTGAACTCCAAGCCCTCTCTGCAAGACCTCCAAACTTCAACTTCCATAAGGATAGGGTCTTGCTACCCACAAAACCATATTTTCTACCTAAGGGGGTTTCTGAATCCAGCTTAAATCAGATCATCAATTTACCTGTGTTCTTTCCCATATTCTCAAATAAAGGAGAATGTATGCTGCATTTTCTGGACGTGCATCAGCATCTTAGAGTTTCTTTCCACAGACACAGGAAGTCTGGCCAATTGTTTGTATCCTTCTCAAAAAAAAAAACATCCAGTAGCTTAAGCAAATCCAGTGTACTTCAAATCAAAAAACTAAAACCAATACAAAGTCACTGGAACCATGAACTGCTCAATAAAAACTTTATTCATATTTAAAACTGCTAGTAAAACCTTTCGCCTTGTAAGGCTTCCTCAGGCAAAGTAAAACAAACAACACAAGTAAACCATTTAAATAGTATCTCAGTCACATGATACATCTTCAATCAGACTTGTTTATACAACTCTTTCGACTTAGGTTTTAAAGAGACACTGCCATTTAAACCTGATAAAATGTGAGCCCTATGGTACAAAATCCAATTCATCTCCTCTATCTCTGTCCTATCTTTAACATTCCCTCCAAGACTTGTGTCATTTACTACCTTAAGAATAGAAAATTTAAAGGTATGATTTACTCCTTTCTCTTTCATATGTTTATATAAAGTGTCATTTAACACTTCTCTCCGTATTTCAGATAGATGGTTGGAAATGCACTCTTTAAACTTCTGATTGTTTTTCCTATATAGTATGGTTGACATACCTTACATATGGCTACACAGACTAAATTACGTGTTTCACAGTTACCCTGTGCACTGGATGTGTATAAACCGTACTCACACGTATGAAACTGCAAAAACTACACCTGCCACATTTAGATGTACCTCTTCTTTTAGAGTGCATATATTAATTCATTTGTGTTTGTTCTTTATAATGCAACATTTGTTTTAGATTGCGGATTTTCTTATACCCAAAATTTGTTTTTTCAGTGATTAAGGAAGTCTTATGAGGTGAAAGTTTTTACTAGCAGTTTTAAGTTTGAATAAAGCTTTTTTATTGAGTGGTTTGTGGTTCCAGTGACTTTGTATTGGTATTTGTTTGTATCCTTCTCCAACAACAAATTGGGCAAAGCAGTTTGTAAAGTGACTCTAGTCAAATGGTTAACTGATTCTATATCCTTTGTTTATAAAGAAAGAGGTTTAGCTTTACCCAAGCAGCCCAAAGCAAATTCCACAAGATCTGTAGCCACCTCATCAGCTTTTTGGTCAAGAGCGTCCATAGATAATATTTGTCCAATTTGGTCCAATGCTCATGCCTTTATTGCTTACAGGTTAGACGTACTATTCAGAAATAGGGAAGCATTTGATTCTGGTCTACTCCAGAGTATCCTTCCATGAGAAACCACCCAAGGTTCATCTAGCTGGGGACTCTGTCCCGTCAGTTCGGGAATGAATGAAAATGACAACATCAGATACAAAAGTTATGTACTCATCATAACAATGCATCTGTGTTGCCCATTTTCATTCTTCCTCAACTTCCCACCCTCCAACCCCCTTCCCTCTTTACTAGTGAGGCTTAATGGATGTCCTT
Organism: Protopterus annectens; assembly: GCF_019279795.1. Lineage (NCBI taxonomy): Eukaryota > Metazoa > Chordata > Ceratodontiformes > Protopteridae > Protopterus > Protopterus annectens. The sequence continues at coordinate 363,213,106 of NC_056730.1, read as the reverse complement.
TTGGGAAGTTACCTGTCCCTACTTTGAGCTCCACATTTTCTGTATGTCCTTATCTTGCTTCTTTATTACAATAGGGTGTCATGTATACCTTATTGTTGAGGCAGAAAACTCAATCTGAGGTATACCAGGAGAGTGGGGCTTTATGGGTAAGGGGAAGAGTTCAAGAGCTGGATCTGTGAGTCTGGTAAAAGTGTCAGAGTCGGATTTGAGATCCATCATTTGAGGAAGAATGAAAATGGACAACACAGATGCATCGTTATGGTCAGTACATAGCCTTTGTTTATTGAAAACAGCACAGGCAGAATAATAAAATAAAAGGGAAATGAAGCTGACATTCACATGTAAATAAATAAACAAACTACTAAATAAAATGTATCAGCTCTTAGGACACACGTGATGAAGTCTACAAAGTCCAATATTCTTTTTTCAGAGTGCAAGAAAGTGCAGTTGTGTAAAATCTTACCATGACAGTAGATGTCCTTCTTTGCACTGTTGCTACGTTCTGTACGAGGAACATAAATGTGATGTATGGCTCAAGCAAGATCTTTTCCAAGCGTATCCCTACTGGCCGAGTGATGGGCTGCCCAGGCAGGGACATCCCTTCTTTAAGGAGTACTGCAACAATGAAATAGAAGGACATCAGATATTCCTAACTAAAATACAGAATGAAAGTAAACAAACCATGCCAGAAAATGGAATTCTGTTAAACACAAAAGCTAAAATTCTACATACCTGGAAAAAAAGCATTTTTGCAGAGGGGCTTACACTGGTGCACTTATACATGCAGAATCCACAATCACACAGCCATGGACAAAAGGAGGCAGCCTTCAAGACAAAATCTGTGTCTGTGCCACACCTGCAGCACATTGCTGAAATTAGGGCTACATGAAACAGGATGTGTGCTTCAAATTGATAGTGTATATGCACAGATACATCAAATTACAGATCCACACAGAAAGAAAGAAACTTTATCTTACACTTTCTCAATTTCAAGTTCTTGTTTTCAGCATCTGTTGTTACTGTAATTATGGTTTCCTTCTTATAGCACTATATTCAGAAGATATTCTATTTTACAAAGAGCAGACTTTTACACTTGAACAATGGCATTTATTGATTCCACCCACAATTTGTTAGATTGTTGCAGTTCTGCCCGTACTTGTACTATTTCAAGTGAGCAGAATGTTTGGTTTGGTTTGTGTGAAGGCTAAAAATACATTTCTTTTTAAGTCCTTCAGTTATCAGCTCACAGCTAGAGGGTTGTTGTTCTGCATCTCTCCGTATCTGTGCCTCTGATTTTCTGGCAGTTGGTGCAGAGGATAAAGTTGTGAAAAGCAGTTCCTGCAGTGTAGGTTTTTATTTCCTTAACCCTCGTTTGCCTACTCTGTGATGTTGAGCAAGTCATTTAACGAGACATTGCTCCTAGATTGCCTCTGAAAACAGACTGTGTTCATTTGCCTTACCTGCTTAAAAAATAGGATTATTATTAAATTTGTTGATGAGCTAAATCCGCTATGTGCTATAGACTCTTTGCAGAATGACTAGTCAAGCTAGAGGAACAAAGTGTCTGATCTTATCGGCTGGGAAGTGATCAGTCCTTTAGTAATTTCCAGTGTCTTTTCATTTATTCATTTTCTTTAAGAAGGGTAATATCACATTTCTGATAGATGACCAGGTCAATTTAATTAAGATTTTTGATGGTCTGTGTGCAAGAATATTAATTGATGACATAGCAAAGATTGCTGGTACCATTTTGTTTTACTAGGTACCTGCCACAGAAGAGATCATTTGAGTGTACATTGTGTTAGCCAGTCAGATGATAGTAAATAAAATACACACAGAGCCTTGTAGCGTACTTGTGATTTTTTTTTTATTCATCCATTTATTCATTTTTCTGATATCCATATTATCCGGTTCACTTCTTTTTGGAAGTCAAATTTCCAGTCATTCCGCTAGATCCTCCAGGTTATCGGATGATGACATGGAGCGGGTAGGGAAGAGGTTGCTTCGGACCTAAGCCTTAGCAGAAATTCTCTTGAGCCCAGCCCATCGGATCATGGAGCCAACAACGATACCCCCAACTATGCCGATTCCTCCTCCAACTCGAACGAGTTTGGAGCCAGAGGGTATGGAAGTCATTGTGCTGAAACTGCTGGAGCCAGTAATCACTACTGATATCTCGGCTCTGACATCTGCTCCAGTTTCCTTGATGCTTTCATCCATCAAGGGACCTGGGGGCCAATGCTCCCTGGTCGGCTCCAGGGGGGAGAGTTGAGTTGGACCCTTGTCGGAACCGGCTCTCCCACTCAGCGCCTCGGATCAGGTGAGTTCGGCTCCCACATCTGCCTCGGAGCCACCCTCCTCGGTGCCATGGAGATCTCCCAGCCTCTTAGGGCCGGAGTTTCTTTCGGCCCAGGACTGCAGTGACTTTGAGGTGATGTGGAGTGTGCTCTCCACTGAGTCTGCTCCACCTTTGGCTCCAGCCTCTTTTCACCCTAAGGAACCAGTATCCACCTCTTCATTACCCCTCCATCACCCACAGAGTAGAGAGCCAGTGCTCCAGGAAGCCACAGTGGGTGGATCCTCCTCTTCCGATACCTCCCCAGAGCATCCCCCTGAGGAGGTCCCTCAGAAGAGACAGTGTAAGAGGAAACACATAGACTCCCCTGAGTCTGTCACTTCTGATACTGACTTAGAGGATTCAGAAGGGTCCCCATGGTCACCCTCTGAGGATGTCTCCTTTTCAAACATCCTGGAGATCCTTAAGCAGAGGGGTGGTTGGAAGTCCCTTTCCCCGTCTGAAGATGAGTCGGTATACCTGGAGGCATTTGGCTCTCTCCCCTCCACCTCTTGGGTGTCTCCAGCTTTCGACCCGCTCCTAGCTTTGGTGAGTCGAAAGGTGTGGGACTCTCTGGACTCAGTGGACCCCATTCGGTGGTGGCCTAATAAATTCATTGCAGTCCTGGAAGATAGGCAGTATTTAACAAAATGGGTTCCTGTAGATGCAATGGTGGTGGCAGCGGCCACAAAGAAGGAATTAGCTGAAATTTCTTTATCTGTCCATCCACCGAACAAGGATTCTCATACGATGGACAGATATGGGAAGTGTATGTTCTCCTTAGCGGCCTTTACCTTGTGGTCACTGAATTATTTGTCGCATTTCACACAACTTCTGCTAAAAGAGCTAGGAGATACCCTGCAAGGTGCTACAGCCCAGGACTTATCTGATAAGGTTAATTCCCAGCTTGCAACCTTAGCTTCCATACTAACCTATGAACCTATGAACCATATCTAACTCTTCCATGCGCCTCATATCCTATGCAGCCGGTGGAGCGAGCAGGGCAGCAGGCACAGGAGTAGCTCTTTGTACACATTCCTGGATGCGCCTTTGTGAGTTTGCCGAACCCTTCCGGTCTTCCTTCATTGACACTTCCTTTGATGTCTCGTCATTGTTCGGGCCAAAAGTAAAAGAAACTCTCACCAGGAGCCAACAAGATGGTAAGACTCTGTCTGCTGTTGGAGTCCATTTTTCCGCCCCTACCAGACCTTATCCTAAAGGTCAAAAGAGCAGAAAAATGTGGTTCCATAAGTCCAAAGGAGCCTTATCTGACACTCGTGGTGATCCTTCCCCCAGGATGGGGAAATAATGGAAGACATCGTCCACATGGCAGAGGGTGTCCGCATAACCAGGGCAACAGAAATATGTTCTCTGGTAGGCCCTTCCAGCGCTCCTGAAAGGAGGCCCGCCTGTCCACCTCTGGAGGCAGTCACGGGGAGACTATCGCTGCACTCAGAAGCCTGGCTAAATTTGACTCAAGACAAATGGGCAGAGTCCATTATATCCAGAGGATACAACAATCCCTTTCAATGTCCACCTCTTCCACAAAAGTTTATCGCAAATATTCCACCCGGTCAAAGGGATCAAGCAACACTAGAAATCCAAATGTTGCTAGAAAAAAAAGTCATCGAAGAAGTCCCCGCAGACCAACTAGGATCCAGAATTTACTCAAGGTTCTTTTTAGTTCCAAAAAAGACAGGGGAGTGGAGACCCATGTTGGATCTCAGCAGACTAAACAAGTCAGTGAAAAAGTCAAACTTCCAGATGGTAACAGTGCAGTCTATACTTCCGTTTCTGGGAAAAGACAATTGGATGTGCTCGTTAGATCTTCAGGATGCATACTACCACATAAAGATGGGCAGGCGCTCAAGAAGATTTCTACACTTCCGGCTGGGAGCCAGTCATTACCAGTTTAAAGCTCTGCCCTTTGGATTCACCACAGCCCCCAGGGTGTTTACCAAATACATGGCAGTAGTCAAGGCTCATTTGAGACGTCAGGGATTCTAGGTGTTTCCATACTTAGATGACTGGCTCCTTACTGCCACCACCACCACCAAGCAGCTACTAATCAAAGCAAGAGACCACACCATCCATTTCTTCTCAAAACTAAGCGTTACTATAAATGCAGAAAAATCTGCCTTGTTACCATCACAGCATATTACATTCATTGGTGCAGATTTAAATACAAATGACATGTTGGCAAAGTTACTTTAAGAAAGGATCCACACGTTATGCACTCAAGTGATTATCTTACTCAACAAGAACCATTGGGAGGGTGGCCTAATGGTTAAGGTGTTTGCCTTACAAACACAAGGTGCAGGGTTTGAGTCCCACAAGGGATAATTGGCTAGGCTTAAAATGGCTCGTAAGGGCAGTTAGCTTAGTACTAACCTATGAACCTATGAACAGAGTACAGGCAAGATTTGTCCTCAAAGTCCTAGGCTGTATGGCAGCGACAATAACACTACTTCCCATGGCACAACTTCACATGCGAATATTGCAGTGGCTACTTTTCGCCCAGTGGTCCATGCAGGAGTTACCCATGTCTCACGAGATCCTCATAACATAGTCCTGCAAGAAGGACCTACTTTGGTGGGTTCAGTCCACTCAGTTTACAGTAGGCAGACCGTTTGTACTTCCCCAACCTATCGCTACAGTAACCACAGATGCGTCCCAGATAGGGGGGGGGCATTATCTTGGAGAGACGGTCCAAGGAGTTTGGAAAGATCTTGAGTGCCATTTGCATATCAGTGTTCTAGAGATGAGTACGGTGCTTCTGGCATTGCAAGCATTTCAGGACTCTCTTCCAATGGGAACTATTGCAATTCAGACAAACAATATGTCAGTGGTATCGTACATCAACAAACAGGGGGGAACCAGATCCTACCCCCTATGTCGAGAGGCCCAGAGAGTTTGGCAGTGGGAGATAGCTTCGCAACGCTTTCTGACAGCAATGCATATCCCCGGGAAATCCAACATTATAGCAGACAGGCTAAGCAGAGCGATTCTCATGCCTCACGAGTGGTCCCTCAATCAGGAAGTTGCGAATCAAATTTTTCGCAGGGGGGGGGGGGCATTATCTTGGAGAGACAGTCCAAGCAGTTTGGAAAGATCATGAGTACCATTTGCATATCAGTGTTCTAGAGATGAGTATGGTGCTTCTGGCATTGCAAGCATTTCAGGACTCTCTTCCAACGGGAACTATTGCAATTCAGACAAACAATATGTCAGTGGTATCGTACATCAACAAACAGGGGGGAACCAGATCCTACCCCCTATGTCGAGAGGCCCAGAGAGTTTGGCAGTGGGCGATAGCTTCTCAACGCTTTCTGACAGCAATGTATATCCCCGGGAAATCCAACATTATAGCAGACAGGCTAAGCAGAGCGATTCTCATGCCTCATGAGTGGTCCCTCAATCAGGAAGTTGCGAATCAAATTTTTCGCAAAGGGGGCCAGCCTTGCTGCGACCTTTTTGCCACTCCCTTCAATACCAAATGCAGCAACTACTTTGCCCTAATCTCCCCTCTGGGAGAGTCAACAAGGGATGTACTGGTTCACGATTGGCCCCTGGGACTTCTTTATGCCTTTCCCCCTTTTCCCTTGATTCCAAAGGTTATCCAGAATGCAAAGTTGTTGAGTCGCAGGTTAATTCTCATTGCGCCATACTGGCCTCGTCAGATTTGGTTCCCTTTTCTTTGGCCTTACCTTCAGGAGGACCTATGCATCCTGGACCCAGTGATGGATCTTCTGACACATCAGTCAGGAATGCTCCATCCTGCCCTCCACATGCTCAAACTGACAGCTTGGCTGCTCCACGTCCGATCTTAGGCAGGCTATCAGAATTGTCCCCTGCAGTTTGTCACATTCTAGTCTCCTCACACAAGCAGATGAGTAGGAAAATCTATACAAGCAAATGGAAGAGGTTCTCTAGTTGGGCTAACAAAAAGCATATAGATCCATTTACACCATCTATACCTGCAATTCTGGAATTTTTATCAGAAACCTTTAATCAAGGAGCAGCAGCAGCCACTATTTGAGTTCAATTAACTGCTATTTCTAATTATCGTGTGGGAGAATCGGGATCTAGTCTCATGTCCCATAGACTATGCAAAGCTTTCCTCAAGGGTACTTTTCTGTCAAGACCACCCTTCAGAGAACCTCCTCCTCCTTGGGACCTCAATCTAGTATTATTATCTTTGATCCTGCCTCCTTTTGAATCAGTATCATCTTGTTCATTTAAATTTTTATCTTGGAAAACACACTTCCTGACAGCAATTACTTCAGCCAGGAGAGTATCAGAGTTGCAAGCCTTGTCTATCCATCCACCTTATTTGATCTTCCACAAAGATAGAGTTTCCCTCAGGACAAATCCTTCCTTCTTACCGAAAGTTTGTTCTCAAGTGAACCAAATGCAGCAACTACTTTGCCCTAATCTCCCCTCCGGGAGAGTCACTGAGGGATGCACTGGTTCACGATTGGCCCCTGGGACTTCTTTATGCCTTTCTCTATTTTCTCTTGATTCCAAAGGTTATCCAGAAAGCAAAGCTGTTGAGTCGCAGGTTAATTCTCATTGAGCCATACTGGCCTTGTCAGATTTGGTTCCCTTTTCTTTGGTCTTACCTTCAGGAGGACCCATGGATCCTGGACCCAGTGTGGGATCGTCTGACACATCAGTCAGGAATGCTCCATCCTGCCCTCCACACACTCAAACTGACAGCTTGGCTGCTCCACGTCCAATCTTAGGCAGGCTTTCAGAATTGTTTCCTGCAGTTTGTCACATTCTAGTCTCCTCGCACAAGCAGACAGCTAGGAAAATCTATGCAAGCAAATGGAAGAGGTTCTCTTGTTGGGCTAACAAAAAACATATAGATCCCTTTACAGCATCTATACCTGCAGTTCTGGAGCTTTTATCAGAAACCTTTAATCAAGGAGCAGCGGGAGCCACTATTTGAGTTCAATTAGCTGCTATTTCTATTTATCATGTGGGAGAATCGGGATCTAGTCTCATGTCCCATAGACTATGCAAAGCTTTCCTCAAGGGTACTTTTCTGTTAAGACCACCCTTCAGAGAACCTCCTCCTCCTTGGGACCTCAATCTAGTATTATTATCTTTGATCCTGCCTCCTTTCAAACCAGCATCATCTTGTTAATTTAATTTTTTATCATGGAAAACACTCTTCCTGACAGCAATTACTTCAGCCAGGAGAGTATCAGAGTTGCAAGCTTTGTCTGTCCGTCCACCTTATTTGAACTTCCACAAAGATAGAGTTTCCCTCAGTACAAATCCTTCCCTCTTACCGAAAGTTTGTTCTCAAGCGAATTTAAACCAAAATATAGAATTACCAGTGTTTTTTCCTAACTATGGCAACATGGCAGGGTATAAAATCCACCAACTGGATGTGCATAGACAGCTGCATTTTTACTTGCATAGGACCAAAGAATTCAGAAAGTCAGACCAACTGTTTGTCTCATATTCAGAAAATAAAAAAGGTTTGGCAATCTCAAAAGTTACCTGGTCCAAATGGCTTACCGAGACCATTACATATGTCTATGATTCCCACAATAAGGAACCACCAGGGAAAATCAAATGGCATTCAACTAGAGCAGTATCTACCTCCATTGCCTTTCAATCCAGACTTCCATTAGATTCAATTTGTGCTGCTGCTACTTGGGTTAACCCTCATACCTTTATTACTCATTACAAAGTAGATGTTGCCTCCCACAACAGGGCATCCTTTGGTTCCACTGTCCGGAAGAGTTTATTCCCTTGAGCCAAGAAAGAAGAAGGTGCTGGGGACTTTGTCCCAACCAGCAAGAATGAAGGCAACAACATAACATAAAGAAGTTATGTACTCACCATAACGGTCCATGTTTGTTGTCCAGTATCTCGTCTTCAGTCTTGCGTCCCTCCCAGCCACCCCCCTCCTGGAGGATCTAGAGGAAATTTTTCTCAGAAATTGGCAGATAAGGTCTGACTCCCTTCTTGCCCTTTCTTCTTAATTTTATGACAATATGTTTTCAGATATTATCCTTTTGGATATTGAATATAACATAGGAGCCTTTCGCCCTCAAACAATATCTGGGGAACAGCTGCTAAGCACCATAGGCTAAGACTCAGCCTCGAGCCAGTAGAATCTCTCGAGCTTTAGTATAAGGCCGAGTTGGAGCCGAGTTTCGGCTCCGAATCCAACCAGCAAGACAGAAGACGAGATACTGGACAACAAACATGGAACGTTATGGTGAGTACATAACTTCTTTTTTTGCTACATCTACCTTTGGGCAGCTCACATCTGTATATATGTACATAGGTTGCATGGTATTTTAGTTTTAGGGCATCCTTTGCATTTTATGTTATAATGTTATTTGTACATATTTATTTTGCTGTATGTTGCAACCTTATCTGGGCCCACAGTTGGTCAGATTTGATCAGTGCTCTGCCCTGGTATATAAACATAAATAAGTAATTACATGCATACATACATACATATGTTGAACAAAGTGTTATCACAGAAAGGAAGAACTCCCAAACAAGAATTTTTGCAGTGAGCAATATCCCATGCTTGTGAGACTTAACTGCCACACACTCTTTTGTAAATATAGTAATTAGATGGTTGAACAGATGTGAAAAAAAGATGAAAAAAGGTTATTTAACAGAGCACAGTGGTCTGTCTATACAAACAGTAATTCCACTGTGCCTAACAAATCACTATGAACTTTTAAAACAGCATGTACATTTGACAAAAGAAAGCTGAGAAAAGGAGGATCGCTACAAATCTCCTTTGTCCTAGGTTCTTAAGCAGGCTGCCCTTATAGGCCATTTCAAGTCTAGCCAATTTCCTTCAGAGGTGAGAATCAAGCCCTGTATTTTACATCAGTGAGGTAAACACCTTAACTGTTATGCCAGCCCTCAACCCTCACCATGTGTACTCCTGTTTGGCTCTACTTTTGTCAAAGCATGGTACTAGTAATGTAAATTGTTCCCCAGATGGACCAGTGCTGGCTTTTTTGCACTATAAAAAATCACCAAGTTTCAGTTTCTGGTTCATTTTCTGCCTGATGCCCTTCAGATATGCCCAAGATCTTACCTAGCTCAGCAGACACCTGTTTTTAATTATTGTTTGTCTGCACAAGCAATTCTTGAGTCTTAGGGCAGGTACATATCCTTATTTTGCTATCAAAAGAGATGATGCCAGTATCCTGTAGTTACAACCAGTGCTGATGTAAAAACTGAAGGAAGCAAGTTATGCCATTTCCACCATAAAATGGTCAGTTTAGCCTAGAATGGAAAAGTGTTCAAATGTGCCACAAGCTTCAAATTTCAGTAAAAAAGACAAAGAGAAAAAAATAAACAGAGACTACACTACAGGATGGATGAGGTATACTTTAAGGTATATTATTCTGACTTAAAAAATACTTTAATAAAGTAAGCTAGAGTAATTAAAACTACCGGCAGTGAGCATACGTCTAGCCATCACTCAGTGGCACCAAGCAAACTCAGTCATTTTACTGCAGTGCCTTATGTATACATCGTAACCGGCAGTGAGCATACGTCTAGCCATCACTCAGTGGCACCAAGCAAACTCAGTCATTTTACTGCAGTGCCTTATGTATACATCGTACCATACAAGGAAAAGCATATGACGCAGAGGACCCTGACGTTCTTTCATTCACTGTGAAAATGCACAGAGACAGCTACAGAAAAGAGATGCATTATACAGCAGAGTCCTTTTTAAAAGATAAGAGATTTATTTTTAATATAACTTCACTGTATAATATTAATAGCAATACTCTTCTGAACAACTTCATCCTGAATGGTAAACCATGTCAGTCATAATTAAATCATACTTCACCCATGGTTGAAATCTATTAACTATTTAAGTTATAGAAACATTTTAAAATGAGGATCTTTGACAGAATATACATTGAAGTCAGAGTCTCTTCAAATATGCAGTCTTTTAATGTGATTGGTTATAGTTGATAGCATTTTGGATTAGCTGTTTTGTGACGTATTGTAGGATTTTCTTGTCTTGAGGAAGACATATTGTTAAGTGCTTAGCTATTTATTTATTATTGTTGTTTTTATTATTGCTGTTATTATGATTATTATTATGATTATTATTATTATTATTATTATTATGTGGCTTGTATATTGTCATTGGTTAGTGATGTTTTCCTGCATAGAAACTACAGTTGTTTGGAGAATATAACACATTTAAAAGTAGCGGTGGGTGACAGCCCATCCTGGTCACAAGGCCTCCAGACTAAGTCAAAATTCCTTAGTCTATCACCAGGCCAGAAACATCAGAACAACGGACAGACTGCAATCATTTCTGCATGTTTGACTCACTATCATAATAAATTGCGTGGGCTAAATTATTTTGTTCCAGGCATACCTCTCAAACTCTTAGAGCAAGAATTCTGGACAAAGTCATAAGTAATTGGGGGGGGGGGGCAAAGGCCCAAAAATAAGCACAAGTTTTAATTATTTCTCTTACAAACTTAAAATGTTGATATTTGAATTGGTATGGACTTTCTGAAAGGTATGATGCCTGAACCTCAAATGTGTGTCATTATTTTCTGACTTAAGCTTTTAAATGTATTTGCCAGAAAACCACAGTTTTATGAGAAACAGACCAAAAATATGAAGTGAAAATCTGGACATTATGCGAAAATCTGGACAGTTGAGAGGTTTGGTTTCAGGCCCCATTAGTTAATTCATTAACACCTGTGTGGTGTGGAATGTCTCACCTATAGCAGCCTGCACATATCTTGCATTCCACAGCATTTTCTGAAAAATAAACTTTGAAAGCATAAGATAAATGTAAATATTTTGTGAACAATTAAAGCTATTAAAACTGCACAAATAATATTATCAGTAAAAAGTATTCTTTTATAGTGATAATAGGTGGTAGATTCTTTCATAGTCTTTCCGTAAATACTGCAATATATTATAATGCACACAACCCTCAAATTATAGTTTTTGTTAAACTTTCAAAAACAGATTGTTAGATCTTGGAAGCTGTACTACCTAGATATATGTTGTTAGAACATTTTGTTAACCAGACATAAGGTTTCACATGACAACAAGAAATTCCTCCATAAGTGCCTGTTTATTGAGATATTTTCATATGCTTAATTGTATAATTAGCAATGTAACACTGAATATCTCTAAAGATGTGCAATTTACAGTGCAAGTGTCAAAAACAATTTTCTTCAAGAACATCTGTGGTTTTACCGGATATCTTCCAACAGTTTGCAAGTTACTTGTTTTTTTTAGTATTAAGTACATATGAAAATAATGGTTATTTTCATAATTACTAACAAACAGCTAGCACTATTTATGGTATAATGTGATATAAATGGGCACTAACAATAACTTTTCCTGTCTACCACCATTGCATTTCACACCATACCCTTAATGACATGTAGGGCTTTCAGCTCTGAAGATGTTAACATAAATGTGAAAAATATGAGTAAGTGACAAAGTAATTGACCTCTACTGCAGGGCATCCTAGATTAGCAGTTTTAAATTTGTTATTAACTATTTGCAATTTCTAAGACTGCCTATTATTAGCTGACAAGTCACTTGGTTAAAAAAGCCAGGCACGGAAATATTCCGGACACCATAAAGAGCTATGGGTATGAACAGAAAGTATACAAAAATGACGTTGTAGGCTTGAGCGAGTTTAGGATGTCCTGGCTAAATTTAAGGGGTGTCTATCCCCTCAGGATATTTCAGATGTTTAGCAACTGCTGAGGATGGCAAAAAGGCAGTATTCCATGTTCTGAGGTCTTAGCATAATGTTGCTACTATGGAAACTGATAGTTGGAAAGGATGTTTGTAAATGCAGACATTAACCAGTTTTGCACATGATTTTAGGACTAGTATTATGAATGTATCTTTGTATGGAGATGATTGGATGGGCACCCTTAAATTTACTTCTGGGACAACCTGCTTTTCCCGTCTTCAGAAAGTGGATACAGCATGAGGCTAGGTATTGGCAAGGCATAAATGGTCTTGTGAAGCAGTTGCTTTGTATTTCCTATAATCCTATGAAATTAAGGGTTGGAGTACTGAACGTTAAGCTAAGTAATTTGTGTAACAAGGTGACAGACAAGTCACACTTTCAGTTTTTGGGAGTGTGTCTGTGTAGTTTATTTAGAAGAACATTATATATTCTGAAATCATGCAGTTTTATGATGCCACAAATTTTGTTTAGAGTGTGAGTGTGTGTGCGCGTGTGTGTGTGTGTGTGTGTGTGTGTGTGTGTGTGTGTGTGTGTGTGTGTGTGTGTGTGTGTGTGTGTTCATAGGTTCATACTAGGCTATCTGCCCGAGGGCATTTATAAGCCTAGCCCATAGTTTTGTGGCTTACGCCACCCCTTTAGTTTGGAGAAACTATGCCCATTATTTTGCTGTGCCTCTGTCGAGCAGTGACACTGAGGTAACCCCTGGTGTGTGTGTGTGTGTGTGTGTGTGTATGTATAGTAATGAAGCACTGTGGGGTTTATAAGATTAAAAAGAAGGAGGGCATATTTTATCTTTAAGTCTATAGATTTAAGTTTTAAGTGCGTGTATGACTGCATGTATGTATGTAGATACAAACACACGCACACACACACACATATATATATATATATATATGTCTGTGTGTGTATATATAAATCTCATGTGTGCATTTATGTAATTGATCAGTCTGTCAGGTTATCAGACTGCCAGAGCAGTTGTACAAGTGCTAATAAAAACAGATGATTACAAAGTGCTGGAATTTTGTGGGAGATTGAGGTACAATGGGAACTGGGAATTTTCCCTTTACCCACTGCTGTGTGATCTTGGAGTTGGCATATATATATATATATATATATATATATATATATATATATATATATATATGGCATAAATATAAAGGACCTGTACCGATTGGCTAGACAGAGGGACCGAGCTAGGAAAGATGTGCAGCAGGTAAAGGTGATAAAGGATAATGAAGGAAGCATACTCACAAGCGAGGAGAGTGTGTTGAGCAGATGGAAGGAGTACTTTGAGGGGTTGATGAATGAAGAGAATGAGAGGGAGAGAAGGTTGGATGATGTAGGGATAGTAAATCATAAAGTACAATGGATTAGCAAGGAGGAAGTAAGGATAGCTATGAAGAGAATGAAGAATGGAAAAGCTGTTGGCCCAGATGACATACCTGTGGAAGCATGGAGGTGTTTAGGTGAAATGGTAGTGGAGTTTTTAACTAGGTTGTTTAATGAAATCTTAGAAAGTGAGAGGATGCCTGAGGAATGGAGAAAAAGTGTTTTGGTACCTATTTTTAAGAATAAGGGTGATGTGCAGAGCTGTAGTAACTACAGAGGGATTAAATTGATCAGTCACAGCATGAAGTTATGGGAAAGAGTAGTGGAAGCTAGGTTAAGAAGGGACGTGATGATTAGTGAACAGCAGTATGGTTTCATGCCGGGAAAGAGCACTACAGATGTGATGTTTGCTCTGAGAGTATTGATGGAGAAATACAGAGAATGTCAGAAGGAGTTGCATTGTGTTTTTGTAGACTTAGAGAAAGCATATGACAGGGTGCCTAGAGAGGAGTTGTGGTATTGTATGAGGAAGTCAGGAGTGTCAGAGAAGTATGTAAGAGTGGTACAGGATATGTACGAGGGTAGTGTGACAGTGGTGAGGTCTGCGGTGGGAGTGACGGATGCGTTTAAGGTGGAGGTGGGGTTACATCAAGGATCAGCTCTGAGCCCTTTCTTATTTGCAATGGTGATGGACAGGTTGACAGACGAGATCAGACAGGAGTCCCCATGGACTATGATGTTTGCAGATGACATTGTTTAGATTGTGATCTGTAGTGAGAGTAGGGAACAGGTGGCGGACACCCTGGAGAGATGGATATATGCTCTAGAGAGAAGAGGAATGAAGGTCAGCAGGACTAAGACAGAATATATGTGTGTGAATGAGAGGGAAGATCGAGGAATGGTGAGGATGCAAGGAGTAGAATTGGCGAAGGTGGATGAGTTTAAATACTTGGGGTCAGTAGTTCAGAGTAACGGTGAGTGTGGAAGAGAGGTGAAGAAGAGAGTACAGGCAGGATGGAGTGGGTGGAGAAGAGTGTCAGGAGTGATTTGTGACAGACAAGTACCTGTAAGAGTGAAAGGGAAGGTCTACAAGAGGGTAGTGAGACCAGCTATGTTATATGGGTTGGAGACAGTGGCACTGACAAAAAGGCAGGAGTTTGAGCTGGATGTGGCAGAGTTAAAGATGTTAAGATTTGCACTGGGTGTGACGAGGGTGGACAGGATTAGGAATATGTATATTAGAGGGTCAGCCCAGGTTGGAAGGTTTGGAGACAAAGCCAGAGAGGCAAGATTATGTTGGTTTGGACATGTGCTGAGGAGGGATGCTGAGTATATTGGGAAAAAGATGCTAAGGATGAAGCTACCAGGTAACAGGAAAAGAGGAAGGTCTAAGATAAGGTTTATGGATGTGGTGAGAGAGGACAATGCAGGTGGTTGGTGTGACAGAGCAAGATGCAGAGGACAGGAAGAAGATGATATATGTGTGTGTGTGTGTGTGTGTGTGTATATATATATATATATATATATATATATATATATTTATTTATTTATATATTTTTTAAAATTTATTTATTTAACATTTGTTGACCGGGAAAGTCCGACTAGGTTCCACAGATCCTGTTTTCAGCATAGGCCCGGGGAGAAATGCTCTAGAAGCATGTCTTTAGATATATATATATATATATATATATATATATATATATATATATATATATATATATATATATATATATATATATATATATATATATAATATATGTGTGTGTGTATAAGTAGGGAGAGGCTTACTCCCCTTGCAGAAAACACTTGTCTGTTTTTTTTTTTTTTTTTGACTGGTTGCATTTCAGTTACTAACAAATATTGAACATTTGACTTGCATGTGTGCTTGTTTATACATGTGCATGCTGGTGTCTGTATTTTTAGTAACAGTATTTATGTCTGAAGATTTATTCTATGCATGGGCTAGTGATTGCAGATGAATTTTTATGATGATGCAAAAATAGTATTGGTGACAAAGTTGACTGTATTGTGATGTCCTTCTATTCCCATGTGGCAGTATTCTGCACATGGGTTTACCCTTCCAGTCTCCTGTATGTATTGCCAGCATCCAAAAGCTTTCAGTCCCTCTGCAATGCATGAGACGTCTGATGTGGGCGAGAGTACGTGGGCCATAAATGTGACGTCGGCACGCACCAGCCCTCAGAACTTTTCAGCCGCCAGTCGTATGCCAGGTGTTTCTGCTACTGCTACCGTCGGTTTCATTTTATCAGTTAAGTACCCTGTTGGGGACGTTTTCAGTCCTTCTAAAAATGTAGTATTCCTTGTTCATGTCATGCAGAAAGGTTAAGTCTCAGTGCAGCCGCCAGATCCCTCATAAGGACGTCCATGATAAGTGCCTTTTCTGTTTGGCACGGTTGCACGACCATAAGGCCTGCCCAATTTTCCAGGTGTTCATGCCTAAAACATTATGTAGTCACTTGCATATACTTAATCTTTATCTTGAAAACTAATGTCTGAAGCAGCTTACATTATGGATGGAGGGCACTTCAGACATCCCTGCAGAAACGCCAAAAAAAAGGCTAGGACTTTATGACCTTCATCTACTGTTGAGCCTCTTCCAGCCGATTCCCAACCTGTGGCCAACATAGGCCTGCTTTCAGGATCTGGACCCAGATCCACCACTCCGGAGGTCGTGGGTACTTCTAAGAATGCCGCACTATCTTTACGCGAGAGCACATCTGCAGAGGCTGTTCTGGTGCTGGTCTCCGATGCCGAGGGAGAGCCTGCATTTATGAGGAACCGTCTGAGCCCTCTGAACCCTTGCAATCTCCGGTTTCTAGACAGACATCCACAGGCCCTCTTAAAAGAAGAGAAAAGAGGAAACATATTTCTCCCTCTACAGAAAGCATGCCTGATTGGCAGGCTTTCAGTCAAAGCCTTTTCAGTGCCTTTATGGCACTGAGGTCTCCCACTGCTGTTACTGGTTCCACCAGCCTTCCTCTCCTGAGCCCTAGGGCTCAGCTTACTGACACAGTTACTAGGGAAGAGGAAGTCCTTTCAGATTCCACTGAGGAATTATTTTCTTACAACTCACAACTATCTTCCCCTTGGGATACGGTTCCCCAGAGGAAGAGTCAGTGGAACCTGACTCCCCAGATGAAGATTTGACCTTTAGTGAGACAGTCAGCAGGATGAAGGATCACTTTAAATGAGAATCCTCAGAAATGTCTGCGGTGCAAAAGAGGTACTATGACCTCATTCAAATGGAACCCACCTGCTCAGCAACTGCACCTCTGGCAACCGTAGTCCAGACGCCGTTTGATCAGTGTACCATAGAGACAGTCCCATCTACTGCAAAAGGAAGAGGATTCTATTCAAGGCTCTTCCTGGTCCCCAGGAAGGATGGACCCTGAAGACCCATTCTAGACCTCTCCGATCTTAACCTTTTTCTAAAGGTCCCGACCTTCAAAATGCTAACCCTGCCAGCCCTTTTCCCTGTCATTATCCCACAAAGATTCCTGGCTACGTTAAATATAAAGGATGCTTACCTCCACATCCCAATCAAACCCTCCCACATGAAATACTTGAGATTCTTGGTGGGTTCCTCTCACTTGCAATAGTTTGCCTTGCCCTTTGGACTCTTCACCAGACCCAAAGTCTTCACCAAATGTTTAGCACCTGTGGTGGCTTTCTGCAGGACAAAGGGAATACATATATTCCCTTACTTGGATGACATGCTGATCTAGGCTGCCAGTCAAGAAACCCTCCAAGGGCACATCCAGTTTGTGACGACCTTCCTTCAATCACTGGGATTTCAGATAAACCTACCAAAATCCCATCTTAAACCAACACAAGACATCGTATTCCTTGGGTGCAGGATCTGCACAGATCTCATGGATCTATACGTATCCCCACTAAAAGTGAGTTCCTTGACAGAACATCTTCTCCTGGTCCTTCACTCCACAGAGTTGACTGCAAGGCAGTACCACAGACTTCTGGGCTACATGCCAGCCACCATACCCATGCTTCCTTTAGCAAGACTGCACATGAGAAAGCTACAATGGTACCTTTGGTCAATCTGGAAGCAACACAGCCAGCCTCTGGAGCACATTGTGCCCCTTCTACCTTGCCTAAAATAGGAAATTCTGTGGTAGTTGGCTCAGTAAATCACAGCCCAGGCCTTCCTCTCCAACCAGCTCAACCCTCTCAGATCATGCACACAGATGCCTCAGACCTGGGGTGGAGAACCACCCTCGGCCATCGACAGGTGCAGGACCTGTGGCCAAATCACCTCAAAGCAGAACTGATCAATGCCAGAGAGATGAGAGCAATCCTTCTAGCCCTCCAGGCATTTCTCCCTTTCTTACAACAGGAGCCACTTCTTATATACATGGACAACACCACTGTACTGTGGTATATCAACAAGCATGGAGGGACCAAGTCCTACCTGCTCCGCAGACTAGCCCTTTTGGTTTGGGATTTGCCCACCTCACAGGGAATCACCCTGCAGGCGACCTACAGTCCCTCTCTCCACAACAAACAGGCAGGTTATTTGAGCAGAACCAGCACAAACAAGCACGGATGTATGCTTCACAGAGTCTGGTCCAGAGCTGGGGTACACCTTAAATAGACCTGTTTACTCCACCATCAACAGGCAACTTCCTGGCTTTTGCACCAGGACAACAGAACCACAGGCACTGGCAACAGATGCCTTCTCAATTTCCTGGAAGGGGAAATGTCTATATGCATTCCCACCCCCCTTCCCACTCATTCAGAAGGTCCTGCTAAAAAATTCAGCAGGACAATTCAAAAATCTTGCTGGTGACTCCCTACTGGACCAGACAGCACTGGTTCACCTTACACCTACATTTGTCCAAGGGCAATCACCACAAGTTACCCCCCCAGAGTGGACCTTCTCACACAGCACAAGGGGTCACTAATCCATCCACAGTGGCTGATAGGATTCTGATCCCATTCAGACACCTTTACAATGAGGATGTGCCCAATATCCTGCAGGAGGCCAGGAAACCAAATACAAGAAAATCTTATCTTTCCAAGTGGAAACTGTTCACTATTTGGTGTCATAAAAGAAAGCTGGACTCACTTCTCACCAAACTCCCTCTCGTGTTGTCCTATTTGTGTGAGCTACTGCAGACTGGATTGGCTTATTCATCCATCAAAGCCCATCTATCTGCTATTTCTGCATGCCTGCCTCTGGATCCCCCATTAGCATCCAGACTTCCTTCCAAACTCTTCCTCAAAAAAATGCATCATCATCATCCTCTTTGGGGAGAGAGATGTCCCCACAAATTATCACATTAATAACAACATTCTAAGCATGCAGTCAGTCATGAGGGATTTGGGCATCCAGGTTGATAGCAGCCTGACTTTTGACCACCATGTTGCTTCCATTGTACAGAAAGCTTTCTACATGGCCCACCTCATAAGTAAGGGTATCTCATCCAGGGACAAGGAGGTCGTAACATCCCTGTATTCTTCTCTTATAAGGCCCATTATTGAGTACAATGCTCCATCTGGCATTTACCTCACACAGCACATGCAGCAGCTGGAGACACCACAGAGGTTCCTCACCAGGAGAATACAGGGCCTCAAAAATCTACCATACACAGATAGGCTAAAAGCCCTATGCCTCTACTCTGTTTCATACAGACTCCTCAGAGGTGACCTCTGTCTGGCATACAAGGCGATCTCGGACCTCGCCTTGATGCAACTGCTGCATATCCGCAAGTCAAGCTCCACTCAGGTAACCCGCACACATGGCCTCTACCTGGTCTGTGAAATCAATAAGACTTGCTGATGGGACAGATTTGTGTCCCAGAGACTCCCCCATCTATGGAATAAACTCCCTCTCCACTTCAAGCAAAGTACCTCTTTACCCCTTTTTAAGTGCAATCTGGATAACTGGATGGGAAATAGAAAATACATCTCTGGGATTCCACCTGTGTCCCTGCTGGACAGGGGCATCGGTTACTGATTTGTCTATGCATGGGCTAAACTCTTGACTAGGCTTATAAGGGCCTCAGGGCCAATAGCCTAGTAACATCCTATGATCAAGTGGGTACTTCACCTTAGCCCCCCCCCCAGGAAACCTTTTCCCCTGCCCTGGGACCTTAACAACGTGTTCGAGAAGCTTATGCTCCCACCCTTTGAGCCAGCTGGTAAAGCTTCATTAAAGCATTTAACTTGGAAAACTGTTCTGTTAGTGGCCCTAACCTTAGCCAGAAGAGTGCCTGAACTCCAAGCCCTTATGGCTATTCCTCCCTTCCTCGTTTTTCACAAGGACAGGGTTACCCTCAGGACAAACCTGTACTTAATGACCAAGGTAGTTAATGACCTGTCCCTCAATCAGGCCATACACTTAGCTGTTTTTTTCCCAAACCCACAGGGAGATGGACAGTGAGAGAGTGCTGCGATGCCTGGATGTACACAGGAAAATCCGATTCTGCTTGCACAACACCAAGTCTATCAAACAAGCTGACCAACTTTTCGTATAATTTTACCCAGAGCCCTAGGGAAGGCAGTGATCAAGCAGAATATTTCTGCTTGGATCTCCACGGCCATCACCTTCTTCTACCAATTCCATGGTAAGTCTCTGCAAGGTACAGTTAAAGCTCATTCCACAAGAGCAATAGCCTCTTCAGGGGCCTTCTTCAAGGGCCCGGATACCTCCACTGTCCTGGAAGCTGCTACTTGGTCTTCGGTCTACACCTTCACCAAACACTACAAACTTGACAACATCTCCAGATCCAGGGCAGAGCTATCCTTCATAGATTCCTGGAGTCTGCCTCTAGACTACCACCCCATCTCAGTAAGCTTTGGCACTCACCCACATGTAGAATACTGCAACATGGAAATAGAAGGACATAGAAAAGTTGTGTAAAATCTTACCATACCCATAGCTGTCCTTCTTTTTCATGTTGCAGTATTCCTTCCCTCCCTCCTTCCCCTCCTGTCAGCTAATGACTTCCCTTTCTAGATGGCAATGATATGACATTGCACTTCTAGGACTGGCTCAGACTGGGGCCTCTGTTCTGAGGGCTGTTGTGTGTCGACGTCATATTTATGGCCCATGTACTCTCACCCACGTCAGACATCTCACACACTGCAGAGGGACTGAAAGCTTTTGGATACTGATCGTACGTACACGAGCATGGAAGGGTAAACCCATATGCAGAATATTGCAACATGGAAGAGAAGGACATCTATGGTTATGGTAAGATTTTACAGAACTTTTCTTTCACTCTGCTAGTATAAGTATTTCATAAATGTCAACAAGTTCACTGTTACCTAGAACATAACCTCTACATAAGTACACCAGCTAAAGAACTTTGTATTTAAGGCAAGCACTACAACTCAAGTCTGACTTGGAGAGTGTCATACAACAGTTTATAGGTGATGACATCAGCAGTGTCTGGTGAGGAGAAAATGCTAATATCAGTGTCCCACATGCTGATGTAAAATGCTGTCTCTCAAGTCAAGCAAGTGCACAAACACACACACCCCAGTTAACTGCAGTGAGAACAGGACCCTTACCTATCTAAGTACACTGACTAGGGAACTCTGTATTTAAGGCAAGCACCACAGCTCCAGTCTGAGTTAGAGAGTGTCAGACAATTTATAGGTGATGACATCAGTAGGGTCTGGTGAGGATAAAGTGGTAATAGCAGTGTCCCACATGCTGGTGTAAAATGCTGTTTGTAATATCAAACAAGTCCACAAACACACTCACACCCCAGTTGACTGCAGTGAGAACAAACCCCCTACCCAAGTATACTGACTATATAACTTTGTATTTAAGGCAGGAGCCACAGCTCACGTCTGACCTGGAGAGTGTCAGACAACAGGTGGTGACATCAGCAGTTTCTGGTGAGGAGAAAATGCTAATAGCAGTGTCTCACAAGCTGGTGTAAAATGCTCTCTCTCTAATTTTAAGCAAGTTCACAAACACACATACACATTCTACAGTGGGAAGAGAATCCCTACCTAAGTACACAGACTAGAGAACTCAATACTTTAGGAAATTGCCATGGCACAAGTCTGACTTTTATAAGGCTGCAGGACAACTTATGGTGAGTGACACCAGCACTGGATGTTGGGAAGATGTTGGGAGGCTTGCATGAAATAGATGTGTAGGCATGAGTGTGCAAGTGTCAAGATATTGTCAGTCCATGGGATTGGAGTAGTAACTGTCAGATAAACACTTATGTTCCTCTGACTATATAGACAGACACACCTTCCAGTTGACTGCAGTAAGAACACAACCCCTGTCTATCTAAGTACCAGACTAGAGAGCTCAGTACTTTATGCAAGCGCCTTGACATAAGTCTGACTTTAAAAGGCTGCAGGACAACTTATGATGGATGACATAAGCACTGGATGTTGGAGAACACATGTTGGGAGGCCTGCATGAAATGGATGTGTAGGCATGTTCAACTGTCAAGATATTTCAAGTTCTGCATGTTACCAGATTGATGAATGTGTAGTGTGTAGTATTTGGTGGTTGTGTTCCAATGTGTAGGTATACATTAAGAGACAGCGTTACAAACTATATACAAGCAGGTAGTTACATTACTACAAGTATTTGAAAATCTGAATGTGTAGTATCATTCTAAATATGTATATGGTATATAACACAACATTTGTTATTGATTTATGTAGTGTAATAGATGTATCTGTGAACAAGTACTGAGAGGCCAGGGTTGCAGTGCACTGGGGTAGTAATAGATGGCTGCATTGTAAATATATGATATGTTCTTAGATAAGGCCTTCATTTTTTATGTTTCCACGTGTAGTTTCATGACACGAAGAATAAATGGAGAGTAAACAAAAGTAATATATGCTATTATTTACTTTGCATAGCTCAACGGTGAGCAGCGGGTTTGTTGGATGGTTGGCAAAGTGTTTGCTCAGGCAAGATACACATGTCTACTACTTTCCCTGTCTGAGCATAGTTAAATGGTGTGCAAATGCGAGGCTTATTGTTAAAATTATGAGAGTTAGCATTCAGTGTATGAAACACACCTGCTGCTTAGCTGATTCTGTGGCAGGAGGTATAAAGGCATCGACACATTTCATTTTGATATAGGGTTCAAATCCAGGTGTATGTAATACCTTGTAATAATGCAATGATATTATATTTTACGCTGCCTTCACCAAGTGTTACTGTGTGTTGACATAGCACAACATGTTTAAGTGGCATTGCCCAGAGGTAACCGCACCAAGAAAGAGATGTTCACCATCACTTGGTATTGGTGTGTGATATCAATCTCTGGACAAACATAGAGGCTAAAAAATGAAGGGCTCCTTTTTTGGTACGCATTTGTTTTGTGTGTAATTCTATTTTGTTACCAGATTACAGTTGTTAAAATGGGTTAGATAGGAAAGTGGTGATACGGGGGCAAGCAGGGGAAGAAGAAAGGGCAAGCAGTATAGGAATGTGCAGGAGGGAGGTAGGAAAGAACCATTGCTATCCATTTCTTTAACAGTGTAAACTGAAAATATGAACAAAATATTAGCCAAATTTGGACTGTCACCTCCACAAAGAAAGGTGAAAACAACGCAATCATGTTGTATAGCCATTTGGACCAAATCATGTGTCTGAAGAAAACATTTGTGTGAAATGTAGAGCTTTATATGGGTGAATATTTTTTTTTGTGGGACAGGTGCCCATTTTTATTGTTTTACTTCAGTAAGAGAGGAACGCTGGGTAAGGGACATTGTTATTTCTGGGTTAGGTAAGTTGGGTAAGTGAGGAAGCAAATGCAAACAAACAGGACTAACAAGATAAGACACAAGGATGGTGAAAGACATAAAAGGTTGGAGGACACCCTGATTGGGGTGCGGAAGGGGACAATGCAAGCTCATGCCCATCAAATATCAGGATAGTGAGAATCTAGTCCTCAACTTCAGGACTGTCATCACTCTCCCCTTACTGTGATGACTGCTGGAGTGTTTGATGTCTTCTCCTTCTACAGACAATGAGGAAGAGCAGCCTGTCCATCTGGCATAAGTGTATACCAGTGGTGCTGTGCATGACCCTCCACACCAACCCTGGTATCTCCTGGAGGGTGATGAAATCTCCACCTCCAACAGTACTCCCCGAGGGTACCACAGCAGCAGCTGCCAGGGTAGTGCCAGGACGTGAGTAGTGCAGGAGCAGATGAGGCAGTACTGCCAGGTTGGGTCCCAGATATGCTGGGCATTGGTGCTGGAGCCAATGGAGTGGAAGCAGGGCAGGCTGATCTACTGAGGTTGGCCTGCCTCTCTGTGCTGTGAAGCATTTAGTCATTTGTTACAGATGGATGACATGGAGATATTCTGACAACACATAATAGAAAATAAAAAAAAGATAAGGTAAGAGAAAAAAAGAGATAAAATAAGTGCTACCATATGTGACATACAGTGCATTATCACAATTATACAACTATTTTATTTGAAATATTACATTTAAGTATACGTCCTAACAACTACACACTATAACTATAGACTGCTGAAAGTAATCCTTGAAATGTACATGTACTGCACATATGCTTGGTCCAGTTATACACATTACAGTTAGCAGGGCATTTATGCCACTTGTATAGATTTTCATTTATGTAATATTGTTAAATAATTACAGTATTGTATAGTTGATACTCATTGAATTTGAAGCCACGACCTCTGATTACAGTCTTACACTTGTCTCCTAAAGTTGGTTTGTGCTACAGACATATGCATGCATAATTGCTTTTACAGTTAGGATATGCATGCTTACTTTGATACTGTTGTATACAAAATAAAAACATCTGTCTTTAACTTTAAAGCTACAGTAATACTTCTATTATTCTGCATACATACCACTTGCTTCCCTCAGTCTCTTCATACGATCAGCATAAGTCTGTCTATTCATCTCAATTTCAAGATTAGCTGTGAAAAGAACAGAAGAGCATTATACATACTGTCTTAATGTATATTTAGCTTTCTATGTATTATAAATTCTGTTTATTATCATACATATGTGACTGTGGGATATCGCTCATCCAACCACTGGTTAAGTGTGTCTGTTTTGTGCCTTTTTTCCCTCATTTAAGTGGTACTTACACTGTTTGCCAGTAT
Source organism: Protopterus annectens (assembly GCF_019279795.1). Lineage (NCBI taxonomy): Eukaryota > Metazoa > Chordata > Ceratodontiformes > Protopteridae > Protopterus > Protopterus annectens. The sequence goes on along the minus strand of NC_056730.1, from coordinate 363,188,576 downwards.
GTGGGATGCCAGTCACACTGGATACAGCCTTTGCCAGACTATTCCAAGCCTCAGACTTGTATTGGGAGCCAGATTAGTCCCCCTGCAGAAGCCTTTAGCTGTGTTGCTTTACCAGGAGTCCAGTAAATATTCTGGACTTCTGATGACACCACCTGTGCACCCTAAATTAGGCACCTTCCCCTCTAATGCCAGACATGTCTAATCCTAAAAATAGAGCAATGGCAAATAATGATTTCCTCCCAGTTCCTGTTATCCCATTTACTGGTAATGTGCAAATCCGAGCAATTATGCCAGCAGTGATTGCATGATGTTAAGCAGAGAGCAGCAATGCCAAACAGAGAGGAAAGCAGTTTTGGAAATTGGAAGGTTAATCTGACACTTGACATTAGTTTGAGGGGTGTCTGATGCTGTAACTGTTAGGTGATTTAACTTTGCTAACATGCACTGGGGACATAAATTTCATGACCTGACACATTTTTGGTTTGGTTTTATACACTGATAAAACTGATTTTTACAGTGTGGCATTCAAACCTATGCGTAAGGGACAAAACATTTTCTTCCACTGCAGTGATTTTTCCATCTTTGCCACAGAAGAAGTGCTTGTCAGACATAGTCATGAATCATTCATAAATACAGGTGACAGTTTGAGGTGTTAACCTTGTATATGTGTGACCTGACAAGGTCCTTGTATGTAAATTCATTTGTGTATGCATCTTATTTAAGTGTGAAGGCCATCCAAGTCCAGATAGCCGAATTATACGTACAGAAACATAGTAGACAGTATACCCTCAGTCATACATCTAAACCTTCAAAACAATAAGTGTGTATTATCCCTCTTACATATAATTTCTATCATCTCAACTATTTATGATTATGTCTAAAGTTTTATACGTGAGATTGAATATAATGTGAAATGGAACAACATTAAAAATGCCTTGAATTTCCTGTATTAAAATACAGGACAATGTGTATGGTGTTCTACACGTAACACCTGTTGCCACAGGAATATTGAAATAACACTTGTATATTTTCCTGTTCATTACTATAAACTGGACTTTCACAACAGTAAAATTGTGTTGCACTTCCTGTATTAGAACCCAGGACCATCTGTATTACAGACCCACACTTATACCTGCTGCCACAAGAATGGTTGAATGACAGTTGAATACTTTGCTATTCATTCTTAAGTTCTGTGTGTTAACCACCATGCAAAGCCGCTTAGCGTGTTTGTGTGATGCCTAACAGAATTAATACAATGTCTCCATTTTAGATTGTTGACTGTCTGCATCCTATCTGTAGGTGTTCAGTGGCTGCAGGTTTTGGAGAAGCTTGCTAACTGCCACGCAACATCGCTTAGTGGTGTTGCACATGAAAAACAAAAACTGCAACAATGTATCCTTTTCGACATTTACACTGTCTACTCCCTGTCTACATGTGTTCTGTCTGCTTACTGTGTAGCAGGTCAGTAATCCATCTTTGTGCACTGCTAAGTGTCGCTCAAATGAGATAAGCACAGCTAAACCTGACATCCCTTGTGTTCTTCCATTTCCCTTGTTTGTGATAAGCTGCCACCACACAAACACTGGCATTAAAAAAAAAAAAAACACAAAAAAATGGAACATTAGGTGAAATGAAGAAAAGAAACCCATTAAATAAACAAGACTACAAAATATCTGTTGGTACACATGAATTATTTTTACACAGGTCTGGATTTGAACTCTCACTATAGTGGACCTTCAAAACACAATAAGGGTGTCTTATCCCTCTTGCCACACAAACAGCTTTGCAGCAGATAACTAAAATCATTGTGCATACAACCAACTGCAACATCATCTACAGTACTAACAAAACACAAGACAGTTGTTTATATATGTATTAATTTCACTAGTAGTGCACGAAGTGATCACACAATAATTTCTGACTATCTCTTGTATAAATGCAGCTCTGTCTTATCTCTCTGTGTTTGTTGCTCATTCTTGTCTTATCTGACAAGTAATATGGGACATGCAGTTTGTAAGGCATTGTATATCATTGTCCTTAAAATGTTTGGGGATATTAAATGGTAGTAATATACAGTTGTCAAGAAATGAAGGGGAGGTTGGATGCTACTGAACAGAAATTGTGAAGTGTGTGCTGCTTACTTACATTTAAAACCTTGATACAGTTATTTCTACACTTTGTAGGTCTAACCTGGCTGACACACCCACTGGAGGTAGGGAAGTCTGAAATGCTGTTGTGCTTTTCTTCTCCCTACCTTATCATTCACAGTTGCAATCCATTAGCATCAAACACTAAGGGAGTGCCTACACTATGTTTACATCTGATGCACAGAGCCGATCATTTGGGATGCAGCAGTTCTAATGAGTTCACTTCTCATTTGCATCTTCATCATGCTCACAGCCCTAAATCTACACTATAAAAAGAGAACCGTGTAGCTATGGAACCTACAGGTGAGGAGACTGGTATATGTGGATAGCACAGAAGAAGATATTACTTTGGGATTTATCTATACAGAAGACTATGTTTCAGCTATATATTGCATATGCTGAAATGCCAGTAAGAAAAATCTGGTCTGTATGCATTTCTTAGAAGTGCACTGATGGCATAGGCATGTATGTCAGGGCATTTTACTTTGTCAGATGCACAGCCTTATTAGCTGTCATCACAAGTGCTAATATTACAACTGCTTTTCTCCGTACACTCTTCTATTGTCATTTCCATGAAATGTAAGTGTCCTATATTGTCAATGACACAGGGGTGTTAGCCTTTTAGGATGGATCATACCCACCTCTAGGGGAGTGCTGGCCACAGGTAGACATGATTGGCAATTGCTTAAAATATAATGTTTTGTGGTAAGTCTGTACATGTTTCAGGGGCAGTTTATTTGATAGTGCTTCTTGCATTTCACATAAGGTTTGTTAGCAAAATGTGCCATTTGTCTATTGTTTTAGGGGTGGGGGAGCAAAGTTGTATTTCTGTTTTGGCACAAACAAGATTTGCTGTTGTTACTCTCCTTGTTTTGGATCCAATTTGCTTTGTGTGTGATTGCAGTATGTTACAACCACACAATTCCTTTTTTATATTTGAATATCTTGACTGTTTTATGTTTATCCAGTGGGTAATAGTGAAATATTACCTTTTATGTGCTATATCGAAGCAGTACTTTTATTTATGTGATACTTGTGTATTATCCTTCTTTTGTATTTATGACACCTAGGGCTGTGGCACCAAGGCATCCCAATCCCCAACCCCATTATTGACCCCAAAAATTAAGTCAATTTGGAAGCATTTAGAAGTCATGGTGCCTTTCTGCTTGAGCAAGGATGTGCAGCTATGTCTGGCAGAATGCAACTTTGGCAGTAGATAGTTGCAGATGTGTGAAGACAGTAGGTGGCCAGAGCAGGACATATTATCAGGTATGCCATAGGGCCACTGACATGATTTCATTAGCCTAGAGGAGAGCAGCTGCAGTGGTTCTTGAATGGATGGCATTGGGGGGGTGGCCTGCTACAAAGCCACCACTGACACCAAATGAAGAGCTCCTGTCCACTATCAGGGATCCAGACAGCTCACTGGAAAGTACACAACAGCATGTCATTGACGTTGATACTGCTGTTTCAGGGAGGACAAATATGTCCCAGGAGGTGCTTCCAGGTAGGCTTACCTATCTCAGTTATTTAATACTTCTTGTATAGTAAAATATTGACAGCAATACCTAAATTCAGTTTAACAATAAATTTGTTTGGCGGGGATAGTTGTAGATTGATAAAATTAACAACACATTCTGGTTGGTTACATATGGGCTCGGAGTGGACTTGTCATCCAAGTTCTTGTTAAAAGTATCGTTACTGTACTTGTAAAGGGCAAAATGTTTTAACTCCCTGTGTTACTGTTCATTCTGATGATGGTGTCCTTACCTTTTGCTTAACTCTTTCCAGGACCATCCAAGATAGGGAGCCTATGATCATCTGCAAGTGCTAAGCCAAACATTTTTATGTCAGTACTGAAGAGCAATTCAAAGAAATATTTAGTTTGTGATGTGGGTGTCGAGACTGTTGTGTGTATTGCTGTACTGTCTGTATTAGTGGCACCACTGTTAGTTTGTTAGCATATATTGGGCTATAGTAGTATAGGTTTTAATTTTTTTTTCTTGCGTTTGTTGTTTATTATCACAGGTGGTCCTGACAGTGGAAGTGTGGGACTCCTACCACTTGATGTCAGAGCATCATCAGACTGTGATGATAATGATTGCCAAACAGAGGCACATTCCGGGGGTGCAAAGGTTGAATCTAATACTGAGGTTGACATTCAGCCATCCCCTGTAATTTCATTGAACACAGCCACTAGGCCTACGCATACCTCCCAACCATACCGAATTACTCTGTTTATATCGAGTTTTGAGGTCCAAATGAAGGGGTGCCACGATTCCCAAGTGGCACCCCTTCATTTCCGATTTTTTTTGCTTTTTTTTTATTTTTTGAATTTATTGTGTTATCTGAGCTGACGTTATCACGTGCGCGGTGACGTCAGCACAGTCAGGGCTACCAGCCAGTTGGAATTGAGCTCAAAGAGCTCACATCATCATTTCTGGCTGGCTCCGAGCAGGCAGGAATTAAAGAGATACAGGCAGCAGCACTAATGGCAGTTTCTGTTCGGGCATTGCATTTTGCTTTGTTTTGCTGCCGAGAACAGGCTGGCTTTGCTTTTTTTTTTTTTTTTTTTTTGCTGCTGAGAATGGGCTGGCTTAAACTGTTGCAGGACTTTGCTTTGTTTTTTATTTTTGCTGCCTGCCGAGTTAAACAGTTGCAGGACTTTTTTTATTTTTGCTGCCTCGCTGCCTGCTGACTTCAACAGTTGCAGAACTTTTTTTATTTTTGCTGCCTTTCTGCCTGCCAACTTCAACAGTTGCAGGACTTTGCTTTGTTTTTTTTGCTGCCGAGAATGGGCTGGCTTAAACGGTTGCAGGATGTCATGGCAGGCTGCGAGAATGGGATGAAGGCACTTGGGGAATTAGGTAAGGAAACAAAGGGTGTGTGTGTGTGTGTGTGTGTGTGTGTGTGTGTGTGTGTGTGTGTGTGTGGTACTGTGAGTTTACTGTACTAAATATTGCAACTAATTAGTAATTGGAGATGTTAATGTTGAGGTAAAACGTTAAGGTTATCTGTGTTGGAACATACAACAGAAAATATAATTTGGAAGGTGACTGAATTTTAACTAAGGGGCGTGCCTTTGCGGTAGGATCGATAGCAAAGTGGCTGAGGATGGAGGGACTTTTTAATTAATAGGACTTAAGGGGGTGGATGTGGATAATGACTGTCTACGTAGCCATACACTTTCTAACAGCTGTACATCAATTACTCGTTTTTTTCCTTCACAAAAGGAAATTAAATTTTCTTTTGCTATAATTTTGAACTTTTTTAACTCCAGTGAAAAGTCATACATAGACACACACCATGCCCTTTCAATGCTTAGTCCGTTTAGCTGCTACTTTTGTTACAGAAATGGATTAAAATTATACCTCTTCAGAACACTACACTCCAATTCAGCTTTATAAAAAGTGTATTTAGTATTGGCTTTGAAATGTTAGGCAGCGACATTGTGCTGTACTTCAGGAGAACAAGTGAGTCCCGAAAAGATGATGTAATTTAAGAAACATAGTGACACTTCCTGTGTATAGAACTAGAGTTAACGGCTGTATATAAGTGTTGCACAGAGGGAAAGTTGCTGAAAAGCTGTGTTAACACCTACACCTCCCTTTCTAGCATTGAATCACTGTTTCGTGTTATTGTAGTGTGCACTGCAGAGTTGGTTTTTGTGTGTGTTTATATGTAGGTCTGTAGCAGAAACAGAAGGCATTCACCTGCCCACGGCTGAGTAATTAAGTGTGTGTGATTTGCCATGTGTTGTTTACCTGGCTAGAAGAGCTGTACATTTTTTATGCAGAGTATAGCAAAGAGAAGACTCAAATCGATTTTATAGTGCACCTGTCCAGGAAGTGAATTTAATATATTCTGCTAGCCTTTGCAGTTAGAAGCGTTATTTAGTCAGGGGCATGTTTAATCTTGTTGATCTGAGAAGCCTTATTACATTGAGGGCTTGTTGAAAAAGGCTACAAACACAGAGGTGTCAGCAAAAAATGATATTCTGACAATGTAATAAAGTATATGCATACCTCTCAAGTGTACCTCATTACGAGAGATGTTCATTTTGTGTACTAAAAAGTCCATATTCCTCAAAGTTCCACATTGAATAGGTCTGTCAGATATTCATTGTTGGGGATTTTATAAACCGATCTCCATGGTTAAATAGTACTGAATCATAGTAATTCATCAAAAGAACTACTTATAAGTATAAAGTAACACATTTTAACCATCCTGCAACCTTTCTAGTTGAAGTTTTTAGTAAGCTGTTAGTAAGTGTTCCACATTTTGCTCATTTATTCCACATTATAGATGGCAGTATTCCACATTTTGGAGATGGAAGGCTGAGAGTTATGAGTATTTGGTTAGTTGTTGTTAGTGGATTGTAGTAGAAATGGTGCCATTGTTTTAAAGACAACAATCTGTGACACTGATTAGTAAGTTGAGATGTTACTTATACAGGTGTATAAAACATTTATTTGTTTATTTATCTGTTGACATTTGATTACGGGGAAAGCCCAATTGGGTAGAAGCCCATTTTCATCAGATGCCCAGGGAGAAAAGCCCCAAATTATAGGTTCATAGGTACTAGGCTATTGGCCCTAGGGCCTATATAAGCCTAGCCAAAAAGGTATCCTGGCTTTCGCCACCCAAGAAAATTATTTTCCTGTGCCCCTGTCGAGCAGAGCCACAGAAATGATCCCCGGGGTGAATTTCCTATCTCCCATCCAATCAAGATTTTTCTTGAAGAGTGCTAATGCGGACCTTTAAGAACATTAATTTTACAATCTTCAAAAATTAAAAACATCTGCAGTTCAAATAATTATATCACATTAGACATAGTATAAAAAACATTGGTTAAGAATCGATACAAGGTATATGACAATCATTTAATATTTAGAGAAATTTTAGGCAGTTTGTAGAGAAATTAAAGTAATTTAGTTTAATACAAATAAGAATTGCAATATGAAGTGAGGGAAAAACAAGCTTATGGTTAGTTTAGAGCAAAAGTCAGGAAGAGAATTAGCAGTAAGTGGAGAAGATGGTATAAGGAAAAAAGATACTTTTTCACATTTAGGGATATGTAAAATAGTAACAGTGTTGAAAATTTAAAACACTAATGGTAATAAAAAAAAAACATTTCTTTTGATAGATGATGAACAGAAACATTATATACAGGCCAATCTTCTAAGGTGGCATATTTTGGTTGTCTGTTCTTCAGTTTGCGTTTAAAAGTTGGTATCCCACAATTTGATTGGAGTGGGTGGGGTTACGTAATTATATATGCAAATTACATGTTAAACAGCATACAGATTTGTACCTATTTTTCATGGGCCTTGTCCAGATTTTTGATGTTTCCAGGTTGAGAGGTATGGGCCTACGCTAACCCATTTTAGTGTGCCCTCAAGTATTGGACAGATGGAGGGCAAGACACTTGATCGGGGCAGTGTGGTTACACTTTCAGTGCCTGCTGATTCTGGCCATAGCCATAGTGTCAATGAGGTGCCACACAGGAGGGTTGTTAGGGGTGCTTGATGGAGGTCTGCTGTCCATCCTCTACCTGATCCAGGTGTGTCTTCCCATGCCACTTGATTTATGTTTAGGGCCATCATGGAGGCGCAGGCACATTCCAATAGGTCCTGCAGAGAAATGCTAGTGGTTGCAGATGTGGCACAGGCTGGCATGTGTGACTGCCTCCACCGTGTTGGCAGTTCAATGGATTGGATGAATGACATGTTGGAATGGGCAGTGTCTGTGATGGAAGATCTGCTGGGAGGGGGACAGCATCCATTTAGGTCAGCTGTGCCCAGTCACGCTCCCATAGTGGCACTACTTCTACTGCTCCATCAGTGGTTGAGGTGCCCACACCCAGATGTGGCAGGCTATGGAGTCATGGTCCTGGTCATCCTCATGAGGAGGAGCTCATCCAGCAGACATCAGTCACATTCAGGTAGCAGCAGTGCGTCTGACCTTGGGCATGGACATGCCACTGCAAGTTCTTGTGGTCGGGTATGGCACTGATGAACTGCCACCTCTACCATGCACGGCTCACACCTGTCCAACATACCAAGATGTAGAGCTATCACAGAGCTTGGCTGTGTTCCTGTAGATACTCACAAACCAATTTCATATGGAGAGCCCATACAGACACATTCAACAGTTACATGGTTCAGCCATGCAGCTTAAAGCTCATTCTGTCTCACTGGCCATTTGTTAATTTATCCAAATGTATGCCTGCTTTTCTTTGTCACTCCCATCCACTCACTTACCTTTTGTGTCAGCCTAGGCTTCCTGCCACCCCCCCACACAACTCCCTGTGCAAGTGATAATAACTGTGCCTTATCCTTGTTTTCTGTCTTTTGGATTCAGGGATACATAAGATTTGTGTCTGATGCTCAGGGTGCATAGCTGACTTGGTGCTTAGTATATCTGCATTTGTGATGCTGTTTTGCTAATTGTATTTTTGACATATTTTGGTCTTAGAAAGTTAGAAAGTTGATAGACTCAAAACATTTTTTGCATCAGTATTTTTAATAATCTTCTGAGAGTTGTGAAGTCTGAAACTGAAATGTGTTTCATTACTTTCTAACTTCTCTCTTTAATGATTTTCCGGTACAAATGTATGAGGCCAAACTGAGGACATTCAGTTACCTTCAGTACTTTTGAGAGGTATGAATGTGTGAATCTTTGATGCCTAAGGCCTTTTACTTGATAGAGGGCACATGCATTCACATAAGTCTCTGCTGTCACATGTTAAAGAAATTGCTGTACAAATCACTAACCTTTTACTTACATTGCCAGGTAAAAACATACAAGGATAGGACATTCATTGGGTCTATATTAGTTCGCCGAAATGGCATTCCAGCAAACAACTAATCATCAACCCGTAATCAGCAAAAATTGCATCAGCAATTTGCTGAATTTACTAAGGGCAGCAAAATAGTTGCCTGAAGCACAATGGACTAACATACAGTTAAATTGAACCCACTCAAGTGGGGAGCTTTGCCTCCACACCCCCCTAACTATATATACCAACTCTGAGATCACACCACAGTATTGAACAGGGCAAAGTTCTGTACTTGTCTGTTGTGCTTCGGGCAACTATTTCATTGCCCTTAGTGAATTCAGCGAATCGTTGAAGTGAATTTCGCTGGTTTCGGGTAGATGATTAGATGTTCAACGGAATGCCATTTCAGCGACCTAATATATACCCCATTCATTCGTATTGTTACACAATTCTGTTTTAACACTGCAGGTTCAACATTTACCTTGTAAATCCAGCAGTTGCTACAGTTTTAGTTTAGGGCTGAATCTGTCTGATGCTAGGAGTACACAGCCATTACATAGGAAGGTAAAGGTTGTGAGCATTGCCTGGCATCAGTGTTACTATTTGCATGTGCATAGGATGAAGGTTTTAGCCATTTAGATGATGAGTGAGTGAGTGTGCTGTGCATTTCCTCTTAGCCAATGTGAGGGCATATTGAGCATGCCCAAGTCTCTCTACACCCACACAGCTGCTCATTCCCCCTCTGAGTTCTCACCTGAGTGTGTGGCTGTGGTGACCTTGGCATTGGTGGTGTCTGCCCTTCCCCTTGCTGTTCCTGCTGAAGCTGATTTCTCAGGATGATATTGTGAAGCATAGCACAGATGGTGAATATTTCAGTACATGTACATGGATTGTACTGCAGGGCTCCCCCAGATGTAGCTAGGCACTGGAACTACAACTTTAACAGCCCAAACAGATGCTCTGTGATATTTGTGGTTTGTGCGTGTGCCTCATTATGGCATTTTTCAGTGGGTATGTGTTCATTTCGGATGGGTGTCATCAGCCACATTTCCAGTGCATAACCTGCATCCCCCAGGGTCATTTACTGGGGGATGTACAAACTCCATTCCCCAGTAAATGACCCTGTGGGATATCACCCCTAGTAAACATCTGATACAGTTGGGAGCTGTGCCAGATATATGAGTCATGGTAACTGTCTGGGTTGCCAGCACACATATTCAAAATGATTCCCTTAGCATACTACTTGGCAGTTAATAGACTGGAATCCCTTTCTATTTATGTAGATCCTTCCCTGTTCTCCTGGTGGTGCCTTAATTTCTATATGTGTACAATCTATGGCACCCAGTACTTCAGGGTAGTGTGCTACAGGGTAGAACTCCTGAATATTTCTGGCCTTGTCCTCATGAGTACTTGAAGGATATATGTGGTCAATGGCATGTTGGAGAATAGCATTCAGGAATTGATGGAGGATCCTGGATGCTGATGCCTGTGACACCTAGAGCATGTCCCCTGTTGCTCTCTGTTCCTGTAGCTAAAATTCTAAGAGCTACACATACCTTTGTCTCCACTGGTAAGGTTTCCCCTTGCTTTGCCCTGGGTCTGAGTTGAGGATGACAGCGGTTGCAGAGTTCCTGTAGTGTGTCTCTATCTACCGTGTAGCACTTTACAATTTACACCTCATGCAGATTGTGAAAACTTAACCAGTGTCTGAAAACTCTTCTCTTCTTGGCTGTAGTCTTTTAGCAGCAGCAACGGCATAGACTTCAGCCTGTTGCACATACACTTCAATTAATGTAACAGCAGCCCCTAACATTATTTCTGTGTAGACTCCTTTCCATGGCTGTATAAATAGGTTTTGAAATTCTGAGGGAAAGCCAGCACTGAGTCTACATGGTTGCTTTATATCTTGTTGAATAGCTCCTCCATCTTGGATTGGTTGAGTAGCATGAAATTCAGTGGTTCTACTGTAATTAGCATGCCACGGTGTTTGACGGGGTTGCTCAGCCCTACATACCATATAGAGCTTCTTACTGGATATAAAACAGTGCACTACCATGTGGGTGTTGCAGTGAGAAGTACACACAATTTTAGCAGACCATGTAGGGTTTATTGCATCTGCCCAATGATCTAATAAAGAGAAAATAATATATGCCACTTGAGTCATAGCTGTTTAAATTTATTCAGTTTATATACATATATAGGTCTACTTCAAAACATCGAAAGCCCACAATATCAAACACTAAATCGTTGAGACGAAAGCATTGAAACCTCACTTCATCGAACAACTGGATCATTGAAACTATTCCTAGAGTAAGTAAGCACTCACCCCACAACTAATGAAAACAAAACCATACCATCCCCAACCCACCCAGGTGGGGGGAGCTACTCAACTCACCCCTCCAGTGTGTGTGTGTGTGTGTGTGTGTGTGTGTGTGTGTGTGTGTGTGTGTGTGTGTGTGTGAGAGCGGGGCCACCCCTCACCCCCCTAAGTAAATATATTAACTCTGAGATCACACTACAGTTGGGAAAAGGGCAAAGTCCACCTTGTTGGCCAACAGGTTACTTACTATGAGAATGGATTCCACAATAGCATATGTATAGTGTACCATATTATCAAGAGTATGGATATAGATACTTTATTTGATTTGGAGTTGACAAATAAAGGAAAGGAAGTTTGGGAAATGTAGAGTTTATTATTTAAGTTTGAATATGTTGAATATGTCCCGAACATAAACCCCTACGTCACAAGATGGGCTGCCAACTGGCTCACGGACAGAACCCACATGGTAAGAGTTGCGGGAGCTTGGTATGACTCTAAACCGGTTACAAGTGGCGTTCCCCAGGGCTCAGTCCTAGGACCCCTCCTGTTTGGCATATACTTCACAGAGGTACAGGCAAGCACAGGAGGACTATGGCTGACCAAGTTTGCAGACGACTACAAACTAGGGGCTATAATTGACTCTCCGGCTGACACAGACACCCTCCAGAAGGGTCTCACTGAGACAGATACCTTGTGTCAAAACCATGGCCTCAAGCTAAATGCTAAAAAGTGCATAGTCATCCCCTTTGGAAAAAACAAAGTACCCGCAAACTACCACATAGGTGGTAGCCCCCTAAATACGAAAGACATAATAAGGGACCTGGGGACCCAATGAGACAATAACCTCTCCTTTGATAATCACATTGCCAAAGTGGTTTGAAAATCCTTCTATGTGGCCCACCTAATTATAAACGGGTTTGCATCCAGAATGAAAGAGGTCATTGGGCCCCTTACGCATCACTCATCAGACCCATCATAGAGTACAATGCCCCATTTGGGATGTACCTTACAAGACACTTGCAACAACTGGAAAGACCACAGAAGTACCTCACCAAGAGGATCACTGGCCTCAAGTAAATGCCCTATGCAGCTCGACTGAAGAAACTCCAGCTGTACTCGGTTGCATACCGCCTACTCAGAGGTGATCTCTGCCTGACATACAAGGCCATGTCCAACCCAGAATTGATGGACTTGCTCCACCTAAGGAAAACCATATCCCCTCGAGCCACATGCTCCAGAGATCTAAACCTCACCACAACAATAAATAGGACATTTTGGAAGGATAGATTCCTGTCCCAGAGACTTCCCATGCTCTGGAACAAGTTTCCAATCTACATTAGGCAGAGCTCCTTGCTAACCCTCTAATCTAAGGGGCAGCGAAAGTACATTAGGCAGAGCTCCTTGCTAACCCTCTAATCTAAGGGGGCAGCGAAAGCCAACACATTCCATCTAGGCTTATAAATGCCATCAGGCAGATAGCCTAGTACCTACCTATGAACCTATAAGGATGTGAAAATGGAGAGTTATTCTCCTATTAGATATTAGCTGGTAGGAAGGCTGTATCTTTGCATTGAGTATGTCATAGTTTACTGAGATGGAAATTCCAAAACAAGATCAAGGATTAATGGAGAGATAAGTCATATTAACTCTGTGCTCCGTTTTTCAGGTTAAAGAGTCAGCATTTGACTGTAACGTCAGATAAAGTTTTATTCTTACACTTGGCATGGTATGTCAGAGTCCTAAGGGCAAAGTTAGCAAATGCACTTGCATGTTCTGTTGTCATTAGATGGTATATTGCTTATGTTGCCCATACCTAGGACACTGTATTTAATAGTTTGCTGAATGCTGCCTTGTGGATAGTAGGTACATGTTAATATTTATAAATACCTAAAAGGCAAGTGCTGAAATTTGCAAAATATGTGGCAGATTTAAACATTAGCAGAGTTTAGAAATGGGTAAGACAGATATAAGTTGGTTGTTATATTGAATGGGGAAAACTGTTACCTAAATAGGGACTGCAGCTTACCCAGAAGGTAGAGAAATGGGCAGGTAAACTGGGCCATGTATTCCTTATTGGGTGGTATTCAACAGGTCCTGCCAATCTTCTTTGGTTTGATGGTGAGTCTGCAATGCATAGAAAGAAACAATCTAGGATGCATTTGGACACTGTCAGCTTTAGGGCTTGTTTGGGACTAGGCTCCTGAGTATATACTGGTGAAAGACTTAGTTAATTTTTAAGTTATCCTGTGATACACATTATTTCATACCCTGCAAGAGGGCAGTACTCTCTCCAGGACAAGCTGTACTTTTCTGCACCATTTATTTTATTAGCTCTCAAACTAATTCCCAGATCATGGCACACAAATTTACCTGTGTTGTGTAACTTTGACTTTTTAACTGTGAAAATATTAACTGGGAAGGCGTGGTTATATGTAAATGTCATATGAAGTGCGTGGATGTTTGAATGCATATTTCTTAGCTATGAGATACAGTATAGAGTTGATTATCCAAACTAATAGGGACCAAGGGTAGTTCAGACAATCAAACTATTCGGATAATCAAACATACACTGAACTGGATAAAAAACTTCTAAAGTCATTTTTTTTCTGCACTCAGGGAATACACTTTTCAACCATTCAGGAAATCCAGTGAACAATAAAATATTTGTAATGCTTTGAATGCATCATCTAAGGCTACAGGCAACCAATCTGATGAGGGAGAAGAGACAGTGTTTATGAAAAAAATACTCATGGGATGTTAGTCAGAATCTGTGCATACCTATAGTGCCTAGCTGAGTGATAACAGTGTGCGTTTGTGTGTGTCCATTTTTTGTTTTACCCACAAGCAGGCTACAAGTTCAAAAAACATGTACAAGCTAATATGTATAATGTTTACATATTCAGGCTGTATGATTTTTCCTACCCAAAAACGTTGGAGGACTGGGTTCTGATAATTGACGTTTTAGATAGTCAACATTCGGATAATCGACTCTCTACTGTACTGTTTTTTCTGTATTTTATTTTTACTCCTTCCCTGCCAGTGGTGAATTATAATAGGTGTGAAGTGTCAGCTACCTGGGGCCCACAACTCTTAGTGATGCCATGATTATGCAATAGAATGAATTAAAAAATATATATTATGTTTAGTAGTGTTGATTTCAGTGGCTTTTTTGCCTTTCATTGAAGATCAAACAAAAACAAATAGCTGAACAAGAGACACTGCAATTATTTACTTTTTATAATTGCAATGCCTACTACAGACAGATGCTCAGCACTGGCCGGTGTCTCTTCTTTATTAATTTTGTTAGGTTTATGTTTACTTAAACCTAACAAAATAAATAAGTGGTCCATGGTAATACCCTGCACAGTACAAAATAATGTTAAATAAAATATTGGAGAGCTGTGGATAGAGAGCATTCTTCTCAACTATACTGCTAATGAGATGCATAGCAGTATGCCCCCTTCCATATGCAGGTTCTTTCATTTCTGTCTTAATAATATGCTTAATGCTTTGAATGCATCATCTGAGGCTACAGGCAACCAATCTGGTGAGGGAGAAGAGACAGTGTTTATGAAAAAAAATACTCATGGGATGTTAGTCAGAATCGGTGCATACCTATAGTGCCTAGCTGAGTGATAACAGTGTGCATTTGTGTGTCCAGTTCTCTGATTTTTTTACCCATTTTGCCCCTCATGGTTTCACTTTGTCCCTGATTTGTGTGCTAAGAAGTTGAGAGATGTTGTCATTTATCACAATCATGTGAGGTGTACAGAGCAAAGTGGATTTAACTGCTTGATGAGGTTGTCTGTGGATGAAAGTAACTTACCCTCTTGTTTGCTTAGTTTAAACATTCGTTGTATAACTGGTGCACATTTGTGTAAATAAGTTTTATTTTTACCACTATTAAACATCTAAGGTGAACACAGTCAACAATAAGACTATAATTGCTGGATACAGGAGCTGACTGTGGACGACAATGTCTGACTCTGGCTGTCATAATTATTTAAGTCAGTCATTAGTCTGGCTTTCCAGGACTAGTTTGCATTTGTGTAAAACAGGTTAGGATACTTTATTGTTACTATTTTTTTCAATTGGATATTTGAGGTGTATTGTCAAGTGGCTGTAATTGATGAGAATGAAGATCAGTGGAATATAATGACAATAGCTTGAATGATCTTAAATCATGGAGGGAAATGCAAAAACATTGAAAAGAATATGACCGTTTATACATTGCACAAAAACATGTGTGGGAGTCCATGGTTTTGAAAACCACCTGAGGCCTTAACGCCTACCACCTGTCTAGTGTTCCAAAATTTGACTTGAGCCTGTTCACTTCCATGTACAGGTATCCCCCAGCATGAGGCATGAGCTGCCTGAAATGACCATCAACTGTCATCCAGGCAGCCACTTGTCTTTAGCTTTTTCCATGAACTATATGTATACAGTCAAAAATTTGGTGGCATGGTGAAGTATCAGCTAGCATTGTGTCTCATAGCATATAGACAGTCATTTTAATGCTGTGCTATGCTGGAGGAGTTATCTCTATGAAATTTACCCATTCTGTTTGTGCTTATTTGGGTTTCCATTAGAGCATCTCTTTTCCACCCACACTTAAAAGAGATATTCCAGATGATTGACTGGTACTAACTCATCCATAGGTGTGCACCTTACTGTGGATATGTAAGTATGCTTGCCTTGTAGTGGACTGACATTACCTTTAAACTGTGTACTGCCTTCTGCAATCCATAATTACCCAGAACTAGGTAAACAAAGTGATGTTGGATGGATACATGTATGTATCTTGTACTTCTGAAGGGTGGGTGTATGCGGACTTTGCCCTCACAGCTGGTCTGTCAAAAGTATCAGTATCAGTGATCAAAGTGTTAAAGTCCTGAATAATTCCTTTTCCAAAATGTCTGTCTGCAGTGCACCCTGCTTTTTCTCAAAATGATAGGGTCTTGTATAATCAAATCACTTACTCATATTTTTAACCTTTCCTTACTGCTGCTAAGATTACTTATCTTTCAGACATGTTATTTATTTTTTGTAAGGTAGTCATCCACAAGTTTACAAAATGGCTGTTGGATTATGTGCAGAACTATGGATTTTTCTTAACATACCTGCCATGATTTTAGAAAAGAGTTTAACTTCCCAACAGCCATTTGAAACATCACAGAAGCTATATGCAGCAGTCTGAAGAAATTGCTGTTGACTGGTAGAAAATATGTAGGCATGAAAATGGCCATTGAGACTTATTATCCACTGGATATTTGCAGACTCAAAAACTTGGGCTTTAGTGATGGTTCTGCCTTCTGGCTGTACATGACTTGTATCCCAGTCAGATGTATACAGTTTCATATCTGGAATATTGCAGGGTTCTGTATTGAGCACTCTGCTGTTCTAATTCTTAAAAAATAAGTACAGTAAGATCTAGCACAGATTTTTTGCAAATATGCATTATTACAAGAACCATGCAGTTAAACTGACAGACAGTATTGACAGCTGTTTATGTGAGTTTTCCTCATTTAAGTATATAGCTGGAAGAGTGCTTCTTTGCTGAAGCACTGACTGACTGCTTTTAACAGAGGAAATCTTTTGTTACTATGTGTCATATTTACTTATTGTTGGCTATGTTTCTGGTTTGTCACCACTAGGCTGGCCTGAATATATGCTGTCTGTGAATGGCAGAATTTGAGTCTGTGATGTTGCAGACAGAGGGTGTGCAACTGTGGAGTCCTTTATTGGAGTTATTTATAAGTAAAGTGGAATATGAGGTACAGTGGATGTAACCCCCCCCCCCAAAAAAAAAACAAAAACAAATTTTCTTATGTTTGGATGTGGCACTGTTTGCATTGTTGCATATACAAACAGTTTTTTTTTTTTACAGTATGTTCACTGAATGTGCAGGTTTGCATTGCTATCCTATTGATTACTTGTTTCACTGATTTGACAGTGATAATATGGCTTTCGTTGTGGTTTACCTCAATGTAGTGACATGAGCCCTTATTTCAGTAGATGGACTTCTACTAAAATCTGGAGGAATCTCTTTAACAATCCAAAATGAAATTCACAGAGACTTTGGCAGTACTTAGAGGTGATAACATATAAATAAAGCATTAGTGCTAGCATGCTCTTTGGGGCACCAGAAAAGCCTTAAGGAATTTCGTCTGCTACAGGTAAAAGATCAAATTAACTACCCTGTTATGTATACATGTACAGAACCATACATACCTAAGAATTGGAGAAGGCCTGTTATTCACTTCCAAATTCCAAGCAGAGTCTATTCTTTTCTGTTAGCCAGTCAGCCAGTTATTTTGTTTAGTGGACTAATCCAAGTGGACCGTTTCAGCTACTACCCAGAAGATAGATTATTTTTGTACAATACAAACACCATAATATATGCAGAGTCAAGTAAAGAGGAGGTATTTTACATGCATAATGTATGCACAACCAGGTAAAGAGCATGTACTGTACATTTTACATGCATGCACAACCAAGTAAAGAGCAGCTACTTTACATATTACATGCATATACAACCAGGTAAAGAGCATGTACTTTACATATTACATGTATGCACAACCAAGTAAAGAGCATGCACTTTACATATCACATGCTTGCACAACCAAGTAAAGAGCAGGTACTTTACATATTACATGCATGCACAATCAAGTAAAGAGCAGGTATTTTGCATGCATAATGTATGCACAACCAGGTGAACAGCATGTACTTTACATATTGCATGCTTGCACAACCAAGTAAAAAGCAGGTACTTTACATATTACATGCATGCACAACCAAGTAAAGAGCAGGTATTTTACATGCATAATGTATGCACAACCAGGTAAAGAGGATGTACTTTACATATTACATGCATGCACAACCAGGTAAAGAGGATGTACTTTACATATTACATGCATGCACAACCAAGTAAAGAGCAGGTACTTTATGTAATAACACAGCCAAGTACTCGGCAGATACTCTTATGTATTTCAGTGCTAGCTCTGGTCTGTGCTATAAAATTTGAAGTAGGTTAAATGTTTTAACTGAATAAGTAAAGCACATCACCTTAGTGGGATTCGGGCTTTTAGATTTCAGAATGACTGCTAGAGTACTGTAGCAATTATACACAATAGATGGAGGTGTTTTACACTACAAAAATCAAAAATAAGAGTAAACTTGGTTGGTGGATATCATTGTATGTTCTTAAGTTATGACAGAGTGCATAAGACACAAGCATTTTGCTTTGTTTTGTAAGAGTTTAGTTAACTTCATTGTGAATGCCCTGGGAGGCTGCCAGCTTCTGAGTTGTAAGAGCACAGGTAATATTCTGAGGTGTTTAGTACCAGTCTAGATTTGTGTATCTAGAGAATCAATATCGAGTGTTTTGTGAATTTACTTTAGAAGTAGGAGGTTGGGTCATTGCTGCTCTGCAAGCCATTTTGCTTGCTTGAGAGTTAAACACTTATGTGTCATTGAGGAGAGTGAAGAACAAATTTGAACATCTTGTTTGAAAACATTTAAGGTGGCCTTTGTGGTGCAGCAGTTAGTGTTGTTGCTTCACAGCAAAAGGTTCTTCGGTTTGATTCTCAGCTGGGCTGCCTTCTGTGTGGAGTCTGCATGTTCTCCCCTACTGTCAAGTGGGTTTCCTTCAGGTGCTCCGGTTTCCTCCCACATTCCAAAGGCATGTAGTAGATGGATTGGACACACTAAATTGGTCGTAGGTGAAAGTATGTGCGTGAGTAAGTGGTGTGAATGAATTACCACAGCAGGGTGAGCCATCAGGCAGTGTAAACTTGGCTCGAGATGATTGTCATTGCGGAAGTGACACCCTGCCCCCATGTGCAAAATGGGAAAAAGGGGTTGATGGGCAGATGGATGCTTAAAAACATTTGCAATTTTGAGAGGCTTTTCTTTGAAGCATAGCTGAGAAAGGGTAGACTATGTTTGAGGAAGGGCAGCAAGATATTCCTCCTTATAAATGCTTTTTTCAGTGGTGAGAAAGTGGGACAGTCTGCTACAAGCAAAAGGGTTGAGTTGATGTTTGCTTTTATGTTATTTATATGTCCTGAAATAGTCAGAGAAGGATCAAGTGGTAGGCCTAGGTGTCGGAAGATAGATGCTTACTTGATTTGATTATTTTATGTAAGTAGAGTAGCTAAGGTGGGGTAGCTTTTTATGTCTTTGATGTGGGCCAAAAGATACTAGTTTTCTTAACATTTCATACGTTCAAATGTATATATACAGTAGAGAGCCAATTATCCGAACTTTGATTGTCTGAAACATCAGTTATCCAGACATAGCCTTTCAAAGTTTTTGGGTAATAATAATAATAAAAAAACAAAACACTCCAGCAAACTGATAGTCAAGAAAATGCGCACTGCAAGAAGTATATCCACACAATGCTAAAATATAAAAAATTTTAATATAAATTAAAACCGTGGTTTAGCATTTTCGTCAAAAAACAGACATCATCAGAACCACAGGTAAAAAGGATTGCTCAATTAAATAAACCAGGAAGTGCACTCCACCTCCCTGATCCACCAATTACATCATGCAAGTAGACGTTAATCACTAGTAAAGCCACTACATTCTTTAAATGGCAAAAAATACTGAAATATAGTAACTAATTAAATAAACATTAGTAAACACACTGTGTATGTAAAACTAAAAAACTTTAATTAAAAACATTAATCTACAAGAATAGTTTTTGGGTTGGAAAAATTGTCTGAATATGCAAACTTTATATGTATTCTGTTGTGCATGTTTTTTAGCTTGTAGCCCTCTCATGTGTGAAAAATATTCATGTGAAGTTGTTCAATCTCGCTGTTCATTCTTTACTGATGGGTTCGGAGCCGATCCCTCGGCTCCGGTACGGCCGTTTGCAAAGCTCAAGGTTTACCAGTAGCTCGAGGCCAAGCCCCTTATCCCATGATGCACTGAGAATTACCTCAGATCTAGTTTGCCATGGCATCTGATCAGAGGTTCCAGTTATTGCTCGGGACAATATTTTTTATTTATTTTATTTTATTTTACATTTGTTGACCGGGCTAGTCTAGCTGGACATATATCCGTTTTCAGTAGAGGTCCGGGGAAAAAAGCTCCAATTACATGAAGTAAGAAAACATTAACAGCAAAAAACATAAGCAAACTACAAAAAGTACAATGGTAGGCTTGTGTAAGAATTTAACAAAAAAACAACTAGCAAACACAAGGCAAGTTAACCAAAAACAGGTGGTTAACAATACAAATTTCAGGAATGCAGCATACTAAAGTTAGAATAATAAAAACTGATAAGAAAATCACAACACGGCATAACATGGAGAAGGAAAATAAAACAAATCTTTTGAAAAGTCAATATAAAAGAAGTAGCTGGCATCAATTAAATATATTATTTAGAGGCACAGTTAGGGGATAGTGGGGGAAGGTAGGAGTAAGGGAGAAGTAATTTCAGTCGGGTTTAGTACAAGGACATAGCCACTGAGTTTTAAGATATTCTTTGATATGTTTTTTGAATAGGGGTGTGGAGTCTAGGTTAGTTATTTCTTGAGGGAGTTGATTCCAGATTTTCCCAACAGAATTTGAAAATAATGAGTCACCAGCTTTATTGTAAGATTTAGTCGAGGCTACTAGGAGTTTATTAGCAGAGCGTAGAGTAGCTAGGTTCTTATAAGGTGAAATAAGTTTTGTAAGGCTTGGGGTAGCTTCAGGGTAGTGAAGAGACTTATGAATGATAATTAGTTGCTGATAGAGTAAATGGCTATTTAGTTCTAACCAATCGAGTTGCCTGAGGTTGAGACAATGGTGAGTTCTAAAGGGAGTAGCAGTAATGAATCTAGATATACTATTATAACAGGTAGAGAGTTTGGTCATGTTATTTTTTGATATGTTAGTATATATAGCAGTGGCATAGAAAAGGGTAGAGATCAGGTGAGTCTGGGCAATGGTTTTTCTAGCTGCTGGGGTAAGAAAGGGTTTAATTCTGTAGAGAGTACCTATTTTTTTGTTAACTGATTTAATGGTGTTGTTAATATGGTCATCAAAATTAAGACGGTTATCAATAGTTACACCTAGTAGGCGAGTGGTCATGTCTGGGTTAATACAGGTAGCATTATTAGAGGAGATAGTGAAGAAAGGTGTGGAAGATTTGTGAGTAGGAGTGAAGAGAAGAAGTTTTGTTTTTTTGGCATTAAGAAGGAGGTAGTGTTCCATAAACCACTTTTCTACATCATAGAAGACTGTTTGGGTGAGGGACTGGAGGGAGGAAACATTATTAGCAGAACAGATTAAAGTTGAGTCATCAGCATACTGAATGCAGATGGCTTGGGGTATATTCACGTAGGTCATTTATAAATAAAGAAAAAGAAGGGGACCTAAAATAGAGCCTTGAGGAACCCCAATGTTTACTGGTAGTAAGGAAGATAGGTTGTTGTCCCATAGCACTGCTTGTTGCCTGTTTTGGAGATAACTCCTAAACAATTGAAGTGCTTGTGAGCCAAGAGAATAGTGATTTAGTTTATCAAGAAGTATGTTATGGTTAACCATGTCGAAAGCTTTTGACAGGTCTAGGAATAGAGCAGAGGAGAAAAGATTATTGTTTTTGTTGTTATTTATAGTGTCAGTGAAGGAGAGCAGGGCAGTTGTAGTGCTGTGGGAAGGTCTGAAACCATGTTGACAATTGGCTAGTAGTCTGTTTTGTAGAAGATAGTTGAGAAATTGTTTGTGTATGCATCTTTCCATAATCTTTGCTAATGGGGAGAGTAAGGCAATAGGTCGAAAGTTTGAGAACTCAGTAGAGGAGCCACCTTTATGTAGAGGAATTATATGAGATATTTTCCATATGGTGGGAATTTTTCCTTCAGAGATAGTCCTATTAATAAGTATGGATATGGGGTAGTCTATAGCTTCTGCAGCAATTTGTAGGTATTCCGATGGCAGTTGATCAGCGGATGGAGTACAAGGTTTAAGTTTCAAGATTTCCTCATCTAAAAAAGCAGGGGTCGCCCTGTGGGGCTACCTGAGGCTCTGAGTGTCTACGCCTAGCCTGGACAATGGAAGCAGAAGTGGACACAGGTGCTTTGGGGGATGAGGAACCAAGACCTGGAGTCGAGGATGTCTTGGGGGACAAGGCTCTCCTCATGGCTTCGAAGGCATCACTGCTCCGATGAAAAGGAGTCGGACCCGAAGGAACCGCCAACCCCATCGTAATTTGCAAGTTTACATCTTTCTACATTTTATATAGATTATAACTTTATATATTTAGCTTAGTGTTGGCCTTTTGTTTTTGGGCCGTAGATTAATACTCTCTATTTACAGTTTAGAGCATAGTTCTGCCTTTTGGTGTCCTTACTAAGCTTATTTGTGTGGTGTGCTTTTAGAGCCTAGGTGTAGTTCTTCATTAGTATATATATTGAGTACTTTTTTCTTAGGCTTCTTGTATGCGTGTGTTCTGTTTTAAGCCTAAGGTATTTTGATTATTGGATATGGCTGATGACAAGGATAAACACCGAATGTCTGGGTTTAAAAAGTGTCCAGACTGCGGGCAAAAGATGCCTGTTACTGATGGCCATGTAACTTGCAGTTACTGCTTAGGAGCTGTCCATTTACAGGAGTCTTGCAGTATTTGTCACTCTTTTTCCTCTAGGGTGTTACTGGAGAGGAAAAGGAAATTAGTTGACAGAGGCTTGTTGAAGCATCCATTTCATGAAGTGTTGAGTGACCAGGATGTGGCCAGTAAGTCCTCTAAATCCTCAGAGGACTCTAAGGACTCCAAACAGTCAAAAAAATCCAAAAAGTTGGAAGATCCTGCGACATTGGCTCCACAGACCCCGGAGCTGACTGTCTTTTCTTTTCAAAGCCGGTCCACAGCTCTGGTGCCAGTATCTGAGAGGCCTCTTTCTCCAGTACTTCACTCGGCACCGTTGGTGCATTCTTCTAGGTCTTCTGTCAGCCTTTTGGATTTGGATATGGATCGATTAGTGCAGAAGCTTCTTTGAGCACCAGGCCTTGTTAAATTGTTGGTGGCTCCGACCCTAGCGTCAGAACTGAAGACCACTATCTCTGACTTGACTGCTCCTCCTCCGAGCCATACCGGACCTTTGGAGCTAGAGGGAGCCGACCTGTTGATCGTGGAGCCTTTGGAGCTGAGACCTGCTCCAGTGTCTTTGGTTCCATCTACTCTGACGTCCTCGGCACTGACCGGGGACTCTAGGAGCCGACACTCTCCAGTCGGGTCTAGGGAGGATAGTTGCACCGACTTGTTAGTGCCGACTCTTCCTCTCGGGGCTTTGGCTTAGATGAGCTTGGCTCCTACCTGCAGCTTGGAGCCCATGGCCTCGGTGTGGGAGGGGTTGGCGGTTCCTTCGGGTCCGACTCCTTTTCATCGGAGCCGTGATGCCTTCGAAGCCATGAGGAGAGCCTTGTCCCCCAAGACATCCTCGACTCCAGGTCTTGGTTCCTCATCCCCCAAAGCACCTGTGTCCACTTCTGCTTCCATCGTCCAGGCTAGGCGTAGACACTCAGAGCCTCAGGTAGCCCCACAGGGCACCCCCTGCTTTTTTGAGACTTCCCCAGAGGCTGCCACTGAGGAAGTCCCCAGGAAGAGATTGTGCAAGAGGAGACACTTGGAATCCCCACAGGAGTCTTTAACATCTGATACTGACTTGGATGAGTCAGAAGGGTCCCCCTCTGAGGATATCTCCTGGGATATATCCTTTGCAGAGATACTGGAGATCCTTAGGCAGAGGGGTGATTGGCAGTCCAAAAGCCCTACTGAGGACAAGTCAGTTCTCCTGAAGGGTTTTGGGTCTCAACCCTCCCCATCTTGGGTGTCTCTGCCCTTTGATGAGCTCATGCAGCTGGTCTCTCAGAGGGCGTGGGAGTCATCAGAGTCCATGGAGCCTGTTCCTTGGAGGCCTAATAAGTTTATTTTCGCTCCAACAGATAAAACTTTTTTGACCAAAGGAGTCCCTGTTGATGCTATGGTGGTGGCGGCAGCCACCAAGAAGGAAATGTCTGAGATTTCCTCATCTATTTATCCTCCTAATAGAGAGTCTTGGATCATTGATAGATATGGGAAATGCATGTTTAATTCAGCAACTTTTACACTCCGTTCACTGAACTATTTGACCCATTTCACTAGATTGCAAAGAGATCTCCTTAAGGAGTTGGGAGATACTCTTCAGGGTACTGTAGCTGCAGGGGACTCTGACAAAGTTGCCACCCAGCTTGCTACCCTAAATTCTATTGTGAACTCTTCCATGCGTCTCATATCGTATGCAGCTGATGGAACGAGTAGGGCAGCAGGTACAGGAATTGCTCTCAGAAGACATTCCTGGATGCATTTGTGTTCCTTCGCGGAGCCCTTTAAGTCTTCATTTGTGAATGCCCCTTTTAACGGCTCATCCCTTTTTGGGCTGAAAGTGAAGGAAACTTTGACCAGGTGTGAACAGGAGGGAAAGACTCTGTCTGTCGTCGGAGTCCGTTTTCCCACCCCTACTCGGCCTTACCCCAAAGGCCAAAGGGGAGGAAAGATGTGGTTCTGGAAAGCTCAAGGAGCCTTTCAGGACACATGTGGTGAACCCCCCTCTAGGGGCAGAGGAGGGAGTAATAACGGAAGATGCCGCCCTCGTGGCAGCGGGGGGTCTGCAACACCAGGGTGACAGAGATTACTTCTCTGGTCAGCCCTATCAGCGCTCCTGAAGGGAGGCCCAACTGTCCTGCTCTGGAGGTAGTCAGGGGTCGCTTATCTTTGTATCCAGATGCCTGCCAAGATATAACAAAAGACAATTGGGTACAAAGTATCATTTCCACAGGGTATTTCATACCTTTCTCCACAGTCCCCTCCCCACCCACAAGGAGAATCCTGGACTTTCCACCCAGTTACAGGGAACAAGCAACTATAGAGGTCCACAAGTTGCTAGAAAAAAGAGTCATCCGGCCAGTCCCAGCAGACCAAACAGGATTCGGAACTTACTCAAGGTTCTTTTTGGTTCCAAAGAAAACAGGGGACTGAAGACCCATTTTGTACATCAGCAGACTCAACCAATTTGTGAAGAAAGAGAAGTTCCGGATGGTGACGCTACAATCTGTACTTCCCTTTTTAGGGGAAGACAATTGGATGTGCTCGATAGATCTCAAGGATGTGTACTACCAGATAAAAATCGCCAGGCCATCCAGAGATCACCTGCATTTCCGGCTGGGAGCCAATCATTATCAATTTCAAGCCCTGCCCTTTGGTCTCACTACAGCCCCCAGAGTGTTCACCAAATGCATGGCAGTGATTATGGCTGACCTGAGGCGTGTAGGATTCCAGGTGTTTCCGTACCTAGACGATTGGCTCCTTACCTCCACCACCAGGCATCAACTGATTCAGGCAAAGGAATACACTCTGACACTTTGCAATCACTTAGACATTACAGTCAACTCAGAAAAATATGCCTTGTCGCCATCGCAGCATAACATTTCTATAGGGGCAGAGTTAGACACTTCAACCACCACTCTAAGACTACCAATAGAGAGAGTCTTTTTTCTTCGCCAGCATGTCAGGACATTGGTATCGAAAGACAGAGCATCAGCCAAAGTTCTAAAAGTATTGGGTTTGATGGCTGCAGCAATCCTGGCCATACCATTACCAGGGATGCATATGCGGATTCTTCAGTGGCTGTTGTTCACTCAATGGTCTTATCAGGAACTTCCAATGAATCACATGATTTTAATTATGAAATCTTGCAAGAGAGAACTCCAGTTGTGGTTGATGTCCCTTCTTGTAACCATAGGATTCCCCTTTGTACTACCCCCCCCCAATAGCCACTTTGACCATGGACACTTCCCTGATGGGGGGGGGCATTTTCAGGGAAAAGCTGCCCAAGGCACATGGACGGATCTAGAGTCATGTTTGCATATCAATGTCCTGGAGATGAGAGCAGTACTTCTGGCATTGCAGTACTTCCAGGACTCTCTTCCTCTAGGAACGATTGCAGTTTAGACAGACAATATTTCAGTAGTCTGGTACTTGAACAAGCAAGGTGGAACCAAGTCTTACCCCCTTTGCCGAGAAGCCCTCAGAGTTTGGCAGTGGGCTGTTTCCTCCCAGAGCTTTCTGTTGGCAATGCACATCCTGGGAGATCCAACATGATAGCAGACAAACTGAGCAGGGCAAACTTGTTGCCGCATAAGTGGTCCTTCAAGAAAGAGATTGTGGACAGGATTTTCACCAAATGGGGTCAGCCTTGCTGCGATCTTTTTGCCAGCCACATCAACACGAAATGCAGAAGCTACTTTGCCCTAATTCCTTCTCTGGGAGAAGCCCTGAGAGATGCACTCATACACGACTGGCCCCCGGGCCTCCTTTATGCACTTCCACCCATTCCGTTGATACACAGATTTCTACAGAAAGCAAAATCTCTGGGATGGACCATCATTCTTATAGCCCCTCATTGGTCTCGGCAGATTTGGTTCCCATTTCTTCATCGTCATCTCTTGGAGGATCCATGGATTCTGGACCCAGTTCCGGACTTTCTGACACATCCGTCGAGAGACCTCCATTGCTCTTTACAGTCACTGAAGCTGACAGAGTTCCCCTCATAGCCAGGCTTCATAACCTTTCGTGTGAGACAAAACAGATCCTTTTGTCTTCTCATAAGCCCTCCACTAGAAGATTATATCTTAGTAAGTGGCAGAGATTTTTCATATGGGCTTCTAAGCAGAACATTGATCCTTATCAAGCCCCCTTGATATCCATACTAGAATTCTTGACTATGATATTTAATAAAGGAGCAGCAGCCGCAACAGTTCGCGATCAGTTGACTGCTATATCTAACGTTCTTCTCGGAGCTGACGGGCTAAACATAATGTCCCACAAGTTATCCAAGGCCTTTCTCAAAGGAACCTTCCACATGAGGCCTCCAGTGAAAACTCCTTATACTCCTTGGAATCTTAACTTTATGCTGTCTCGTATAATTCTTCCCCTGTCCAGCATCATCTTGTGATCTCAATTTTGTTTCGTGAAAAAGCTATTACGTCTGCCCATAGAGTGTCAGAACTTCAAGCCCTGTCTATCAGCCCTCCTTATTTGATTTTCCATGCTGATAGAGTATCTCTTAGGACAAACCCCTCCTTTTTGCCCAAAGTTTGTTCGGCATCTAGTATCAATCAAGTCATTGAGTTACCAGTCTTCTTCCCTAACCGTTCGAATAAATTGGAGTATATGCTGCACAAACTTGACGTTCACAGACAGCTCAGATTTTATTTGGACAGAACAAAAGATATCAGGAGATCGGACCAGCTCTTCATGTCATTCTCTGAAGCCAGGAAAGGTAGACCAGTGACTAAACAACTCTGATTGTATCACCTTTGTTTATTCAGCTGCTAATATGCCTTTACTACACAAGATTAAAGCTTATTCAACCAGAGCAGTTTCTACATCTTCTGCGTTCCAAGCCAAATTGTGCCTTGATAACAATTGTGCTGTAGCCACTTGGACTAAACCTCATACTTTTATCACTCATTACAAAGTTGATAAGGCCTTCAGGGACAGGGCTTCCTTTGGGTCTACGGTCCTGAAGAATGTACTCCCATGAGCCACCCGAGTTTGATGGTGCTAGGGACGCTACCCATCAGTAAAGAATGAACTGCGAGATTGAACATCTTCACATTAAGAAGTTATGTACTCACCATAACGTTCCATGTGAGTTGTTCATCTCACCTTCATTCTTATGTCCCTCCCTCCTTCCCCCTCGTAGCTGATAGTTGACCTAGAGGTTGGTCTCATCTTGGTTGCTCAATTCTTCTTCCTCTCCTTGGGAGGATAGCTCAGTTATGTGGTTATGGTACACGCAGTAAACAAGATCTGAGGTAATTCTCAGTGCATCATGGGATAAGGGGCTTGGCCTCGAGCTACTGGTAAACCTCGAACTTTGCAAATGGCCGTACCGGAGCCAAGGGATCGGCTCTCAACCCATCAGTAAAGAATGATGGCGAGATGAACAACTCACATGGATCATTATGGTGAGTACATAACTTCTTATTTATTGTCCACTGGAATTGCTGACTGGTTGAAAAGTGCATTCCCTGCATCAGAAAAAAGAATATTTTAGATGTTTTTTTTTATCCAGTTCAATTATATGGTTGATTATCTGAATTACCTTTGGTCCCAATTAGTTCAGATAATCGACTCTCTACTGTACCAGGTTAATGACCACTTGGACTTTTATAAGCCTAGCTGTGCAACCCAAATGTGCCAAGAAAACAGTGTGACCTTGCAGCTCTTAACTTTAGCTTAACACTGTGCAACCTCTTGAAGTCAGTACCCTGTTTTTAGTATTTCTTTACTAATGTAATGCTACTAACTCTTTGAATGACCTTAGGAGCTCCTCATGATGTGGTTCTGATGCACACTGTGCAGTAGCATTTCTGTTCTGTTGGACTGAGAACCAAAATCTTTGGCATGTTAATTTCTTTAGCTGTGCAGCTCTGGTTATTATCCGAATGATGTTTGCATTCCTCTGCAACATGTACAACTTTTTTATGCTCAGTGCATGCCAACATCTTTTGTGCTGGAGAAGAACCTGAAAAATATTTTGTATTATTTCTTTAGTTATGCACCATTGGTAACTTTTTGAGAGATGGCTGAGTTTCTCCATTGGGTTTATTTCTGTTTTGCTTTGTGCAGGAGTATTCTTCTGTGCTGGGAAGAGAACTGAATCTGAGCTGATAAAAGAAAGCAAACAGAACAGTATCTCTAGGAGTGACAAAAAGTGAATGCAGAGAGACTACCGCAATAGAGATCAAGGATCAGTGCTTAGTATATAAACTGCGTCTCAAAGATATAGCTATTCCTTCTAGTGCCCAACAGGGCCATTCCCCATTCTGGCACTTCCCTCAAATTCAAGTTGAGGTTAAAAAAAAAAAAAGACTTCACAAACTACTTGCTGCAAGTGTAACAAGCAGCTTCCTACAGCTAACGAGATCACTGACCACTTCATCCCTGACCAAAAATATGTTACCAGCATTCATTTTTGAACTGTTCAGAAACTGACAACTGATAATGAAGATTGTGCCCCCCAGTGTCTTATGCCCAGGGAGCCTGATCCTTTTCCCCACCCTAGTTATGCCTCTGCCCTGCCTGGTAATGAACTACTAGTAGCAACTGTTAATAGATCAGTTTAGATCACTGGTTTTGTTAGTGTATTCCTTGGCTCAATTTTGTCACTGACTGGAGCACCACAAATATGAGCCTGATTTTCTAGTTGTCCATGATGGGGTGAATGTTCTTCGATGCAACACCTTAGGGGAATTGCAGAGATACATAGCATAGCTCAGTACTCTATGCATGTGCTCAAGGCTGAAAAGACAGATATCCTTCAAGAATGCAACTGCAGTCCTTACATATGGGTTGTCCTGCCTCAGGCAGCCCTTCGGTCGGCCGGATTCCAAAGTCTGGGTCCGGTGTCGGCTGATGTCACCTCCTCCCCGACGTCAGAGCGGCTGGGGTATAAAAGCATCAGCCGACGCCATCTTCTTCAATCTTTCTTGCCGCGCGGTGCCCAAAGCAGAAGCAGTTCGCAAGTGCCGGTCGACCAGCTCCTGTGTTTTCAGTTACCGAAGTCATCAAAAAGCTAAGTACCCCATTGGGGAACCTTTTCTTGCCTCAGCCGATGTCAAATAAAACTGCAAAAGTTAATAACTGTTTGTCTTGTGGTAAACAAATACCTCATAAGGACTTCCATTCTTACTGCCTTCCCTGCCTTGGCCCAGACCACGACGTCTCGGCCTGTGTTGCCTGTGCTTGCTTCAATAAGCGCACACTCAGGCGCCAGGCAGAATTTGCTGAAGACTTTTTTGGGGAAAATTACTCCTATATCATGCCATCGGAACAACCGACAACACATATTTCCAAAAAACGGAAGGACCGGGACCGACATTCTCAGCCCGCGACTTCCACCAACACCACGCCAAAACCTACCGTGCGTGCATTGGTCTCTTCGGAGGTGGTAATTCAACCGCTCCAGACTGACGACACCGCTTTACCGATCACTTCGGTCCCGTTGACTACCCCGGTGCCGGTTGTTGATTTTCCTCCTGAAACCGAAGCCCAAGATTTGCCTGACACCATACCGGTGGACAAAGTTACTCCAGCACGTGGGGCAGCTAGGCCTCCGGTGTCTATGTCCATCAAGGCCTACACACGTGCTAAGGCTGCCAGCCAGGCTAAGTCTCACCCTCCTAAATCTTTTTCTCAGGGTCCCACTTCTGATAAACAGATCATGACTTTAGCTGCAGATCTAATTTCCTTAATCAGAGGCTCCCAGGCTCATCCAGACAGAGGTTCTCAGCCGCCTGCAGACAAAAGGCCTAGGGTTGAGCAGACAGATACCCTTTCCTCAGATGAAGCCTCTGGTGACTCAGACCACTCGGATTCCCAGGAAGAATCCTTCCAGGCCTACGAGGATTCTGATGCTGAGGAATCTATTCCATCTGCCTCTCCTCCTGAGGATATTTCTTTCGGGGAAATTCTCCACTCCATGAGAGAGCATTTTCAGTGGCAGGGCCAGGAATTCTCCGATTCCAGGAAAAGGCTTCGTACTTTCCTTAAGTTACCCCAGCACAGGCCTTTAGCTATCCCACCAGTGTTAGATGTATTGGATGATGTGTACTCAGACTCGAGTGCTTCTCCTGATTCTCTCCCTCCTGCTCCTGTCAAGCCAGACAGATATTACAGGGTTCCTGAAACCCATAAACATCTCTTTAAGGCCCATTCTGTTGATCTAGAAACTACTTCCCAGGGGCCCAAAGGTATGACCACTTCCACGACCAAAAATCCTTTTCCCGCAGACAGGGAATCTAGGTCCCCGGAGAGGTGGGGTAAAAAAGTTTATACCTCAACCACCCTTGCCATGAGGGCCCTTAACTGTCTTTTTCATGTGTTTCAGTATCAGGATTTCTTGATGGATGATTTGCAGAAAAAGTTAGCCTCTCCTGAGCCTTTAGATAGAAAGGCTTTGCAGGATTTGGTTCATAATACACAGCAGGTTAGCAATCATTTTCTTCAGTTTGGTTATGATGCATTGGAAGCTTCATGTAGGGCAGCTATGACAGGGGCCGTCATACATAGACATGCTTGGTTGAAAGAACAGGCATTGCCAGATCATGTTAAAGTAAAGCTTCTAGATGCACCTCTGGAAAAACACAAGCTATTTGGTGCTAATGCTCAGGATGTGTTAAAATCAATTGAGGAAAAGGCTAAATCAGTACAAACAGTCAAAGATTTCCTCCAGGTTCAGCCACCAAGGTTCAGCAGGAATTGGCCTTCGAAGAATTGGTCCTTTCCAGACACTGACAAGTTCCAAAGGGGAAAAAACAGGCGTGCTCGAGGTAGAGGGCAATACCGAGGCTCCTACAGGGGCCGCCAATGGCAACCGACTAATCATAGAAGTGGCGCAGGAACCTCTACTGCTCCACAGGGACAATCACAATGACTTGACTTTGACTCCGCTGACCAAGGCTCAAAGAGAAGCACCTTTAGGCGGAAAATTATCCTTATTTTCAGAAAATTGGCACGTTTTAACAAAGGACAAATGGATTCTGGACATAATAGACCAAGGTTACAGGTTCCACTTCCATACTTTACCAAGACAAGGCATGCCAAACCTGCCACAAAATCAAAGGGCAGAGGCACTCATACAAGTTTCAAAGCTGCTACAAATCAAAGCAATAGAAAAGGTTCCTCCTCAGGAACAAGACCAGGGATTCTACTCAAGACTGTTCCTTGTTCCAAGAAAAGAAAAGCAATGGAGACCTATACTGGACTTGTCCACTCTAAACACTTTTCTCATTGTGCCAAAATTCAAAATGCTGACGCTCCAGCAACTTCTTCCCATGCTGGGCAAGGGGTCTTGGCTGGTTACTCTGGACCTCAAGGAGGCATACCTGCATGTCCCAATCAGACACAGTTGCAGAAGATACCTCATATTTCTTGCAGGGTCAGAGCATTATCAATTCTCAGCATTGCCTTTTGGCTTATCTACTGCGCCCAGAGTATTCACGAAATGCCTGGCATCAGTAATTGCACACTGCAAACTCCAGGGGATACAAATATACCCTTACCTGGACGACTGCCTTATACAAGCGGACAGCAAGCAAGCCTTGATAAGAAACTTGAACTATGTCATTCACTTGCTACAGGCTTTGGGATACACAGTCAACATTCAAAAATCAAGACTACTGCCATCCCAACAAATAATTTTTCTAGGAGCCAAACTGGACACAAACTCACAAATGGCTTTCCTCACAGAAGAGAAACAAGAACAACTGCCAGATTACTTCAAAAGCCTAGCAAAGCACACCCAGATGACTGCAAGGAAAATCCTGCAGGCCCTGGGTTTCATGGCATCTTGCATTCTCCTGATTCCACTGGCAAGACTACACATGAGAAAACTACAATGGTACCTAAAAAGTTTATGGTCTCAACACAGCCACAACTTAGAAGCAAGTATTCCACTCATTCCATGTCTACAAAAGGAATTTTTGTGGTGGGCTCAAGCAAGCCAGCTAAACAAAGGCATGTCTTTCAACAAACCAAACCATTACAACAGATGCCTCAGATCATGGATGGGGGGTACACATGGAGGGCAGATGTATTCAAGGGCAATGGGCCCCCTGGGAAGTGCATCTACACATCAATCAAAAAGATATGTTGGCAGTAATTCATGCAATCGAGGCCTTCGGAAAATTTCTTCAGCAAGGTCATCTGCTAATAAAGACAGACAACACCACTGTTATGTGGTACATAAACAAACAGGGAGGTACTCATTCTTACCCCCTCTGCAGACTAACAATGGCTCTTTGGGAAAAGTCACTGAAACTGAACATACAGTTGCAATCCCAATTTGTTCCAGGCAAGGACAATGTTCTGGCGGACAGTCTAAGCAGAAACATCTTGGACCCGCACGAATGGATGTTGCATCCAGACATTTTTTCACAAATAACTCATGCATGGGGGAGGCTGGACATAGATCTTTTTGCCTCACACCTCAATCATCACCTGAAGAAGTTCTGCTCGAGGACACACCATCCTCAAGCCTGGAGAATGGATGCTGTCTCCTTCAGCTGGAACTCTCTAACAATCTATGCATTCCCACCTCTACCATTAATGACCAAGGTGTTACTGAAGATCAAAGCAGAACAACCGAAAGGCATTTTGATAGCTCCAGATTGGCCAAGACAACACTGGTATCCATTACTAAGGAGCATAACTCGCACCAAGCCGTGGCCCCTGCCTCAATGGCCTCTGCTTTTGACTCAGCACAATTACAGGACGGTTCATCCCAACCTGCAAACTCTGCAGCTGGCAGCTTGGAGGGTTCCATGACTTCTCCCCATATCTCTCTGTCCAAGGAAGTTCAAGAGATCTTACTGGAAGCACGCAGACCTTCCACCAGAAAAACTTATTTAGCCAAATGGAAGAGATTCAACATCTGGAATGCCAACAAGGGTCAGGATGCATCAGTAATGAGCATCCCACAGATACTAGAATACTTGGCAGAATTGCTACATAAAGGCCTTTCATATTCTTCCATAAAGATACACGCTTCAGCAATTTCAGCAAAATACAACAGTGATCCACCTGTGTTTTCACATCCTTTGCTAAGACAGTTTCTAAGAGAGATAAAGAATATAAAACCTCCCATAAAACCACCGGTGCCTGCATGGGACCTCAACTTCGTGTTGGAAAAAATAACTCTTCCTCCTTTTGAGCCAGCAGCCTCTTCAGAATTGCAATTTCTCTCCTGGAAAACAGTTTTCCTGTTGGCAATTACCTCAGCAAGAAGAGTCTCGGAGATTCAGGCCCTCATGGCAGTACCTCCATTTCTCATTTTTCATCAGGACAGAGTTTCTTTAAGAACCAATCCCTCATTCATGCCAAAAGTGATATCCAGGGTGTCTCTAAATCAAGCAATTCACCTGCCTGCCTTCTTTCCCAATCCTTAAAATAAAGGAGAAAAGCTGCTGCACACTTTGTACATACACAGACAACTGCACTACTACTTGGACAGAACAAAAGCCAACAGAAAGTCTGACCAACTATTTGTAGCTTACGCTGCTGGAGTACAAGGAAAGGCAATTTCCAAACAAAGAATTTCAAAATGGATAGGACACTGCATCAGATTCTGTTATTCTTCCCATGGAAAAGGTGTGCCAGCCGATATCAGGCCACACTCCACCAGAGCTATAGCCACCTCCACAGCCTTTCTAAGAGGGGTGGCTACAAAGGACATTCTAGAAGCTGCTACATGGAGCTCCGTGCATACAGTTTCCAAGCACTACAACCTGCCTTTATATTCCAGATCCCGAGCAAGCTTTGCTTCGGCAGTCCTGCAGGGCATTTTAGCTACACCATCTCTATCTTAGAGCCTAACTCCCCCAGCTTGGCTATGGTATTCAACCCATATGTAAGGACTGCAGTTGCATTCTTGAAGGACATAGTACAGTTTTGTACCTACCATAAATGTAGATGTCCGATAGATATGCAACTGCAGTCAGGTTTTCCCTCCCTCCTACCCCTCTATATTTTCTCCTTTTTTGGGTCCACTTCCCTTTTCAAATTAGCTGGGGATATCTGTTATGGTGTATCTGTTTATTACTGTTGTGTATGCCTGGAATTTTTTATCCAGCCTCTAAATTTAGCCTTCCTTGGAGGGCACCTGGCATCTGGGGCAAGAAACACTGAAGAAGATGGCGTCGGCTGATGCTTTTGTACCCCAGCCGCTGTGACGTCGGGGAGGAGGCGACATCAGCTGATGCCGGACCCAGACTTTGGAATCCGGCCGACCGAAGGGCTGCCTGAGGCAGGACAACCCATATGTAAGGACTGTAGTTGCATATCTATCGGACATCTACATTTATGGTAGGTACAAAACTGTACTTTGCCTTGAGCAATATTTTGCTATCTCCAAGAAAGATGTCATAGTTTCAAAACAAAAAAGTTGACTTCTACATTTGGTTAACTAACTGGTATCATTGCTAAGGGTGCCAATGTATATCAGCATGGAGGGTGATGTTTGACAAGTCATGTCGGCATTGACAGGGCTGGCTTGTGTCTGGCTCTCCTCTGGGGTTCCACAAGCTGGCTGAGACTTTTTCTGTTTTCATAGTGCTTTTTTTAATGTAAGGTACCTCTCCTGGACACTCTAACCTAGCAAATCCCAATCAAGCTTACATTAAGGTGACACTGCTCAATGCTAGGAGTCTGAAAAAAAAAACAATTGCTCAGTTTTGGGTCATTTCGCGCTTCATATAAAAAAAGTCTCAGCCTCTCACTATACGGTGGTACTTAGGTAAGTCAGCAAATACCTCAAGTGCACTACTAGGAAGACTAGGAGAGGACATGACCTGAAAGTAACTGCCTACTTCAAATATAACCATTAAGCCATTTTTAGTAATACCCAACAGTGAACTGAGCTCCACGTGAATGGTATTACCTTTTTTTAGCTATCAAAGCCATAGATGGTGTCCTAGATGACAAATTCAGTTCCAGTTTTACTACTTCCACTTACCTCATGTTCCCTTCCTTGAATTCTAAACTCCCCTTCCCTCAGAATCATTGTGGATCAGATCCTAGTGGCTCTATCCAAAACCAAAAATACTAGGTCCATAGGCCCCATTATACCAGGCTGTCTGTTAATAACTACACAGTACAATATTTCTGTATTCCTAAACCTTCTCAACTGTAGTATCAGTACAGAATATGTAGCTGACATCCAGAAAATGACTATCATGGATCCACTTTATGAGGGAGATTCCACCCCAGGCCCTGGCAGCTGTCACCCTATTAGCTTTACAGGCATCATCTTTAAAGTCATGGAGCGAATGTTGGTCATCACTACAGATTGTGAAACTGGTGACCTACAAACCCTCAGCAGTCATCATTTTGGCTTTGGGAAATGTAGAGTATGTCTCCTTAATTTGAATAATTTCTTTAATATTGTATTGGATGCCATTAATAATCTGTCTGAGTTGCATTTTCCTAACTTTGGGAGTAGAGAGTGTCGCCTTCATTGAGTGAGGTGGCAGATCCACCAATAATCTGTCTGAGTTGCATTGTCAGGCTCTATGTGGCTTCCCACACACCTGTCTGGTACAAACCTATAAACCTAACAACACAGATTTCTGCATCCACCAATGATTGGAAGGTAGGTTATGTTATTAATGATTCAGAATTTGCTAGACTCAAGGACATGTTACATATTTTATAAGTATTCTGCCTCACCATATACACAGTGGCATATTTTTAGGGAGGAGGAAGAGGTCATTTGTTAGAATTAAATTAATATGAGAAAGATCTGGAAATCGTAGTTTGTAGCGCTTACAAATTGTAGACACCATATGTCTAATAATATTATATAGTAGTTTGATGAACTGCCACGGTGGTGCAGCGGTTAGTGTTGTCGCCTCACAGCAAGAGGTTCTCCCATTGGATTCTCGGCTGGAACGCCTTCTGTGTGGAGTCTGCATGTCCTCCCCGTGGTCGAGTGACATTAAAGACATGCAGGTAGGTGCGAGCATGAATGAGCGTGCATTCGTTGAAGGTTGGGTGCCTGGCTGGCAACTCGGCACTGTAAAATCCACTGCCAATCATGAGCGGACCGAAGTTCCACTGTGGCGACCCTTAAACAGGAAAAGCCTAAAGCCCTTTGATATAATTTATCAGACTGTGGGGAAAAAAACATGCAAGGAATACATCTTAATTTATGTGTCATAGTATTAGATCACTTTTAAAGCATTCTGTTCCTTTTGTGCCTTCTTTGTTTCATCCATCCTCAGTCCCTTTTCCCATTTTGCATATGGGGTCAGGGTGTCATTTCAGCAGTGACAGTCATCTCGAGCCATGGTTTTACTCTGTAGTTCATTCGTACACTCACTCGCACACACAATCTCACCTATGGCCAATTAAGTGTGTCAATTCCACCTACTGCATGTCTTTGTAATGTGGGAGGAAACCGGAGCACCCAGAGGAAACCCACATGACCACTGGGTGGATATGCAGACTCCACACAGAAGGCACCCCAGCCAAGAATTGAACCGGAGAACCTCTTGCTGTGAGGCAACAATGTTAACCACTGCAAAACTGCGGCCACCTCCCAGGCGCAATTTATAACAAGTACATAGATTTTTTAAAAAATGTGAGCCTAGTTCTTTAGAATGTAATTTTGTAAGAAAATCTGCTCTTTCTTCTATGCTGTGTCAGTATTCAGTGAATACACAAAAAAAAAGGCATTTTTTGAAAATGGTCTGACTTTATCCACTAAGAGCCTTCAGAGAGAAAATTAAGAGAATGCATATTGTTTGCAATAACCTTATACAAGAGTGTAATCATTAATATCTATGTCAACACAGTATTGAACAGCTAAATGTACTAGCAAGGAAATAATTTTGTCTTGCTGTTGTAATAAAATTCAAAAATAAATTAGTATCTGAAATATCCCCACGTTTATATCATACTGAGCGATGTGAGATTTTTCTGCATACTTTTTGAATGCCCCCGGTTTAGAAAACTCTTGTATCCATTGAAGAACATTTTTTTTTTTTTTTGCAGTGGACTTGCCCTGGCAGTTTGCTTGGTCTGATACTATTTTACTTTGCATTAAAATCAAATGTTGCCCTTCTGGAACACTGCAATAAACTTGTATAGTTACTGATGGAAATGCGAAAGGGACTGTTTTATTCAGCAAGATGCCTGAATCTTATAGTACAAGTGCTCAGTGCTGAATGGGTGTGCAATTGTCCAGTTTTCATATAGTCTCTTAAGCAGTCCTGTTTTTCAGGCTTGAAATGAAACTGAAATATTCTGTGAGAGTGTGATGAGTGTTGTAAAAAGAAATTTTATACCATCCTCAAAACTTGTTACTACCCCATAGCTCTCAACCCCATTACACAAAAATAATTTGGACAAAGTCCCAAAAATAGGGGCACATTTTAAATATTGCTCTTATATAAACTTAGAAAGTTGCTAGAATAAAAGGTCTTGTGTTACTATGTATTTTCTGAAGGACATGAAGTCTGAAACTTAAATGCCTCTCATTATTTAGTGAATTCAGTCCACATGAATATGCTACAAAAATCCAGAAATATCACAAATTACATGAGGAATAGAACCAAAAATATAAGGCAAAACTCTTTACATACTGTGAAAATCTGGACAGTTGAGAGGTATGCTTGACTGCCTGCCTGCATACCCAAGTGTTAGTGTTTTTATTCATTAACATCCAGAAAGGGAGCAATGACTGACTGCTTTTTCAAAAGAAATTATGTGCAATGTACTTGGGGTGCCATGCTGTTTAAAGATGGCATATTTGTGTGCACATGGTGGTGGTGGGGGGCTGAGGAATAACCATTTGATGGACAGTACTTTTCATAGTTTTAGGATGTAAAGTGAGGGATAGATGCTGACATTTTGGTGCTCTGCAGTTGATTGCACAGAGGAAACCATATACATGCCACAGTGTAGGTGAGATTCCCAGTTTTCTAATTAGTATTACTGTGTGATCTTCCAGTACACACAAAAAAACAAGAACAAATTCTCCAGGGATCCCTGATGTTCTGTCACCTTTAGAGACACTTCATACTGGCACAGTGGGGTCTTCCCATAACTGAAATCTGACTTGATTATGTAACAGCACGGGAAATGGTATAATAATCATAAAAAAATGATGGTGTGACAGGAAGGTGCAAGATAAAGTTGTTAGGTAGTATCGGGGTATATGCATGGGGGATGCTTATCGTTGGTTAACAGGTTTGCCTTTAACAGAGTGCATTTTTCATTTTCATCTGCAACTGGGCTTAGTCATTTCAGCTGTTTTGCCTGTCTTTTCTATCTTACTTTATAGCTACTGCCCTGTTAGCTTAGGGGGTATGTTATAGATGTTTATCACTTGTAATGTATTGCATATGTAATCTCATTGTCATTCTTCTGGGATTCATTTTTCATTTTGTGGCTGGAAGAGAATCTTATAAGCCTTCTTACAAGAATTGAACTAGAAGTACATTTTTTTCATTTATTATGAAGTAGCATTTCAGAGTACAAACCAGGTATTGCTAACCAATAAATATTATATCTAACTGTTTACATGACCAAGTAAAAAAAAATAAAATAAAAATCGACCTTCTACTCTCTTTCAAAAAGAAATGATGAAGCCTGTGTATCTTAATTCAATTTATTGCTATCCCTGGATCAACACTGCTTTCAGTTGACAATGTTTCTAGTTGCAATTTCATGCTGCAGTCTTATTTAACAGTTTGTGACCCTTATTTCACAGGCCAGTTCCACTCTGCCATCCGTAGCCGCCTCATCAGCTGCACCAGGGGAGCTCGATCTGTTCACTGAGCCAGCCACAAAATCGGATGATGCAGTAAAGAAACCACTCTCAAAAGATTCAATCTTATCACTGTACGGCACAGGCACCATA
This sequence comes from Protopterus annectens, assembly GCF_019279795.1. Classification (NCBI taxonomy): domain Eukaryota; kingdom Metazoa; phylum Chordata; order Ceratodontiformes; family Protopteridae; genus Protopterus; species Protopterus annectens. The sequence goes on along the minus strand of NC_056730.1, from coordinate 363,148,868 downwards.
CCACAACAAAATGCTCCAGGTATCCAATTTAGTATATGCTCCCTTGAATCTGTGCTAAATTAACTGAGAAACAAACCATATCTAGCCATTATTAGTCTGGAAATGACATTACATTGCAGTATACGTCTTTGCACATCTGTCATCTTCTGTCCTGCAGAAACAAATCTAAGTAATCATTTTTCTTCCTAACACCTTTTGTGTTGAGATATCTGTGTGTGTTTTTTTCCTGTTTTTACCACATTATATATTCATAGGATTTGCATTCCACATAGGACATGAACTGGAGTTTTCCCCAAGCTATGTATTTTAATAGTTATTCATTTTCTTATTGTTTTCTTCTTTGTTCATATGCACAGATGTGGCAGAGCAGACGGTTGATGTCAGAGTACTTACAGTGACTTTGGATTTGCCCCACTGACGTCACATCTTGTCAGAGTTATTAATGAATGCCCTTGCTGATCCAAATGACTCCTTTAGTTCATACAGTGAATTTCATAATAATTCAGTTAGGTTTGAATTTGGGTAATACGTAAGGTGTGTAGAAAGAAGAATACAAATAAAGAAAGGCAGAGACTGTATAAGAAAGACAGTGGCACTATTAAGAACGTAAAGTATGCATGGGATGAACAATAAAAGGTGATAATGCTCATCTCATAACTCTGTTGCTTTTATAGTACACAAAAGGAAAGAAAATCCCTTAGAGGCTGGTCAGAAAGGTGGAAACTGTTCAGAAGAAGAGCATAAAAACTGATATCCTGATAACATACTCATGTTCAGTGTTTACAGTAGATGAAAAGGAGGAGGAGCTCCAAGGAACTGATAGAAATGTGACCATGCAAGGGTGTACAAAAATGAATTTTAAAGAAAGAGTTGGGAAGGAAATTTACTAGTTAAGGTCAATGAATAAGTATTAACAAAATGGGCGTAAGTTTGGAGGAAAACTGTCTACTTACCATCTAATGGCCTAATTCAGCAGGTAAGTTTGGTGACAAAGTAAAGCCACAATAAAATAAGGGTAATGCATTTCATAAAAGGAAAGACTTTAGTGTGATAAAGGCATTTTTTTATGTTTTCTTAGGATCCACTAAGTGAAAGTATTAATTCCACCTAAAAATAACAATATACTGAAAGCAACAGACATTCAGATTAAGCAGGTAAACATTGATAAATGAATAAAAGTGGGTTATTTTTCATATGAAGTAGCTAAAATGCTGGCATTTAAACATTTTTTATTTATTTATTTGCCATTTGTTAACTAGGTTGGTCTGGCTGGGCAGGTGCCCTTTTTCTGCAGAGACCCGAGGAGAAAAGCTCCATTACAGCAAACAATTTTTACAATCAATCAGTGCAGTATTCACATATGCAATCAATAAAGCATTTGAACATACAATCAAGAGGAGGTACATGCAGCAAAAATAGTTTAGAATTTATTTTTCAATATATGAAGAGGAGAAAAATTAAACATAGAAATTTACTACTGTGTGCCTTACAAGCACTGGCTGAAAACTGAAAGTCAGTACATTAGAATGGGAAATTACTAACCTATGTATAAATGTAATGAGGTGTACAAGTGTCAGAGAGAGTGATCTAGGCACAAAGTGGAAGGAAGAGGAGGGGTATAGAATGAAAGAGGAGGGAGAGATTGGAGGTAGAAGTATAGAGTGAAGATTGGGTTATAGTGGATGGGAAAGGTCACAGGGTAGGAGTGTCAAGAAATACAGATAGGAATAGATATCAGTGAGAAATAGTGGCAGAAAGAGGGGAGAAAAGAGGCAGAGTGGGCAGGGATTGAGTAAAGGGGGGGGCAGAGTAGGCCGGGTTTAAGTAGGGTCATTACAGAGATGGTTCCAGGAATTAAGCAGATATTCCTTTGTAGCTAGTTTGAAGTTAGATGGGTTTTGGATAGATCTGATATGGAGAGGGAGATGGTTCCAAGAGGAGTTAACTGAGTGGCTATATAGCATTTTTCCCACAGCTTTATTAGCTTTGATGATTTGAAGGAGGTGCTGGTCTGAGCTACAAAGTTCCCTATTAGGAACATAATGTGAGATGATGATTGCTAGAGATGGACAGGCTGTGGGTTGATGGAGAATAGTATGTGTCAGAAGAAGTTGAGGTAGGAGGAAGTGATTTTGGATTTCTATCCAGTGAAATGTTTGTAAGGAGAGGCAGTGATGTGAGCAATAGGGAAGGTTAGTGGCAAATCTAGCAGTTTTGTTGTAGGTAAGCTCAAGTTGTTTTGGAAGTTAGTGAAGATTGGCGTGGCGTATACTAAGGTAGGCAGTAGGCAGGCTTGAGCTAGGGCAATTTCGATTCTTGTGTTAAGAATTTTTTTTATTTCTGTATAGTAATCCTAGTTTTTGGTGTGTCTTCTTAATGCAGTTATACATGTGGATGTCAAATTTAAGTTCGTCATCTATAAAAACACCGAAAAGTTTTGTATGAGATTTGACCTTAATAGTAGTGTTGTTTAGAGAAGAGACTGAGAAGGAGGTTTTGAGGTGTTGGAGGGATTGGGGAGGAAGAGAAGTAGTTTAGTTTTTTTGGGGTTAAGTAGCAGTTGGTTAGTAGTGAGCCCTATTTCAAATGAGTGGAGGGTGTCTTGAGTTAAGGTGAGTAGGTGGGGTAGATTGTCAGAGGTTGTGATGATGGTAGAGTTGTCAGCATAATTGTATGAGTGTGGAGAGGGGGCATAATTGGTAAAAATTATTAGTAAAGATGTTAAATAATAGTGGGCCAAGGATGGAGCCTTGGGGCACACCAGTTTGAACAGGGAGAAAAGGTGAGGTTGCAGAGAGCCATCTGACTGATTGAGCTCTATTGGTTGGGCATGAAGAGAACCAGGATAGAAAAGAGGTGGAGAGATTAAAGTGGGAGAGCTTGGAGAGAAGTAGTTTGTGGGACACAGTGTCAAATGGTCGAGAAAGAAGCATGACGCTCATTTTTTATTATTAAGACATGTAGCAGTAGAGTGGATGAAGGATAGAAGTGCTGTAGTTGTGCTATGATGTGGTTGGAAACCATGTTGTTTTGGAGTGAAGAGATTTTCCTGAATGAGATATGAGATGAGTTGTGTACGCATTATTCCAGATTCGTAGACAGAGAATAGAATTGCAATAGACGTGAAATTGGAGGGGTCAGTGGAGTTACCTCTTTATGTAATGGTATAATATAGGACTTCTTCCAGATATTAGGGACAACATTTTCCTGAATTGACCTATTGATGAGGATGGAGACAGGATAGGCAATAGAAGGGACAGTGAGTTTGAAGTATGGGGAGGCAGGTCATCTGCAGAAGTGGAGCAGGGATTTGGAGTTCAGAAGAGTGGCAGTTTTGAGTGGATAGCTGTTAGGGGATGGGTTAGGAGGAGATGGGTTTCCTGGGTATAATAGTTTGTTGATGGTACTCCAGAATTTTTGGGAGTTTGAGTGGAGGCTTTTTTGTGGGTCTAGATAAAATGATTTTTTTGTCAAGGGTGACACTTTTTTGCGGTGTTCAGTAGTTCCCTATAGTTTTGGAGAGTTGAGGATGTTTTGAGTTTATTCCAGAGTTTCCATGCATTGTCTCTCTTTTGCATGATGGAGAGAGTTTCTTTGCTTAACCAGGGAGCATAGTTGGTTTTAACCCTAGTCATTCTGATAGAGGCCAAGGAGTTGAGGGTGTTAAGGAAGATGCTATTGAATTGAAGGACAGCTTCTTCGAGAGGGAGGCTGAATAGAAAAGACCAATTTATAGAGGAGAGTTTTTGGTTAAATATGTCAGGGTTAAAGTTAGATAGATTATGACAGTCCTTATATTTATGAGGTTTGGGAGGTTGAGATAGGTGACATTGGATGGAGGTTGGGTGATGGTCACTAAGAGTATCAGGGAGTGTGGAGGTATTATGATAGTGGTTGGGGTAAGAGGTAAGTATCCAGTCGAGAGTGGAGCTAGTATTAGAATGTTGATTAAAATGAGTAGGGGAGGTGATGAGTTGGGAGAAACCGTATAGATGTTCTTCGTGTTTCACTGTTGCAGTCATCACATTTGCATTGTATGCAACAACTTGAAGAACAGCAGCAAAGAAAAATCCACAACCGGCCATAATACAAACACAAATTTATTGAAGAATTCTAGCGCCTCAGCTCACAGCCTTCCAGGAGTAATAGAAACACACAACATTTCACAAACCTTTTTTATAGCACCATTCATTAATTAATTAATCAATTACATAATAATTGTTTCCAATTAATCTCTAGATTTACACTTATAGGTACCATAGTATTGAACTTTAAAATATAAATAGATTCCTTATAAAGAAGTTTATCGTTAATGTCACATACTTCACTAGTTTTCATAAAAAACTTCTTCTAAAACAGAAACTTTGAACAAAGAATGATCACCATTATGTACTGTTTTAAAATGCATTGCAATATTACTTTCAATTTTGCTGTTCTTTATATCTCTTATATGTTCCTGTATTCTTATTTTTAATTTTCTTTCTCCTATGTAAAATAAATTGCAGGGACATTTAAGAGCATAAACTACCCCTTCACTATTACATGAAAAACTACCACTAGGTAAAACCTTGGTACCATTTATTTTCCTAAAACTTGTAACAATACAGGAACATATAGAACAACCACCACAAGGGTGGAAGGCTGTGAGCCGAGGCGCTAGAGTTTTTCAATAAATTTGTGTTTGTATTGTGGCCGGTTGTGGATTTATCACATTTGGGTTATCCCTGCCAGGGTAGCCCTCGGCCAGCCCGAATACCAGAGACTTAATATTTCTGCGTCAGTTGCTGTCACTTGAGGACCGACGTCAGGTCATCAGTAGTATAAAGTAAAGCAGCCGACGCCATTACATCAGTCTTTCTTGCCATGGAGCCCGAAGCAGAAGCAGTTCGCAAGAGTGCCGGTCGGCTGCTACCTGAGTTTTCATCTACCGAATTGAAGTTGAAGTCTTCTAAAGCTAAGTACCCAGTTGGGGATAATTTTTTCTTGCACTAACTGATGTCAGAAAAAGTTAATAATTGTCTTGCCTGTGGAAAACAAATACCACACCGATACTTCCACTCTTACTGCGTCACTTGTTTAGGCCCAGACCACGACGTCCCTCATTGTTGCTTCTGTGCTTTGATCAACGCCAGAACTATCCATCATTGGACCCTTATTGTAGCCAGATATTTTCGCTTACAGTCCTCAAATTCTGATATGGCTTCAGTAAGCCATCCAACATCAGATCTTCCTAAAAAACATGAAGATAAAGACTGAGGCAGACTGCACAGGTCCAAACCTACCGACGATGCTTCCTTAAGCTAGTCATCAGTTCTCCGGTCCTCAGTGAGGCACTTTCGCAGCCCCTGATTCCCACTTCTGTGGATTCACAGGCCGCTACCGAGAACCTTTCAGAGGCAGGTATGCCGCAAAACTCTTCTTCGACTAAGGATCCTGCGGTCGTCTCAACCTAGTATGGGTCCAGAGCCGCTGAGCAGGCACCGACTTCCAAGGAAGTCCTTCGCACTACCGAATCTCAACACAAACCAATGTCTTCTTTCGCAGCTACCATTCTTTCTAAAACTACCGAGTTTCTTAGGCCTTGGGTACGAACCACACCCAAGAAACCGACAACCCACTTTCAGGCGCCTGCTACCTTGCCTCAGTCTCAAATGCCTAAAATGGCGGAAGACCTTATCATGCTAATCAGGGGAAGCCAAGCTACCCCCTCCAAAAGGAAAAGAGGTCTGCCCCCTGTAGTTTTGTCTGAACAAGAGTCAGATGAATCTGATGCATCTGATTATGAAGACATGCAACCCCTCTCCACTTATGAGGATTCTGGATGCAGAGCATTCTATTCCTTCAGCCTCTCCCCCCAGAGGATTTTTCCTTTGGGGAAACCCTGCATACCTTAAGGGAGCATTTCCAGTGGGAAAGTCAGGACTACCCTCAGTCTAAAAAGAGACTCAGAGAATTCCTGGATCTTCCGCAACACAGACCTTTGGCCATCCCCCCAGTCCTGGATGTTGTGGAGGATGTTTTCCTCGAATCCAGCTTGACTCTTGACGCCCTTCCTCCTGCTCCCATGAAACCAGACAGGTACTATAGAGTCCCTGACTTGCACAAATATCTTTTTAAAAATCCTACAGCTAACCCTGAGGTAATTTCTCAAGGGCCAAAAGGAATTAAAGTAACTGCTACTAAGAATCCCACCCCCTCAGACAGGGATTCACGAGCATTGGACAGATGGGGTAAGAAAGTATACACCTCAGCTACTCTTGCTATCAGGGCACTAAATTGTCAGTTTCATATGCTGAAATTTCAGCAACATACCTTGGAACTCCTTAAACAAAAAATGTCTTCCTTTCCTGCTTGGACAGAATTTAAAGATTTACAAGAGTTAATGCATTCTGCAAGTCAAATAACTAAACACACCTTACAGTGTGGTTTTGATGCACTAGAAGCTTCTTGCAGGGCAGCAGTCACTGGATCTGTCATTAGAAGGCATGCATGGCTTAAGGAACAGCCCCTGCCAGATCATGTCAAATCTAAATTGTTGAATGCCCCCTTGCACAAAGATAACTTATTTGGCAGTAAGGCAGAAGAGGTCTTAAAAAAGATGGAAGAAAATGCAAAATCTGTGCAAACAGTTAAGGATTTCTTGCAGGTCCAGCCCCTAGGTTCAGCAGGCATTGTCCCTCCAAGCAGTGGTCCTTTCCTGCTCCCAGTAAACTGGCCTAGCCTAGGCCCAGTAGAAGCAGACCCCCCCCCCCCGACAGCAGCCCCAGGGAATGCAGAGATCTAAGCAGTGGACTACATCCATTTCAAAACCAGCGAGTTCTAAGCCACCCCTTATGGTAAAAACTCACAATGACTCATCTCCTCCACCCCCTCCCTCTGCCCACCTTCTATGGTAAAAACTCGCAATGACTCATCTCCTCCACCCCCTCCCTCTGCCAACTTTCACTTATGCCTAGGAGGAAAACTCTCTTTTCACTCAAGCACCTGGGCCACCATTACCAAGGACCAATGGGTTCTGAACATTGTGTCTCAGGGATACAAATTTTCCTTCCACAACCTTCTAACCCCAAAAGGGTTCTCAGATCTACCACCAAATCAGTAAGCAGGGACTCAAAAGCAAATCCTTTCCCTGCTCTCTGTGAGGGCAGTAGAGCACGTTCCTGCAGGACTTTTTCTGGTGCCCAGGAAAAGGGCACCTGGCACCCCATCCTCAATCTATCCATTCTAAACACCTTCCTGGTAATCCCAAAATTCAAAATGCTCACCCTCCAGCAACTGTTACCCATGCTCTCCAAGGACGCTTGGCTAGCCACCCTAGATCTAAATGAAGCCTACCTCCAGATTCCTATCAGGGAATCATGCAGGAAATATCTCCACTTCAGGGCAGGATCTCAACACTTTAAGTTCTCTGCCCTTCCCTTTGGCTTATCTACTACCAATACTTAGACGACTGTCTTATTCAGGCAGACAGCCAGGAGAAGCTGCTCAAGCAACTGGCCTTTGTAAAGACCATACTAACCTCCCTAGGGTACACAATCAACGAAAAGAAATCCAAACAGGTGCCCACCCAAAGGATAATCTTCCTGGGAGCAAGTCTGGACACAGCTTCCCAGATGGCATACCTTACTCCAGAAAAACAAGTTTTCGTGACAGCCTACTTCTCTCAACTAGCCACCAGGCCCCAGCTAACTGCAAGGAAGATCCTCCAAGGTCTGGGATTCATGGCGTCTTGCATACTTCTAATTCCATATGCCAGACTGCATATGAGGAAACTTCAATGGTACCTAAATAGCCTTTGGTTCCAACACTCTGAAGACCTGGAAACTCTTCTACCTATAATTCCTTGCATCAGAAAAGATTTTCTTTTGTGGGCAATAGCATGCTCCCACAACAAGGGAATGCCTTTCTCCCACCACCCATGCCCTCACCACAGATGCATCAGACTACGTTTGGGGTGCACACCTGGACAGCAGGTGCATACAGGGCCAATGGAGTCCACAGCAAATCCCTCTGCACATCAATCAAAAAAAGATGATGGCTGTGCAGCATGCCTTGTTAGCTTTCAAGCCCCTTCTCTCTTCAGGGGCTCTCCTGATCAAAACAGACAACACAACTGTGATGTGGTACATCAGCAAGCAGGGAGGGACTCACTCATACCCCTGTGCAGGCTGGCCATGACCCTTTGGCACACAGCCTCTACCATGCAACTACACCTGTTAGCACAATTCCTACAAGGCTGTCTCAACTCTCTGGCATATCAGTTAAGCAGAAATATTCTGGTCCCACATGAATGGCAACTTAACAGAAGTACATTCACCCTAATAACTCAGAAATGGGGAACCCCGAAGGGCGACATCTTTGCCTCCCACACCAACCATCAACTCAGCAAGTTCTGCACCAGGGAGCATCATTGCATGGCTTGAAAAGTGGATGCCCTGTCCTTCCCCTGGTCAATCTATTTGTCTATGCCTTTCCTCCCCTACCTCCAATCCCCAGGGTATTGCTCAAAATAAGGGAGGAAAAACCAAGGAACATTCCCATAGCTCCAGACTGACCTCGGCAGCACTGGTGCCCTTGGTGCGCAGCCTGTCCTCGTGACCATCATGGCATCTTCCTTAGATTTCAAACCTCCTGACCCAGAGGGAAGGGGAGTTCTTGCATCCCCAATTGCAGACACTCAATTTGACATCTTGGCTTATTCCCTAACCCCGAACCAATCTGCCAACCTCAGTAAACAGGTTCTGGATGTTATCTGTGAGGCCAGACGTCCTAGCACCATAAGGTCTTATGCTGATAAGTGGAAAAGGTTCTGCACCTGGATCCAGGCTAAGGGAGCCAATAAGGCACAGCCCTCCCTCCCTGTCATCCTAGATTACTTAGCTGACCTACTACACAGTGGCCTCTCTTTCTCCTCTATAAAAATTCATGTCTCTGCTATTTCTGCTCATTTTACTACTGAGCAGCCCCTTTTCTCACACCCTTTGATCAAACAGTTCGTAAGAGGGGGTAACATCCTGAGGCCACCCGGAAGGGTACCAACACCAGCTTGGGACCTTAACTTTGTATTGGAAAAGCTCACCCTGCGCCCTTTCGAACCAGCTTCTTCTGCAGAGCTAAAATTTCTCTACTGGGAGACAGCATTCCTTCTGGCCATCACTTCAGCCAGAAGAGTCTGTGTTGCTGCAAGCACTCATGGCTGTGGAACCCTTCATCTTTCATGCAGACAGGGTATCCCTCAGAACTAACCCATCCTTCATGCCCAAGGTGGTGTCCAGTGTGGCTCTCAACCAATCCATTCATTTGCCCACCTTTTTTCGTAATCCCCAGAGCAAGGGGAACAGGATTCTTCACTCTCTAGATGTGCACAGGCAGCTCAGATTCTATCTAGACAGGACTAAATCCTTCAGAAAGTCTGATCAATTGCTGGTTAGCTTTGCTACAGGGGCAGAAGGCAAAGCCATCTCCAAACAAACCATTTCCAAATGGATAGCACACTGCATCCATTTCTGCTACAAACAACATGGAAAGCCTCCCACAAAGGGGATCAGGACACACTCCACCAGAGCAGCCTCCACCTCTGTGGCTTTCATCAGAGGAGTCCCCACCAGGGACATCCTGGAGGCTGCCACCTGGACATCTGTTCACACTTTTACCAAACATTACCACCTGCCTCTCTTCTCTAAATCCAGGGCAGGGTTTGCCTCTGCAGTCTTGCAGGGCATCCTAGCCAGCCCCTAGTTTCATTGACTGCCTCCATGCTTTGCCTCAGCTTTGGGAATCAACCCAAATGTGATGACTGCAGCAGTGAAACACAAAGAATGTAGTACAGTTGTGTACACTTACCATGAATGTAGATGTTTGAATGTATTCACTGTTGCAGTCCTGCTCCCCCCATCCCCCTTTCATCTATTTCTCCTTTTATTACCATTTGAACATGTTGTTCTCCTTTCCTTTCAAGGGACTGATTGGCATTTATTTTCCACTGGTGGGTTTTCTTCCACCAGACCCTGGCCTCCTACTTGGGGGCTCCTAACAGATTAGGGCAAGAAAAACTGATGTAATAGCATTGGCTGCCTTACTTTATTCTACTGACGACCTGACGTCAGTCCTTAAGCGATAGCAAGTGATGCAGAAATACTAAGTCTCTGGTATTTGGGCCAGCTGAGGGCTGCCCTGGCAGGGATAACTCAAATGTGATGACTGCAACAATGAATACACTCGAACATCTACATTTATGGTAAGTGTACACAACTGTGTTATTAATGGCATCATTGGGATAGCTTTAGGTAAGAGTATTCCAGTCGATGTTAACATCAACTAGAAAAATTGTTTCATACGAAATGGGTTGAGAGATCCAAGAAAGGATTTGTTCTAGTATAGGGATGTTATTGCCAGGAGGTGTATATGTATGTGTGTATATATGTGTGTGTGTGTGTGTGTGTGTGTGTGTGTGTGTGTATATATATATATATATATATATATATTGCAGCAATGGCTATCTTTTTATGCCTGTTTAAGTTACAGTTAACTATGAGAATCTCAGATGGGTGAAAGCTAGGGGTAGGAGATGGACTGAGAAATGCTCAGAATAAAGTATAGCTACCCCACCACCATTTAATTGGTCTGGCTTGGTGGAAGATATTGTATCCTTGGGGGGGGGTAGGAGTTCTTTGTTTGGTATGTGGGGTTTTAGCCATATTACGGGGATGCAGAGGATGTCTGGAGTGTGTAGAGTTATCCAGGTATGTAATTTATGGCCTTTGTTTAAGGTACTGCGAATACTGATTGCAAATATTTTAAGGTGTCTGGTAGATGGGTGGTGTGTGATAGGAGAGATGGGAAAGGGTAGAAGTTAGGGGAGTGATAGGAGATGAGTTAGTGGAGGGTCCAGGATTAGGATGAATATCTCTGACTAGAAGAATGGTAAGTATTGAGGTAGAGAGAGTAAACCTGAGAGGGTTAGGTTCATAGAATTTTATTTTAGGCTTTGGGAAGTTGTGAGGAGGTGGGATTTTGTGTTTGAAGAGGTGTGTAAAGTGATGAGAGAAAAGGATGAGTGCTACAGACAAGGGAGAAGGGTTTAGGGTGGAGGGTGTGTGAGAGTGGAAAGGTCAGACTTGGGGTATAAGTAGGGTGTGGGATTATGGTAGAATGTGGTTAGTAAGAGGATAACACTGAGTGGTATAGATAGGAGTAGATAAAGCATTGTGTTTGGAGTTTAAACAGGAGAAATGGAATGTATGTGGTGTAATATTTCTTGAGGAATTAATAGAGGTATAGAGGTTGAGGTGTAATATTGCTTGAAGAAGTAGTAGATGAGTGGGTGTATGTCTAAATAGGTTTGGAGGGAGGAAGGCAGGATAATAGAGTGAGGTAATAGTTATGGGAGGAGGAGTTGGAGTGAGATAAAGAATGTCATAGGCTGGAAATGCAGTAGGTAAGGGGGGAAGGGTGCGTGTGCAGAAGTAGTTAGGTATAAGTGTAATTGAAGTGGGGGTGGTTAGGAAAGGGGTAGGGTAGAGGAGCAGAGTGAGCCCGAGCGTAAGCGAGGGCGAACGGAAAGGGGCTACACCCTGAGAGACTGGAGAAACACCAAGAAAAGCAGAGAAGCAGTAAGTATGGCAAAATGTGGGCAGAGAGAAGTAGGAGGAGAAGGGGAAAGGCTGGAGAGAATGAACTGTGAATTCCTTAGGAGAAGGGAGATAGTGTCGGCAGAGTGGGGTGAGAGTTGTTGGACAGGTAGAGGAGCTAAGGAAAGGGATACAGAGAAATATGAGAGGAGAACAGCAGTGAGAGGGGATTAGATTAGGGAAGGAAGGTTAGTCTGTAAAACAGAAAAATAAAGTTATAAGAAGAATTAGCTACAGGATAGGCACTTTAGAGAAAAATTGGTAGGAGAGGGGAAATGGGGGGAGGAAAGTAGGGCAGGTATGGCAGGCAAACTAAATATAGGTCGTGGAAATGGTGATGTGCAAGCTGTAGCCGGCTGTGGGAGAACACTACAGGATATTACAAAGTAAACTGAACTTTACAGACTTAGTTTGGACATACTTTAACTTATGCAATATAGATGCAGGGCTCAGGAGACAGGACTGTACATCAGGTAGGTCCAGGCAGGTTAGGTCTGTGGGCTTAAAGCTGTAGGTAGTGTTAAACCTGAAAAAAGAGAGAAAGAGGTTAGGAATATAGAGGGGACAAAAACAAGAAGTAGTATAAAGTTGGACAGAGTGTGTAAGGTATGTGGTAGGAAATTAATATAAGGTTAGTATGGGGAGGGCCTCTGAAGGAAATGAGTGGTAATATGTGGATGCTAGTCAGGTAGGTAGGGAGGTATGGGGGCAGAGTGGAGTAGAGAGTGTGGATAAATGCAGGGTTTAAGGAGAAAAAGAAAACTGAGCAGTGGCAATGCAATAAGTAAAGCAGCAAACACATATGTAGAGCACAAACAATTAGGTAGACTGTGTAAATGTAGCTATCATTAGTCACAAAACAGTATTGTTCAGCATCACAGATAGCTCAGGTTAACTATAAATACATATAGCAAGCTATAGGCATAAATACATTGCTTTAAAATACAGTACTGCTACCCATTAAGAACTACATTGTGGAAACACTTTTAAGCCGATTAGCAGTCTAAGTAGTTCCTCATAACAAAAACATATACAGAATATAATTGTGAAAGTTGAGCATAGTTTGTTTCTAAAATTCACAGTCAGATAGTACTTCAAACCAGTACAACATGAGAAAAATTATATAACATAGACTGTTGTCGTAGTTTCTAATCCCTGATGTTAACTGTTGTATTCAGGCCAATAGAGTGTGAAAGAACACCGGTAAGTTAAATGTAGGTCAAAATAAGCAGTGTCCAAGTCACTAGGCTGGGCTAGTATAAGACCGCCATCTTTTTTTGTTTGTAAAATGCAATATAAACATCCAAGCTGAATATACAAGCCAAAAAGCCGCCACGGTTTTAACTCCTTCTCACTAGTTTACATTAGCAATTAGTGTAAGTACAGAGATATTCCTACAATACAAGTGTATAAAGCAAGATGTAGATAGCAGTAGAGGATAAAATCTTTTGAATTTTCTAAGGTTTTTCAGAAGATTAGCGACTTATGTGAGTGCAATGAATTTTCAACAATAAATGGTAAAAACAAAGCTCTGATGTTTTAAAGTTAGTTGCAGGTAGCAGGAAAAGTGAGAAACTATTTCTTTTCCAGAACTACAGCATTAACAAAGGTAGTGCTTTCCTTTAGTACAGCTTCTTGCAAATCATGGGTCTAGTAGAGGGGAGAAAAAGTGAGAAAGAAGGAGCGGAGCGGCTGCGTGAGAGATTTAAATGCTGCAAGGGATTCTGGGTAGGTTCCAATACTACCTTCAGTGCATAGGGGATCAGAGAGGAGAATGATTGCAGTAATATAAATGGAAAGGAAATACAGGAAAGCGTGACACCATATCTAAATAGGCATATGAGAAGTGGGAAAATAATACGGGTAATGATTTTTTTCACACAAGATATATTGGTAAAAGGAAGAATACCAATGATGGGTTAGGCAATCCTTAAATGAAAAAGGAAAATGGATAGAGGAACACACACAAAAAGTTGCAATGGTCAGTGTACACCTTTTATATATACGTAGATGAAACAGACAAAATGTGACCATAACTGGACACTTGTCAACATCTTTGGGAAGAGAATGGATCGCTATCTGTTTATACAGTGTGTTCTAGAAGAACTTAGAAAACTGAAGATGGCCATGTTAATAGCTCCATGTGGATTTCCTCCTGGAATAAGAGAAGAACTAATAATAGTAGTGCTGACACTATCACCTTTAGCCATGTTATGCAACTCACATGACTGGACAATAGTTTCTGAGGGTTGTAAGGTAAATTATATTACACATTGTAATACTGAGGTTAACAAAGTGGTTGATGATTTGTTTAGCAGTGCAGTCTTGCTTTGGTTTCAATTGTGGAATTAGTAATAAAAGAAGAGATTACAGAATATGTAATGTTATGTTATGTAAAAGAATGAAAGATGTGAGACAACTGGACTTCAAAAAGGGAAATGCATGTTAAATACATGTATTCTGCTATTTTAACCAGCTGTAAGAATGGAGGATATTTTTTTATTTTGCATTTAGTGCTACTTAAACCTTTAATTGTTTTACGGTAGAAGATGTGTGAATAAACTGAGACATGGGAGAATGACGTCAAACTGTTTTACACTCTTGTAACAAGAAAGGGGTGATCGAGAGTGGAATTTGATTAAAAGAAAGCTTGCTCACTTGAGTGCTGCAGGAGCTGGTGCTGGGGCCAGTCCTGTGTCATGTATTCAGTTTTGACATACACTGAAACGGTATAAAAAAGAAAAGTGTACCTCTTTGAAGATGACTAAGATTAGCTGTATGGTGTGTACTCCATTAAAGCTGGAGAAGATGAAAAAGACCTAAATTGTGAGAATGACTCAGAATATTTCATCTAAAATTAATTTCTAAAGGTATAAAACTTGACATCTATATCACAAGAATTATGAGAACTACTCATCTCAAAGGGAAATACTGATCATACAGAGCAAGCTGAGAGTTTGTTAAAATTTTATCAGTTGGCTTACACACCCCTCATGATGTTCATCGTGCATACAGCTGCAGTCATAAAAGATGGGTTCTCCTGCCGTCAGGCAGGTCCTCGGTCGGCCAAATTCCAAAGTCTAGGTCCGGCGTCGGTTGTCGTCGCTTCTTCCCTGACGTCAGTGCGACAGGGGTATAAAGGAACCAGCCAATGCCATTTTCTTCAGTCTTTCTTGCCGCACGGTGCCCGAAGCAGAAGCAGTTTGCAAGTGCCGGTCGGCCAGCTCCTGAAATTACGAAAATTTTGAAACTGAAGTCTCCTTGAAAGCTAACTACCCCGTTGGGGAAACTTTTCTTGCCTCAGACCGATGTCAGACAAAGTTAATAATTGTATTTCATGTGGGAAGCAAATACCGCATAAGGATTTCCATTCCCTCTGTATACCTTGTTTAGGCCCAGACCACGACGTCTCTGTCTGTCGCTTTTGTGCTACATTCAACAAACGCACCATTAAGCGTCGGGCGGAGTTCGCCCAGCATTATTTTGGAAAAACTTTTAACTATATTATGTCGCCGGATACTCCGACTCCAGTTTTGTCTAAAAAACAGGTCCGGCGTCTAAGTTTTACTCTTAGTCTGCCTTCATACTATTAATAACTGTCTGTACCTACACTGTCACTGTCAAATGTTGAATGTATATTTTGTTTTTGGAGCTTTTCTCCCCAGGACTCCATTGAAAACGGGTTCTTTATGGCCCAATGGACTATCCTGGTAAACCAACTGCAATAAATAAATAAATAAATAAAATAAATAAACGCAAAGATAAGGACCGACACACGAGGTCCGCGGCCTCTACTGACATCACGCCAAAGCCGACTACACGTGGTCCGGTTCTCAGCGAGGCGCCTACGCAGCCCCTGACTACCGACGACACTTCATTGGCGGTGTCTCCTGTGCCAGAGGTCGCAGGCTCCTCGGCCCACACCCCGACTACAGATACCGAAGCCACTCTTGGCGTTGAACCTCAAAATGTGGACAGGTCGACCTCCACTCAAGGTGTTTTCAGACCTTCCTCTTCTTTTTCCATCAAGGCTTTCTCTAAGTCTAAAGCAGCCATGCATTCTAAGAGACAAGCTACACAGGGCCCATCTTCAGGCCCCATGCCTAAAAAACAGATGCTTAAAATGGCTGAGGATTTAATTACTCTTATCAGGGGTTCTCAACCCCACCGGACAAAGGCCCAGAGTGGAGGAAGAATCCTCCTCTGATCAGGGCTCCATTATTTCAGAGCACTCTGATGATCAGGAACATTCTTACTCCCCTTTTGAAGACTCTGATGCAGAGGAGTCCATTCCTTCTGTATCCCCCCCCCAGAGGATTACTCATTTGGGGAAAATTTGCATACCTTAAGGGAACACTTCCACTGGGAAGGCCAAGATTATTCAGATTCCAAGAAAAGGCTTAGGGAATTTCTCTTGCTACCTCAGCACAGGCCTCTGGCTATACCTCCTGTCTTGGACATCCTAGATGACGTTTACTCGGAGGCCTGCCTTAACCCGGATTCTCTGCCTCCAGCCCCAGTCAAGCCTGACAGGTACTACAGAGTTCCTGACTCACACCAATTTCTATACAAAAGCCATGCTGCTGACCCAGAAACCATCTCACAGGGCCCCAAGGGAATTAAGGCCTCCACTGCTAAAAATCCATTACCTTCCGAGAGAGATTCCAGATCCTTAGATAGGTGGGGAAAAAAGGTATATACCTCGGCTACCTTAACCATGAGGGCCTTAAACTGTCATTTCCATATGCTAAAATACCAACAGTTTTTGTTATCACAATTGAAAAGTAAAATGTCACAACCTGAACAACCAGACTTGAAGGAGTTGCAGGATTTGATGCATAGTGCAGAACAAGTGGGTAAGCATACCTTACAATGTGGTTTTGATGCTCTAGAGGCCGCATGTAGAGCTGCTGTTACAGGATCAGTCATATGTAGCCATGCCTGGCTCAAGGAGCGAACCTTCCCTGATCATGTCAAAGCTAAATTACTAGATGCCCCTCTACAAAAGGATGTATTATTTGGTGCTAATGCTGAGGCGGTATTAAGGAAAATGGAGGAAAAGGCTAAATCAATGCAAACTGTGAAATATTTCCTACAGGTACAACCCCCACGTTTCAGTAGAAATTGGCCTTCCAAAAATTGGTCCTTTCCAGCCACGGATAAACCCCAAAGAGGTAGATACAGGCGCCCGAGGGGCAGAGGACAATCCCAAGGATCGTTTAGAGGCAGACAATGGCAAGCTCCTACACAAAGAGGTGGTGAGGATAACTCGCAATCATTCAGAAAGCAAGCCCAATGACTTTCCCCTTTGCATGCCAAGCAAAACTCAAATGGCAGCCCCCTTAGGAGGAAAACTGGCATTATTTTCAAAAAATTGTCATGTTGTCACAAAAGACAAATGGATCCTGGACATTATAAACAGAGGCTACAGATTCCATTTTCACACCCTTCCAAAAATGAGAGGCATGCCAAACCTGCCACACAATCAAAGGGCAGAGGCACAAAGGCAAATTACAGATCTCGTAGACATGAAAGCTATTCAACAGGTACCTATGCAAGAACAAGGTCAAGGTTTTTATTTCAGACTATTCCTGGTACCAAGGAAGGGAAAAGATTGGAGACCTATTTTGGACCTATCCATCCTAAACACATTTCTACTCGTACCAAAATTCAAGATGCTCACTCTACAGCAGCTTCTTCCCATGCTGGGCAAGGAGTCTTGGCTGGTAACATTGAACCTCAAGGAGGCGTACCTGCATGTCCCAATCAGACAAAATTGCAGAAGATACCTCAGATTTCTTGCAGGTTCAACCCATTATCAATTCTCTGCATTGCCCTTTGGCTTATCTACTGTGCCCAGAGTATTCATGAAATGCCTGGCATCAGTAATTGCCTACTGCAGACTTCAAGGGATACAAATATACCCCTATTTGGACGACTGCCTGATCCAAGCGGACAGCAAGCACATTCTTCTGAAACATCTGGCTTATGTAATAATGTTGTTGAACTCTCTGGGATACACAGTCAACAAAAAGAAATCAAGGCTAATACCCTCTCGGAAGATAATTTTCCTGGGAGCCAACTTGGACACAAACACCCAGATGGCCTATCTCACGCCAGAGAAGCAGGGGCAACTAACTCAATACTTCAGAGCACTAGCAAATTGCACCAGGCTGACTGCAAGGAAAATCCTGCAGGCTCTGGGATTCATGGCATCTTGCATCTTACTAATCCCATGTGCAAAGCTGCATATGAGGAAACTTCAATGGTACCTGAAAAACCTATGGTCTCAACACAGCCACAGTTTGGAAACAGTAATACCACTAATTCCATGTCTACAAAAGGAATTTCTGTGGTGGGCTCAAGCATGCCAAACAAACACAGGTCTTCCATTCAGCAAGCCTCAAGCAAATCAAGTCATCACAACAGATGCCTCGGACTACGCCTGGGGGGCGCACATGACAGATCGGTGCATTCAGGGCAAATGGTCCCAAAAAGAAAAGCACCTTCACATCAATCAAAAGGAAATGCTAGCAGTAATAAATGCTATTATGGCTTTCAAAGACCTTCTGCAACCAGGTCAACTATTGATAAGAATGGACAACACCACAGTAATGTGGTACATAAACAAACAGGGAGGAACACATTCATACCTCCTATGCAGACTGGCCATGTCACTTTGGAACTACAAGCACAGTACTTGCCAGGCAAGGAAAACACGCTGGCAGACAACCTAATCAGAAATATGACAGATCCACACAAATGGAAGTTGCATCCAAAAGTTTTTACAGAGATAATCCAAGCATGGGGAAGGCCAGACATAGATCTCTTTGCCTCCCACAAAAATCACCAATTGACAAAATTCTGCTCAAGGATTTTCCATCCAAAGGCCTGGAGTGTGGTCGTTCTCTCTTTCAGTTGGACATCAATGACAGTTTATGCCTTCCCACCTCTTCCTCTGCTGTCCAAGGTTCTATTGAAAACCAGAGCAGACAGACCAAAGATGATTCTCATTGCTCCAGACTGGCCAAGACAACACTGGTACCCACTCCTGAGGAGCCTGACGCACTCCCCACCATGGACCCTGCCTCTAATGCCTCTTCTCCTGACTCAGCACAGCTTCAAAACTCTTCACAGCCAGCTAAAAACACTCAATCTAGCCGCATGGAAGATTCCTTAGCATCACAACAGACCCTACTCTCCAAGGAGGTGCAGGATGTCATTTTGGAGGCCAGAAGGCCGTCAACTAGAAAAGCGTACTCAGCAAAATGGAAACGGTTTTGTGTCTGGAATGAGAAAAAGGGCCAGGATCCTGGAAAACTGAATTTACCTCAAATACTACAGTATCTAGCTGAGCTGCTAAGCAGTGGACTTTCATTCTCCTCCATCAAAATCCATGCCTCAGCCATTTCTGCAGAATACAACACTGATCCACCCTTATTCTCTCACCCTCTCTTAACACAGTTCCTCAGAGGGGCTAAGAATCTAAGACCCCCAAGGAAACAACCAATACCTGCTTGGGATCTCAATTTCATTCTGGAAAAACTGACCTTGCCTCCCTTTGAGCCAGCTGCCTCATCAGATTTGCAATATTTGTCATGGAAAACAGCTTTCCTTTTGGCTATGACCTCAGCTCGTAGAGTTTCAGAGCTACAAGCTCTCATGGCTGTGCAGCCTTTTATCATCTTCCATCAGGACAGAGTTTCCTTACGAACCAACCCGTCCTTTATTCCTAAAGTGGTATCCAGGGTAGCTTTGAATCAGGCCATACACTTACCTACCTTTTATCCTAATCCTCAAAACAAAGGGGAGAGATTACTACATTCCTTGGACATCCACAGACAACTGCGTTATTATTTGGACAGAACAAAGCCTTTCAGAAAATCAGAACAGCTCTTCGTGTCCTATGCTATAGGAGCTCAAGGAAAGCCAATTTCCAAACAGACAATCTCAAAATGGATAGCCCACTGCATACGCTTTTGCTATTCTTTTCATGGCAAAACTGTACCTACAGGCATCAGATCTCACTCCACAAGGGCCACAGCTACCTCTGCAGCTTTCCTCAGAGGAGTTCCTACCAAAGATATTTTGGAAGCAGCCACTTGGAGTTCTGTGCATACCTTCTCCAAGCACTACCACCTACCATTATACTCCAAAACTAGAGCTGGCTTTGCCACTGCAGTCTTGCAGGGCATCCTGGCTCCTCCTAGTTCCACCTAGTGCCTACCACCCCTTTCTTAGCTTTGGGATACTACCCATCTGTTATGACTGCAGCTGTATGCACGATGAACATAGTACAGTTTTGTACCTACCATAAATGTAGATGCTCGAGTGCTAATACAGCTGCAGTCCAGGTTTCCCTCCCTCCTTCCCCTCTTGGGACAGGCCTGTTGGCTAACACCACCTCATACAACCTGATTGGGGTATTCATTTATGGTGTATTTGCTTGCAACTACTGTATTTTGATTATATTGCATTGCTTTATTACACAAATTTATGTATTGCCTTCCTTCTGGGGGCACCTGACATCCGGGACAAGAAAAACTGAAGAAAATGGCGTTGGCTGGTTCCTTTATACCCCTGTCGCACTGACGTCAGGGAAGAAGCGATGACAACCGACGCCGGACCTAGACTTTGGAATTCGGCCGACCGAGGACCCGCCTGACAGCAGGAGAACCCATCTGTTATGACTGCAGCTGTATTAGCACTCGAACATCTACATTTATGGTAGGTACAAAACTGTACTTTCACTGTAGTCTTGTGTCTTTGATGGCTCTTCTGCTGATTACAAAGCTTGTTATGCACCACATTAGTTTAATCGTGTTATGCTACTACATTTATTGGTCTCCACTATTCCTGTAGCAGTGGAAGAGAATTATTAAAGGATGAACAGGCATCACGGAAGAGAAACACAGAGGTCAACACCTGTCCTTTTGATCATCAGTATTTTTTGAATAAAATGATTTGACACCAGTGTTTCATGGTTGCAGTTTCAGGGATCCCTTGTGTTTGAATTTATTTTTTGCAATTTCCATGCACTGGGCAGTTACACTGGACTTTGGCAAAAAGTGGGTTATAGGCAGTTCTTATCAGAGATCAGCAGAGATTTAAGTGTCTTTTTCTTTTTTTTTCTGTGTAGCACTCTGCTATAAAATATGGCTTCTGGTGACCTGCATCCCACATGCATAAATTGCAGAGAAACTTTGAAAAGGAATATCCTTTTTTCAGCAGAAAAGCGGGGATTACCTACTTCAGGGATGTTTGATGTGAGACATGTACTGAGCCTTGGCAGTCCTTACCGTCTTTAATATCTGCATATATCCCAAATTTGTTGCTTTCTAAATGTAAGCCATCAGTTCTTCCTTTCTTAGCAGGGCAGAAAGTAGCAGTCCACAGCATCATCTATTCTACTTCTGGGGATTTACTGCTTGGACTTAATAGATTTGTTATGCCCCATCTCCAATTTGCTGGATGATTTATTTATTAATGATTTACTCAGATAGATATGCAATGGTGTTGCCAACTGATACCTTTTGTCGTTCATCTCCCTGTTCTCAAGAAGCCACAGTGTTGTTGTGCATGTAACACACTTCCTATCCCCCCAAGAGAGTCATTCAGGTTTTGCTTTGTTATTCCTCTTCCACTCCCAACAACTGGTTCCTCCAGTGCCCAGGCTTCTTGTCAAACCTGAGTGATAGGGCTTTAGCTCTGTACACCACAAAGCTATCCCTGTTAAATAGGAAAGGTAGAGGGGTAGGGGGCAGCTTTTTCATGACCTCCCACTAGATTAAAGCAGCCTATCAGCTAACAGCTAAAGCAGCCACAGGTTGTGATGAGTTATTCTGTCACTCAGTATGTGTATGAGTTCCTAATTCATGGCATTTTTGCAGTAAGAACAAGTAAAACTATATATATATATATATATATATATATATATATATATATATATATATAGATATAGCTACAGATATATATATATATACTGGAAAGACCACAGAGGTTCCTGTTCCTCACCAGGAAAATCCAGTGTCTCAAACACCTGTCCTATATAGATAGGCTAAAAGCCCTGTCCCTCTACTCAGTCTCATAAAGACTCTTCAGAGGTGACCTGTGTCTGGCATACAAGGCTATCTCAGACCCAGCCTTGATGGAGTTACTGCATATTCGTAAGACAAACTCCACTCGAGCAACCCACAAGCAAGGCCTTAACCTGATCTGTAACATTAATAGAACTTGTTGGCAGGATAGATTTGTGTACCAAAGACTCCCCCATTTGTGGAATAGACTCCTCCTCCATGTCAAGCAGACCACCTCTCTAGCCCTCTTTAAGAGGAACTTGGACGACTGGATGGGAAACAGAAAATATACCCCTGGGATCCCACCTGTGTCCCTGCTGGACAGGGGAAACAGGCACTGATTTTGAGGGAACATGGGCAAAATTCTTGGCTAGGCTTATAAGGGCCTCCAGGCCAATAGCCTAGTATCATTCTATGAACCTATATATATATATATATATATATATATATATATATATATATATATATATATACTTATACAGAAACACGTGTCTGTGTAAATGATGTAAACAAATCTAGCATAACAAAAAAATCTGAAAGTGAAACGCCCTTTTAAAACTGTCTGCAGAAATGCATCTGATATTGTAATGAATTCCGTAAGAGAGGTTCACAGGTGTTTACTAGGCTAACGACCACAAGGGCCTTTTTAAGCCTAGCCATGCATCCCAAATCTCTGACATGTTCTGATACCCTTGATAAGTATAAGCATGGGCCTGGGAGATGAACCATTTACAGGTTACCTGTGTCCATTAGAAACTAGGTGCCAAACCAGGGCTGAATTTCCAGTTTCACATCCAACTGTTCAGGTTGCCCTTGAATTGGGTTAATGAGGAACTTTGCCTCAGAATGATGGGGAGCCTGTTCCATAGACAGGGTTGTCTCTGGGATACATACCTATCTCTCCAGCAGGCCCAATCTATACCACAGGCAAGATTTAAGTCTTTAGAATGGGTAATTCTGGTGCTGTTTGTTTTGTGGATATGCAGGATGTCCATCAGAGTTGAGTCTGATAGTGCCCTGTATGCCAGGTATAGATATCCCCTCAAAAGCCTGTAGGAGACAGAATACAAGGATAGGGCCTTGAGGCAGTCTGCTCAGGACATTTCACTTACACCCTGAATTCTTTTAGTTTTTTTCCAGTAAGTAACAAAACAAGAAGTATTAACCAATAATGACAAAACTACCCATTACATAACATCCCAACCACAAAAGGCACCTCAAACTTCTGTCATTACAATCCACCAATATACACAATCTCTGCAGAAGTAAAAGTACTATGAATAATTCCACGGTAAGGAGATCTACAAGTATTGAAGAGGTTTCTGCTGGCAAATAACTTTACATTTCAGTGTTTTATGTACACATTTAGTGCCCTGCTGCCCTTGAAAAAGAAATTGCCCATGTTACATTAAAAAAAAATTGGTAAGCTGGTAATATTGCAATAGGGAATGGCTGTCAAAACAGCAACAGGTTCGTAGTTGCTGTGAATCTCATCCAAAGGTGGACACACTCAGGAATGCAGCACCCATTCCCCCTTAAAAGACACTAAATATCAGCATTTATATCCATGATGTTGTTGTGTCTTTCGGCTTTTCCCAGTTAGGAGTCGCCACAGTGGAACTCCGGTCCACTAATGATTGGCAGTAGATTTTTTACGTGCCGAGTTGCCAGCTCTGATGCGCAACCTTCAACGAAGCTACGCCCATTCATGCATGTCTCCACACAGAAGAAGCTTTAGCTGGGAATCGAACAGGACAATGTTTTACTGTGAGGTGACAACGCTACCGCAGCACCACCATACATGATGTGGGTGTAAAATACACAGCCTTCAGTATCAAAGGCAAGTATGCTACCTGTTGTGCTACTAACGCTGGTTTCAAAGCTTATAGCACAAACATTACAAACACTGACGATGGCCATTTACTAAACAAAACAGTTACAGATTAAAAATAGACGGCACAAGTAACAATAAAATTGTCTTCCCTTGAAACTCAACATTCCTGGATAATGCACAGAAATTGAGCATCCTTTCAAAATGCTCAGAAACTGAACAGTTCTTGAAATACACAGAATGTCAACAGTCCTTGAAAACGCACTGGAACTCAACATTCTATGTTGCAGCCTATGCAATAAAATATCCCCCTTGCATGTCTGGATAGAGCAGAACAAACCAAACATCCTAGCCTTACCTGAAACCTGGCTAAATACTAACATAAAAGACTCTGAAGTAATACCTCTGAACTTTGGCATAACTAGGTTAGACAGAATTAAAACATAACACCATATACTAACAAGATCCCTACATTTTCTAATGCTGAAATGCTCATATCCTTCCTAAATCTTAATAGGTCAAAATGTATCAGCATTGTAGTAGTATATATATCTATATATATTCCCCTAGGACAAAATATTCCTGTTCTTGAAGACATACTATCCTGGACCTCGCAAACTATCCAGTACGAGACCGTCATTCTAGGAGACGTTAACATAGATTTGTAATCCATCTCATCAGACTTACCAACAAATATTATCAATCACTATGGTTTTTCACAAATCATCAACTGCCCTACTCGGTACACTAAGGACTTTACACAACAATCTACTCTAGACTGGATTCTGGTATCACATCCTACCAACTTTATCTCTACAGGTCTTCTTCTTCTTCTTCTTCTTCTTCTTCTTTCGGCTTTTCTCAGTTAGGGGTCGCCACAGTGGATCACCTGTCCGCTCATGATTGGCAGTGGAGTTTTACAGTGTGGAGTTGCTAGCCTGGCGCCCAACCTTCCACAGAAGGCACACACATGCACACACTAATTTAGAGTGCCCAATCCACCTACAGCATGTCTTTGGGATGTGGGGGGAAACCGGAGCACCCGGATGAAACCCACGTGACCACAGGTAGGACATGCAGACTCCGCACAGAAGGCACCCCAGCTGAGGATCAAACCGGAGAACCTCTTGCTGTGATGAAGCAACGCTAACTGCTCACAGCAAGACACTTTCTAATTCCCTTAGTGACCATCTTCCCACATTTTCCATTCCTTTTTTTCATTTTTATTTTTTTGTACTTTTTTGATAATTTTAATTTTTGGTTGTTGAAAAAGGAAGTGGGTTGAAAAATTCATTTTTTTCTTTTTTTTTTTTTTGTTATATCCAAGTCTGTTTTGTTTGCTTTTTTCCTGATATTTTATGCATATAGATTGTATCCTATCCAACACTCACATCACCACCATGTTGTTTTTGTGTCAAACTTCCTTCTCTCAGTTTTTTTTTTTTTGTTTTTTTTTGCTCACAGGAGAGCGCTGTGTTAAAACTGCATATATTCTGTCTTTGTTAAAAATACATTATTTGGTAGAGAAATAAATTAATACCCTTTGTGAAACAAAAAAAAAGAACAGTGAGGTTATGTTCTGAGAGGAAAAAGTATAAAAATATAATAAAACATAAGGAGAAACAATTATACCAGCCCCATTCTCAGTGCTGTATTTCCAATGGTCTACACATACATTTGTATTTCCTGTGTTTTTACTGGATCCAGTGCTACAGTGGCTGAATAACTTAGCACTTCTGCTGTTTATTTTAATATAGTTCAGGAAACTTACAGTGGATATAAAATCATTAATGTGACCTACAACCTGTACAATTCAATTGAAAAATTACAATTCAGTCTTATTTCAGTCTTATTGTCTGTCAGTCTGTCATCATGATGACATCTGACTTTGCCACTCTTCCTTGCAAAAGTGCTCCAAATCTGAAGATTCCAAGGGTATCTGTTGTTGTGCACAGCTCTTCAGGTCACACCCACAGATTTTATTGAATTATTGTTTTTGGGCTCCCTGGACCATCAAAAAATTAAAAATTTCTTCTTCTTCTGGTGATCTTTTTGTTGATTTGGATGTATGCTTGGGGTCATTGTTATGCTGAAAGGTGAAATTCCTCACCTTCAGCTTTCTAGCAGACATCTGGAGGTTTTGGGCCAAAAGTAACTGACATTTGGAACTGTTCATAATTCCCTCCACTTTGACTAAAGTCCCAGTTACCTTGGTCCTCATAGACTATAAACACATTTTCCCACATGCTTTGGGAGACTTCATGTATTGTTTTACAAATTTTAGCTGTGCTTCACATATAGTACAACAACTAGTACTTTGCCAGAAATTCCTGCAGCTCCTTCAGTGTTGCTGTAGGTCTCTTGGCAGCCTCCCTGACCAGTTTTTGTCTTGTCTTCTCATCAATTTTGGAGGGATATCCAGTTCTTTGCAAAGTCACTGTTGTCCCATATTTTCTCCACGTTTTGATGACTGTCTTCACTGTGTTCCATGGTATATCCAATGCTGTAGAAATTGTTTTGTACCCTTCTCCTGACTGATACCTTTCAACAATGAGGTCCTTTTGATGCTTTGTAAGCTCTCTGCAAACCATGGCTTTTGCTGTAGCAGGCAACTGAGTAAATGTCAGGGAAATCCTACTAGAACAGCTGAACTTTATTTGGGGTTAATCAGAGTCTCTTTAATTGGTGGCAGGTTTGTACCCAAGAAGATTGAATGCAGTAATTACATCAAAAGGTGCTTCAACAAAGTATTAGATTAAGGTTGTGCACATTTATGCAACCAGCTTATTGTACATTTTTTTTTAATATATTTTTCCCGTAACAGATTTGTTTGTTTTTCAATTGAATTGTACAGGTTATAGGTCACATTAAAGGTGGGAAAAGTTTTGAAATGATTTACTGTGGTCTCATTTTTATATATCACAATAACCTGGCATTTTAACAGGGATTTTTAAATGTTTTATATCTACTGTATGATGAAATAGCAGGGACGTTTATTGGTATGGGTATTTTGATATAGCACAGAGAAGCTAGCTTTTGCTGTCCTATGAAAATTCAAGATGGTAAAAACAAAAGGAAGATTTTCTTCATCTAGCAAAAAAGGATAATTTTTATATATGATGCATGTCAATTCCCTAACTTCTCAGGATTCTGATGAGGACATTTCTTTTTCTTTGCCTTTAGGGTCTCTTCCAAATGGTATTTATTTTGTGGATACCTTAAATTTATTGAGAATTTTTCATTTTGGTTGTAGGCAATTCCTCTTATCTTGATAAGAGGTACAGAGATATGATGAAGTTCTTTGTTATACCTTTCAGGATATTTTGAAAGTGGATCATCTTTGTCCAGAGCCACAGGTCCCAAGGACCAAAAAAAAGTTGACATAGAATCATAGGAAGTACAAAACACCACATTTTATGACCATCATGCAATACTAGTATTCACCCTCAGGCTGAAACTCTTCTGTCATGGAAGGCCAGGCTAATGAAGCTAGGGCCAAATTTGTGGATATCCATCCATTCACCCATTCCCATTTGAAGGAAGATAGTGTATCTCACTACTTGATTTGCTGTGGGAGTCTGTTCTATAAGTGCGGGAGGTGATGTGTAATGAATCTATGTCTCTACATTGTTTTATTTAAGATCCCTTGTTCTTACATTTGTGGGGCTATTCGATTTGTAGAGGTACATATGGTACAGGTCCACTAGGGCCGAATGACTCAGAAGTCTAAGGATAGATATCCCCTCTGGAGTTTCTATAATACTGATTACAGGGATAGTGCTTCCAGTCTTTTCTGTTAGCTTAGTGGTTTTAAGCCAGTGAACTTCTTTGGAAGCTCTCGGGTCTTTCTAGTTAATATGCCTGGAGAAATACAGCCCAAAAGAGGCACTGCATTCAATATTTGGCCTAATTAGTGCTGAGTATAATGGGACAGTGACCTCTTCAGATCTGGAAGATATCCCCTTAGCGAACAGCTGCTCTAAGTAGAAGGGCTTCCTGACTACTGTTGTTACACACTGATCGAAGGAGAGGGCATCATCAACCCATATATCAAAGTACTTACCAGCATTCTGAATTTGGAGTGGGGTATTGTCTGTCTCGTATGCTGAGGGAAGGATAGTTTGCCAAATGTGACAGTATTCCTCTTTTTAGCTTTTAAGTCCATTGTTAGCACACCATGTTTACAAGTGTAAGCTGTTGCTGTAGGGCTTGGATGTTTGAGGGTGACGACAGTGGCTCCTAGTTTTCAGTAATCTGCACATTTCTGTGGCTTAGAGGTTGGAAAAGTAAATGCCAAAAAGGGGGTCCCAGTACAGTACCCTGTGAGACACTATGACTTACCTTTGCACACTTTGATGAGGGCATCTGTTACTCACACTGCATGTATCCTGATCTTTAGCCAACATGTACAAGTCTGTTTTGCCTAGAAAGAATTCACATGCTATTTGTAAGCCATATCCTGCTATTCTCTCTGTTTATCAAGACTTAACCAAAGTGGGAAGGTTGTTCCTCTTTCATCTTTACACTTTATAAAAAAGACTTTGGGTGACTAGATAAATATGACAAAAAAGTATACACATTTGGTACCTTAGTGTTAGACCACTTAATTATTTAGTTCACATTACTTCATATTTAAGTTCTAGTTTAGAGCACATTCTGTATCATTTACTGTCTTTTCCAAGAAATTATGTTATTCATACTATAGAATAGTTGGTTCTTACACTGGATTGAATAGGAGTACATGCTCTGATTGTCCATATAATGCTATAGACTAAGGTTATTTATTCATTGGGCCACAATTAATTTGTAACTGATGCTTCAGAGAGACATATCGGGACATCGCATATCCTGGTTTTAGTGGAGGCCAACATTTGAAACATTTGATTTTTTTTAAATGTCAGTGCTTGTGATTCAGACAGGTCCTTTCCAGTAAAACCATTTTTTCTTAATTTCCTTGTCTGGGGGAAGGGTCATTGAGTGGCTTATGATTCAGCCAATTAAACAATTCATTTTTTTTTTTGCTTTTAGAGACATGGGAGCGGGAAGAGAGAGACAGACACACACATGCTCTCACTAAATAAATTTTAGACAGTAGCGAACCAACACTTGGACTGAGCAGCAACTCAAAAGCAATAAGCAGTGTATTGACATTCATATGTACTAGACAGTAATGATCTGTTTCTTATGAGAGCTGTTTAGCATTTTAAGAATTTCTTTGTCATCTGGCTTGGGAAAATATCAGTAATAGTAGCTACTACTCCCAAGTACTGCTGCTTTCAGATGTTCATTTGCTGATAAGTCGTATTCACCAATGGCTAACTGAGGTAGGCTAAACCCAATGATCCATAAAATGCAACCTTCTACACTGTTTAACACAGAGGAGCCTCTGTTATATCTCATGTGTGATCTAACCACTGTTTAATAAGAGACGCCTCTGTCACACCTTATGTGTGATCCAACTGCGATGAGCCCTATTCACCCTGGGGCAGTAACTAAGGAGTCTCAGTCTTTACCACTGTCTCCGGTAATGGGTGTCACTAAAAGCATGGATAGAAATACACAATTTCCCCTTAGAGACACCGGGAACAAGTTCCAAACCTGGGATTGGACTGTATGCTTCACTCCAGGTCCCCAAATGAGTCTCCACATTAATCACTGCAGTGCACTGTGTCCCAGTTCTAAATATCTGACACACACTCTTAAATGTCTGATATTCACACATACACACACTCTTGGGAAAGACTGACACAGATTCACCTGCTGTGTTCCTTTGCCCAACTTGCAAGGTAATGGCTGCCACCAGTCAAATACCACAATACCCTTCAAAAGGGGTACTCAGTTAAACTGGTAAAATAGATATTGATACAAATGGTAGTATGGAACTCAAACAGTAAGGCTTTTCAGAGTGGCCCTTGTGCTACCACAATAGGCATAAACACTCTAAAGTTATTAAAAGTATTCAATAAATAACCAGCCACAATTAGAATTAGTAAAATATTTAATACTACATAAAAGGATTTAAAACATGTAAATACTGAATAACTGATTCCAATAAAAACAGAGTTTCACACACAGGAAATATGAAAATAATACTGTAGGATAGATCTCACATTGATTTTAGAAAACCACTAACTAACTAGCTGTAGTTCCCTGTCTAATCTAAATAACTCAGCAAGGCAAGATTATATTCTTACTTCTGCAATGCAAGATGAGGAATTATGTCCACACTCCAGGCTGTTGCCTGTCGTCAGCGACTGGAACAACTACTCTGGAAACAACTGGACTACTACTGCTGAACAGCTCTGGAAACAAACTGAATAACTGAATTAGGACCTGCTTTTATAGCAGACATTTTTAACATAATAGAAAGCTGCTATAAGAATTCTACTCTCTCATATCAGACTTTGAAAAGTAAACAAGCAGTTGCAGTAAAGATTCTGTTCTTCCAGCTCTGGCACACAATGACATCACATCTAAGTCAGCTGACTCTGGCATAACATACATTCAGAATTCTCCTAAAAAAAAACATTTTTATTTTTTATTTATTTAACATTTGTTGACCGGGAAAGTCTGACTAGGACAGAGCCTATTTTCAGCAGAGGCCCGGGGAGAAACGCTCCAGACACGTTTTTAGAATGTGGGAGGAAACCGGAGTACCCGGAGGAAACCCACGGGAATGCAGGGAGAACATGCAAACTCCATCCAGAAGGCACCCCAGCTGAGAATCGAACCGGAGAACCTCTTCCTGTGAGGCGACAGTGTTGACCGTTGCACCACTATGTCACCCACATGTATATTGGTCAGCCAGAAGAACACTGACATTCAAAAATCTCGCATAAGTCAGAGTAATAATCAAAAGACATAAACTTATTTACAAAAGTATAGCTAGTCATGCTGACATATGTAACACAGGGTAATTTACAATTATTTACAAAACTTCAGCCATTCATGCTAGCACAGATAATAGCTAATATTCTCTCACCAACCATTATGTAACAAGAGGAGTCTCTGTTACATCCCATATATCTTCCAACCACTGTTTAACAGGATGACCCTTTGCCACATCCTGTGTAGGATCCAACTACTGTGTAACAAGAGGATCCTCTGTCATGTCCCATGTTTGATCCTACCGTTTAACAAGAGGAGCCTCTTTCACATCCCGTGCATGATCCAATTACAGTTTAATAAGAGGAGCCTCTGTCACATTTCAAGTATAATCCAACCACTTTTTAACATGATGAGCCTTTCTCATATCCCATGTACGATCCAATCACTTTTTAACAAGAGGAGCCTCTTTCACATCCCACTAACGATCAAACACTGTTTAACAAGAAGAGCCTTTGTCACATCCCACATATGATGCAACCACTGTCTAACAGGAGGAGCCTCTATCACATCACATGTATGAGCCAACCACTGATGATCCAACTACTGTTTAACAAGAGGCTTCTTGGTCACATCCCAGATATGTTCCAATTACTGTTTAACAAGAGGAGCCTCTGTCACATCCCAAGTATGATCCAGTTCCTATTTTACAAGAGGAGCCATTGTCATATCCCATGTATGATCCAACCACCTTTTAACAAGAGGAGTCTCCTTCGCATCCCTTGTATGATCGAATTACTGTTTAATAAGAGGAGCCTCTGTCACATCCCACTAATGATCCAACTACTGTTTAACAAGAAGAACCTTTATCACAACCCATGTATGATGCAGCCACTGTTTAACTAGAGGAACCTCTGTCACATCCTGTATATGATCCAGCTACTGTTTAGCAAGAGGAGCCTCTGTCATATCCCCTGTGTGGTCCAACCAGTGTTTCACAAGAGGAGCCTCCTTCACATCCCATGTGTTATGCAGCGACTGTTTAACAAGAAGAGCTTCAACCACTGTTTAAGAAAAGGAGCCTCTGTCACATTCCATGTATGATCAAACCACTGTTTAACAAGAAGAGCCTCTGTCACATCCAGTATATGATCCAACTATTGTTTAACAAGAGGATCCTAGGTCACATCCCATGTATGCTCTAATTACTTTTGAACAAGAGGAGCCTCTTTTACATCCCATGTATGACATAACCACTGTTTAAAAAGAACAGCCCCTGCCACATCCAATGTATGATCCAACCACTGTTTAACAAGAATAACCTCTGTCACATCCTGTGTGTGATCCAACCTCTGTTTAACAAGAGGAGCCTCATCACATCCCATGTGTAATCCAACCTCTGTTTAACAAGAGGAGCCTCATTATATCCCATGTGTGATCCAACCTCTGTTTAACAAGAGGAGCCTCTGTTGCATCCCATGTATGATCCCACTACTGTATAACAAGAGAAGCCTCTGTCACACCCCATATATGATCCAACCACTGTTTTACAAGTGGAGCCTCTGTCACATCCCATGTGTGATCCATCCACTGTTATGTGTGATCCATCCACTGTTTAACAGCAGGTGCCGCTGTCACATCATTTGTGTTCCAACAACTCTTTAACAAGCAGAGCTTCAGTCTCATCCCATGTGTGATCCAACCACTGTTTAGCAAGAGGAACCTCTTTCACATTCCATCTATGATCCAACTATAGTTTTACAAGAAGAGCCTATGTCGTATCCCATGTGTGATCCAACCACTGTTTAACAAGAAGAGCCTTTATCTCATCCCATGTTTGTTCCAATTATTGTTTAACAAGAGGAGCCTCTGTCACATCCCACGTGTTATCCATTTACTGTCTTACAAGAGGAGCGTCTATAATATTCCATGTATGATCCAGCTGCTATTTAAGAAGGGCATCCTGTGCCACATCCCATATGTGATCCAACCACTGTTTAACAAGAGGAGCCTCTGTCAAATCCCACGTGATTTCCATTTACTGTGTTACAAGAGGAGTGTCTATAATATTCCATGTATGATCCAGCTGCTATTTAAGAAGGGCATCATGTGTCACATCCAGGTCTATATTAGATAAATGAACACTTAAATGTTCGAATCTCTAAAGGTTGACCTTTAGAGATCGAACAGTTAAGTGTTCGAATATCTTCAAAAATTAAAAAATAAATAAAAGTAAAGAAAAAAAGAACTAAAGGCTGTAATCGGGGGGGGGGGCAAGCCCCCCTGCACCCTCCACTACTTAAATATACCAACTCCATGATCGTGCTACAGTGTAGGGAATGGAAAATTTCCCATTTCCACACTGTAGTGCACTGAAGTGCGATCTCGGAGTTGGTATATTTAAGTAGCGGGGGTGTGGGGTGCAGGAAGGCTTGCCCCCCTGCTAAAACCCTTTCATTTTACTTTTTTTTTGTTTTATTAAATTTTCGAACACTTAACTGTTCGATCTCTAAAGGTCGACCTTTAGAGATTCGAACATTTAAGCGTTCGTCAATGTAATTTAGACCCCCATATCCCATATGTGATCCAACCACTGTTTAACAAGAAGAGCCTCTGTCATGTCTCATGTATGATTCAACCACTGTTTAACAAGTGGAGCCTCTATCACATCCAGTATATGGTCCAGTTACTGTTTAACAAGAGGAGCCTCTGTCACATCCTGTGTATGATCCAATCAGTGTTTAACAAGAAGAGCCTCTATCACATCCCACGTATGATCCAATTACTTTTCAACAAGGGGAGCCTCTGTCACATCCCACATATTATCCAATTACTGTTTTACAAGAGGAGCATCTGTAATATATCATGTATGATCCAACTACTATTTAACAAGAGCAACCTCTGCCACATCCCATGTGGGATCCAGCCACTGTTTAACAAGAGGAGCCTCTGTCACATCCCATGTATGATCCGACCACTGTGTGTGTGTGTGTGTGTGTGTGTGTGTGTGTGTGTGTGTGTGTGTGTGTGTGTGTGTGTGTGTAACATCTATACCTATTTGTCTGGTGTATTCTCTCAAATTTCTATTTTGCCCATGCTCCTCCTGTACATTTCTTTATACTTATCACTTCCAGTATCAATTTACTTAAATACTTTTTTCCTCAAAAAGGCATGCTCTTGCAAATTACTTTCTTCTTTCTTTCCTTGCACTTTCTGTGAGATGAACCAATGTTCATGACTTAAAAAAAATTATCAGTTGATATGTATTGTAGCCTTTTCTAAAACTCATTTTATGTTTTAAGTGTTCTATTTGCATTCATTCTACTAAATTGCTTAAAGTTGTAATTTTGCTTTTTTTTTTGCAGTTTTATTCTTGAAGTTTTACTTCCTGTGCCTCCACTGAAAAGACAGACAATCATTGTAAACAAATGGTAGCTAAGTAATTAATAAACAAGCAGACAAATTGATATAGAGTCTTGATTCTTGTCAGGTTTCCATAGTGAGGCAGTACTGTAATTTGTATGCAGCAAGTAACAAAAATGTTAGAAAAACTGAAGAGAGATGCAGTGCATATTGGAGACATTAGAAGGTGCTGTGCACGACAGTATTTTAACTCATTCAAGTAACAGCCCAGAAATGTGGAAATGTTGGAGAGAAGTGACGTTGCTGGTTAGGGATAGAGTTTCAGATGATGAAGGTATGCCAGCTGGAGTTAAAGTTGTAGATGTTTAGTGCTTGAAATAGGTCTTGATTTCTCTTCATAATACAGGAACATGTAACCATAACTCTTAAATGTTTGTCAGTGACACGAATGGAATTGTGTGTGACAAGTGAACAACACTTGTTTCACATGATCTAACTTGAAACCAGTATCTTATTTTATGTCAAACTTCACGGCCTCTGCTAATAATGTGTCCTCCCACATACTTTTTATTTAATAAAGGTCACTTACACCATGCTATAAAGTAGAATGTCACATCTTCATCCAGACCTTCCATGTCATCATTTCAGTCTGAGATGCACAGTGTGGGTATTTCGAAATACCTTATATTCACAGAATGGTGGTATTTGATATTGTCCTTAAAATGCAAAGCAGAATATAACAGTTTTCAGTCAAAGGCATGGAACAGTGTCATGTACTGCTTTCCAGAATTATTTTAAAATAGTGTGCATTACTTCTACTCTAAAGTGATGTATGTAATCACAGCTCTGCTCAGAACCCCAGCCACACAAAATCTAGCATCTCAGAATAGTCTTGTCAGTACACAATGATTCTATATTGTTATCAACCTGCTTCCCAACTTTTTTTTAAATTCTTTTCATTGCCTGAGACTATTCAAGAGTACAGATATATGTACGGCACCACTGCCAGTCCCAATTTTCATTATGCAACATCTGTCCTAAAGTAATTGAATAATCTATTGTTGTTGCTTCATCCAGGGCTGTCCTATTGGGGGCAGTTCAGAGAAGATATGCATGCCTTAGAACAGAAGCTTGGACACTGAGGAGATCAGAATTGGATTACTTAAGGCCACAGTGACACAGGAGCTCTTGTTTGACAAACTACTAGCAGATATTATTGTTGATATAAAAACTAATGGTAAAAAAAAAATCTATATTTAAAGAATTATATATACATCCTATTCCTCAATATCAAAAGACTTGCACTAGTCTGTATACAAGAATTTTTTTTTTATAAGAAGGGAACTGTTTCTCAATAGTAGTGCCATCAAAAGCAGTGAAAAGAAAAACAAGACAATTGCAACTGCTATTCAAAAGGAAAAGAGACATATAGTTAGAAAGTTTAAAATGATTGCTGCCTCCCTTCTACTCTTCCCTGTCTCGAGTGCCCTTTGTAGGCAAGCTTTCAAGTCAACTACATCTTCATTTGTTTAAATTATTGAGATCACAGTAGTCAATCATCAACAAATGAATTCACATATGTTACGATCTTTACATATTAACTATAACAATATAGTTTTACAGCAAATATTTTCAATTATAAGTAACAAAAATATATGAAGAATAAAAACAGTTGTACTATTTAAGCTGTTAACAAACTGTGCCAGATTATGTGAATAATTGTTACTGTTTATTGGTGTTCTTATCTTATCTATTTAATAGAGTTGCCAACTTTGGCCAGCATTTGTAATTTATTGATGATTTTCTGTTTCTTAATCTAGTTAATATCTGTTTCTCTTTTATATTTAGTATTGACTATGTTTTAAAAATATTTGAAAGTGTTTTTCTTAGCTACAGCTAACAAACACCATAGCAATGGAAATTGATCTTCTAATGCAGTCAAGAAGCAAAACATTGAACAGAGACAAATACTTTATAGTAGTTAGTATGTTTTTCAGCCCTTTGTCCATTAACAGATGAGATAGTAAAAAACAAGTCTTTGCAAATTGCATGATGACAATTCTCCTAACTTTTGCTACATTTCTTTTTCAGCAAATTTACAGTTCGTTACTTCTCTCCACTTCTGTAGTGGACTGTAGATTGTGTTAAGTGGATGTCATATGTCTGATTTCCCATTCTTTCTAA
Source organism: Protopterus annectens (assembly GCF_019279795.1). NCBI lineage: Eukaryota > Metazoa > Chordata > Ceratodontiformes > Protopteridae > Protopterus > Protopterus annectens. Next base: position 363,112,959 of record NC_056730.1, on the reverse strand, counting down.
AATCATCTGAATTCCCGATTTGTATATTGAGGTCATTGTCATATATAAGATCAGTTACCCTCTGTCTCAAGAATATAAACTTTAATGCAGTGATCACACTTGGCATTTGTTACGTTTGTTTGGTTGATTCTTCTTAGGAAACTTGATCTGACAATCTACACATATGAAATTCATGGCTTCTCTGAATTGGAACAAATTGCCTACTCAGCTTCGTGAGATGGTCTTGTTTATAGTTCACTTTTAGATCATACCTGTATAGATTAAATAACATCCTCCGCAATCTCAGATTTGTACAAGGAGTCACTGAGTATACTTTGCAAGAGTTTGTGATCTGTTTCCACCAGAACTTTGCATCCTTCGACATTTATGGAGTTTTTCACATGGTGTTATCTCTTTGTTTGGAGCATTGTTATGGTATGAATTGCTTTTGGTACAATACTTTATTCATCATTCTGTTTGTATTGATATTCTTGTGCAACTAATGTTGTACCCCTCTATCACTTGCTGTTTGTACTGTGCTGTGCTAGTCTCGTATATGATTTGTGTATCATCTCAAGATGTATCCCCATGTGAATGGTAGCTGTTATTTTTATAGCTTTAAACATTAAACCTTGAGCACAACTTACTTCTTCCTTATAAAAAAAAAAATAAGACCAGATATCTTTCCTAACACATTACTTTTTTTCTTGCCATACTTCTCTGTGACATCTTTAAATATCCGATGTAATGGGATCCTATCTCGCCTACATTCATAACTGATGGGTTCGGAGCCGATGGATCGGCTCCGACTCGGCCACTATATAGTAGAACGAAGTCTCTAATTGGCTGGGCTATCCCTTATCCCAGAATGCACCACACCTGCTTCCCCAGATCTCGTTTGCCGCTTTTCAAGCTAGACGTGGTCTCGACTTGGCTGGAGCTAAGTGTTTTTTTGTTACTTTTTGGTCTTTTGACCTAGGGTTTTCTTCACTAATTTAACAAACAGCTGTTTTAACAGCTTTACGTGTGTGTGTGAACCTTTTTCAGTGTGATTGGTATTTCTCTACTTACCGGGCAAGGCCCGTTTAAGTTAGAGGGCCCTTGCCCTTATTTGTGAGTCAATGTATTGAGTGTGTCTTTTTTTAGGTTTGTTTTTCGCCCTACTGTACGTCCTGCTTTATCGGGCTAAGCCCGTTTTAGTTAGAGGGCTTCTGCCCGTTTTGTGTTCTGTATCTCGGGCCAGTCCCGTTTTTGAGCCAAGGGATCGTGCCCTACTTTAAGGTTACTTTTTGTGGTGAAAGATAGTTGGGTGATAGGATGTCAAAAGAGCAGAAGTCTGGTTTTAAGAAGTTCACCAAGTGCAATTACAAAATGTCTATTACTGATAGCCATGCTGTTTGCATATATTGTTTAGGACCGAAACATTTGCAGGAAACATGTAGTGTTTGTCATGCTTTTTCCTCTAGGGTCCTTCAAGAACGTAAAAATAAATTGATCCTTAAGGGCCTTATTAAGCCCTCCTTTGAGGAAGCTTTGGCTTCTCCTTCCTCTCCAGCTTTTAAAAAGAAAAGGTCGTCGGCTCCGACCAGTCCGTCGGAACCGACTTCCAAGAAGCATAGGTCGACCTCTTCTTCCTCGGCTCCAATGGCTTCGGAGCCTCGGGTGGAAGGGTCTGCCTCAATACCTCTTTCCTCAGCTCCATTGGTGTCGGAGCCGCAGGTTGGGGGATCGAGAGGCGAATCACCTGCTTCGGCTCCTTTGGTCTCGGAGCCGTTGGAGGTGTGCAGCTCAGACTCTCCCCCCCCCGGCCCCGAAGTCCCCTTCGGCGCCGATGCTTATTCATACAGTTCCGGATCCGGTGCCAATGGTGTTGAAGCTGTTTCGGAGCCAGACCCCTGGTCTATCGGAGCCGAGAGAGAAGTCGTCTCGGCCCCCATCTATTTCCTCTAAATCCTCCAGGTTGTCAGACTCAGATTTGGACAGAGTTATCCAGAGGCTTTTCCAGTCCCCGGTTTTTGCAAAAATGGTCTCGGCTCCAGCCCACTCGGCTCCGGAGCCAGTCCCCACTTTGATGCATCCGATTCCTCCTCCAACCTACTCGGAGCCATTGGAGTCGGTGATGGTAGAGCGGAGCAGAGTTGTCCAGTCGGAACCGAGACTCCCTCGGAGCTTCTCTGTTCTGACCATCATTCCTACCCTGTCCTTGGCGTCAGGGTTCGGTACCGGGACTTCCTCGGTCGGGGCCGAGGGGAACACTTTGGAACTGGTAGCTTGGGTGCCTAGTCTTCCCCTCGGAGCGTCGGCCGCAGGGATTCCCGGTACCGTCGTGGTCTCTCAGCCGCTGTCCTCCGTAGAGTCTGGAGGTCCTGCTTTTGAGGCCATGAGGAGTGCACTGGCCATGTCCTTGCCGGCTCAGCAAGTCTCTACCTCACCATCCCTAGACTTGGGAGCTGGTGCTTCTGGTGTGCTTCATTCCCACGACAGTGGGGCCTCAGGGCCTGAGGATACCCCCTTGGGGGCTTCCCTTCTCCCGGGAGGTCCTTCTGAATCCGCTTCAGATGAACCTCCAAGAAAAAAATTGTGCAAGAGGAAGCACATTGACTCCCAGGATGAGTCTATCACTTCAGATACTGACCTCGATGATGCGGAGAGGTCCCCAAAATCGTCCTCGGATGACGTCTCATTCTCAGATATCCTCGAGATCCTGAGACAGAGAGGCGATTGGCAGTCCAAAACCCCTTCCGCGGAGGAGTCAGTCTTCCTCAAGGCTTTTGGGGCCCAGCCCTCTGCCTCCTGGGTGTCTCCACCCTTCGATGAATTACTAGATTTAGTTTCTCGAAGGGTGTGGGAACATCCTGACTCTGTGGAACCGGTCCCCGCCAGGCCTAACAGGTTCCTCTCAGCCCCTCCTCAAAAGGAATTTTTGACCAAAGGAGTTGCAGTAGATGCGATGGTGGTGGCATCTGCCACTCAGCAAGACGTGGCAGAGGCTTCAACGTCTATTCACCCTCCTAATAAGGATTCCAGGAGCATGGATAGGTACGGGAAGCGTACCCTTTCTTCAGCGGCCTTACTCTGCGGTCGCTGAATTACCTTTGTCATTTTACCAGGCTCCAAAGGGACCTCCTCAAAGAGTTAGGTGAGTCTCTTTCGGGTAATCTTCCTGAGGCGTTAGCCCAAACTGTTGGCGCCCAGATGACTACCCTATCTTCGATAGTCAACTCGTCCATGAGGCTCATCTCATATGCGGCCGAAGGGGCGAGTAGAGCAGCGGGAACAGGCGTGGCTCTTAGAAGACACTCCTGGTTACGCTTGTATCCCTTTGCAGAAGCTTTTAAGTCTTCCTTCACCGACGCCCCCTTTGATGGGTCCTCCCTGTTTGGACCCAAGGTGAAGGACACACTGACTCGGTGCGAGCAGGAGGGCAAGACGTTGACTGCCGTGGGGGCCCGTTTTTCCACTCCCTCTAGACCTTACCCCAAGGCCCAGAGAGGAGGGAAAATGTGGCTCAGGAAATCTCAAAGGTCTTTCCCTACTCCACCGAGTGATCCCCCCCTCTAGAGGCAGGGGGGGGGGAATTCAGGAAGACACCGCCCCAGAGGCGGCAGAGGCCCCCGTAACTCTGGAGACCGTGATTTCTTTCGTGGTCCATCCTACGCTCCCCGTCCGTGAGACATGGCCCGACTGCGCATCTCCGGAGCCAGTCGGGGGTCGTTTTGAGGAACACCCACAGGCTTGGGAATCTATCACCAAGGATCAGTGGGTGCTCCGAACCATAACTGGAGGCTATCTCATCCCTTTCATCAAGATCTCCCCTCTTCCTGTCAGGAAATCCCGGATGTGCCACCCAGTCAGCGGGATCAAGCAGCTGTCGAGGTTTCAAAGCTGCTAAGAAAAGGAGTCATCCAGCCTGTCCCCGCCGACCAGATCGGATCAGGAACTTACTCAAGACTATTTTTGGTGCCAAAAAAGACAGGGGACTTAAGGCCCATTTTGGACCTCAGATCATTGAATCGCTTTGTAAAAAAATCCAAATTCTGAATGGTCACCCTTCAGCCCATTCTCCCGTTATTGGAGAAGGATGTCTGGATGTGCTCCATAGATCTCAAGGACGCTTACTATCACATTCTGATAAGTCAAGAGTCCAGGAGTCTTTTACGCTTTCGCCTGGGAACCAGTCATTTCCAGTTCTGAGCACTGCCCTTTGGTCTCACCACAGCCCCCAGGGTGTTCACCAAGTGTCTGGCAGTAGTGACAGCTCACTTGAGAAGTCTAGGATTCCAAGTGTTTCCCTATTTAGACGACTGGCTCCTTACTGCCACCTCCAAGCATCTATTAGTTCGGGTGCTTATGACCACAGTCAGTTTGGGTCATTCACTAGGAATCACGTTCAATTGGGGAAAATCTGTGCTGCAGCCGTCTCAGCATATTACCTTTATAGGCGCAGAGTTAGACACAAGAAGAATGCAGGCATTCTTGCCGGTAGAAAGGATTCAGGTCCTGCAGTCTCAGGTTCAAACCTTGTTACCCAGATCACGAGTTCAGGCCAGACTGATTCTACAGTTATTGGGCATGATGGCCTCGACTATTCTTCTAGTCCCCTTAGCCAGGCTGCACATGTGGGTGCTGCAATGGCTACTGTCAGTTCAATGGTCCTTTCAGGAACTTCCCTTGAACCATTTGGTCCAGATTACCGAAATTTGCCGGCGGGATCTACGTTGGTGGCTGCTTCGGTCCAACCTGGACCAGGGGCGATCCTTTGCCCTTCCGCCTCCTGTCGCCACGGTGACCACAGACGCCTCCCAGATAGGGTGGGGGGGTCATTATCTGGACAGGTCTGTCCAAGGCACGTGGCAGGCTCATGAAATGCACTTACATATCAATATCCTGGAAATGAGAGCGGTGCTACTGGTGTTGCAAGCACTTCATCATGCTCTTCCCCGGGGTACTGTTGCGATCCTATCCGACAACATGTTGATAGTCTGGTACATAAACAAGCAAGGCAGAACCAGGTCCTACCCTCTTTGCCGAGAGGCCATGAGAGTGTGGCATTGGACGATTTCTACCCAGCGTTTCCTAGTGGCAATGCACATTCCGGGGAAATCCAGTGTGATTGCAGACAGGCTGAGCAGGACTCTCCTGTTGCCCCACGAGTGGTCCCTCAACGACAGGGTGGCTGCAAACATCTTCGCCAAGTGGGGCCTCCCTTGTTGCGACTTGTTCGCCAGCCCTCACAATGCGAAATGCAGGGAGTTCTTCACTCTGACTACCTCTCAGGGGCAGATTCCCAGGGACGCTCTAGCTCACAGTTGGCCCCCCGGTCTACTTTACGCCTTCCCTCCAGTTCCCCTTCTCCCGAAGGTGATACAGAAGGCGATTTATCTAGGAAGCGACATGATTTTGATCGCTCCACACTGGCCTCGTCAGGTTTGGTTCCCCTTCCTTCTGAGGTATGCGGTGGAGGGCCCATGGTTTCTGGACCTGGTGCCCAACCTGTTGACTCATCAGTTGGGACAGTCTCACCCATCCCTCAGGTCCTTGAGGTTGGCCGCTTGGTTACTCCACTTCCAACCTTAGTCAGAGATAACTCTTTTTCTCCAGATGTCATCCACATTTTGTCCTCTTCTCACAAACCTTCCACTATTAAACTGTATTCCAGCAAGTGGAAGAGGTTTGCTCTTTGGGCCCAGCAACGAGGTATAGATCCCCTTACTGCCCCAGTACCTCAGGTTTTAGAATTCCTGGCTTCTTTGTTTTATTTGGGCTCTTCAGTTTCCACAATTAAAGTCCAACTGGCGGCTATCTCTAATTTTCATGTCTACTTTGAGCCTTCCTTAATGGCAAATAGGCTTTGCAAATCTTTCCTTAAAGGAGTGTGGCTCCTTCGGCCCCCAATAGCCCATCCTGTGCCCCCTTGGGACCTGAATATGGTTCTAGCTTCTTTAACTGCCCGCCTTTGAACCAGCAGCTACTTGTGATATAAAATTTCTATCTTGGAAAACCACCTTTTTGGTGGCAATAACCTCTGCCAAGTGGGTCTCAGAGCTTCAGGCTCTCTGTTCTAATCCTCCTTATTTGACCTTTCACAAAGACAGAGTGTCCCTCAAGTTAAATCCCTCTTTCTTGCCCAAGGTAGCATCCCCCTTATGCATTCAACAATCCTTGGAGCTCCCTGTGTTTTTTCCCAAATTCTCCAATAGCGCAGAATATATTTTCCATCAGTTGGATGTTCACAGACAACTGCGTTTTTATTTAAGTAGGACCAATCAGACACGAAAGTCAAATCAGCTGTTTGTGTCCTTTGCGGAAAATAGGTTGGGTCAACCGGTGGCTAAAACCACCATAGCCAAATGGATTAAAGATTGCATCTCCTTCATTTATTCACGGTCCGCAAAGAGCTACCTTTCCCAGTCAGGGCTCATTCTACCAGGGCAATGGCTACTTCTGTAGCATTCCACTCCAAATTATCGATAGATGATATCTGTGCGGCCGCTACCTGGACTTCTCCACACACCTTCATTTCTCATTACAAGATAGCTGTGGCTTCTCGGGGTAGAGCTTCCTTTGGTTCCACAGTTCTCAGGAGTGTTTTCCAATGAGCCACCCGGGATTTAGGTGCTAGGGACGCTGTTCCATCAGTTATGAATGTAGGCGAGATAGGATCCCATTGCATCTTTTAGTTATGTACTTACCATAACTTCGGATGTATGGGATCCATCTCGCTTACATTCATACGCACTCCTCCTTCCCCTTCCCATTGGATTTAGAGGGAATGTTGCTACTTACTGAGTTTTTCTCTTGAAGGACTTTAGTTTGTTACAGTTGCTGGTATGTCTCTGTGTCTGGATGTAGGTATGAAAGTGAACAAACAAGATCTGGGGAAGCAGGCGTGGTGCATTCTGGGATAAGGGGTAGCCCAGCCAATTAGAGACTTCGTTCTACTATATAGTGGCCGAGTCGGAGCCGATCCATCGGCTCCGAACCCATCAGTTATGAATGTAGGCGAGATGGATCCCATACATCCGAAGTTATGGTAAGTACATAACTAAAAGTTTCCTTGAATTGGTGTTCCTTTGAAATTCTTACATTTTTTTCTCCTTATTACTAATTCTAGCTCTCCCACATTTTGTGCTACTATTGTGAATCCAATCTACTTGATATGTCTGCTATTTGTAGTTTCTTGCCCTTTTATGTATTTTACTTTCAGTGCATACTCAAGTAGAATAATTAACATCCTCTGCATTTGCAGACATGCAGTTACAAAGGACATTTTGATTATGCATTGCAAGGATGTGTAGTCTTACTCTATCCAAACTTCTTTACCATACACATATCCATGGAATGTCTCGCATCCATATGTTATTGCTAGCACTTCTTTCTGTGCATCTGCAGCTGAGAAAGTGTTTAAAGTGTTTTCTACTATGATTTTTGGAACAAAGTTACTTTTTTTGATACTTTACTGTTTTATCAACTACTGCTGCTAATCTGCCCTGGAAAACAAGCACCTTTTTCAGCTTGACCATGGGACAAATTACTTTTCCTCTGGTTGGACATTTTTCCTGCCACAAAAAGAAAATGCCAACTAAGCAGCATTTGCCATTAAAGCAGGCTGGTAATTTGCAACAGCCACTGGTGGATGACTCTGCTTTTGCCAAAGCTGGTTCCTCAGACCACTCATTTTTTCTTCACTTCCCTCTAGAGTTGTCCATACAGTTACTGGACTGGGGGTTAGTCACATCCTCCACAGCTTTTGGCATCCCATCAGTAGACAAGGGAGCATTCTTGTTATTGATGGAAGAAGGGACAGAGAATGTGCCCTTGCTTAGACAAAATGTTGTGCCCATCTCTAGGGAAGCCTCTGCTTGCAATATTGGGTCTGTTTGCCCCAATTTTGCTGCCAAAAAGAAACAGAAACTCAACATTTAGCATGTCCTGTGTTAGTTTCTCTATACAGGTGTAAAGTATTGGGTTTGACTCAGAGTCTTGTGCAGGCTGCTGACCCTTCTTGTAAGGATGGTTCTTGTAAAACAAAAAAGGATTGGTCTTTTCCTGAAGAGGTTCAAGCATTGGAATTTTCAGGGGAATGTGAATGGACAGATGCAGTCTTTTCTCCTTATGTTTCTGATTTGAATTCTGATAAGTTTGGTATCTGAATCTCCCTGTGAGGGATTATCTTTCTCTGAGACTGTTTCCATGATGAACCATTTATTCTCATTGGGAGAACACTGAAGTTTCTCAGTCCCTTAGAAAACACTGTACTTCTGGAATTTCCAGAACCCTGACTCCTCTTACCAGTGTGGTCAGCATTGGAGATGCTTTTATCACAGCCTGTAGTTTCCATGACAGACAACCTTCTGTCATTAAGAAAGCATATAGAATGTACTAAGTTCACCACAATAAAAAGAAAGAAGCCAGTGATTACCTTAGAAATTTATTAAAATTTCAGTCCAGTAAGTGATGCACAATATAGTCGCACAACACTGGTAAAACAACGGACACCTGGATCCAATAAGACCTTGTCATGAAGCATACATATAAATTGCTTGGAAAGCAAACTCCTCTAGCGCCTCGGCTTCTCAGCCTTTACAGAGTATATCCCTACTCATGCATCCCATTTTTAAATAGTATAATCACAAACAATTAACCAATCACAAATCCCAAATTAATTAAAGAAAACACTTCCAGTTACATTTTTTATTTATTCCATTTGGAATTAAGAGTATTACATTTCAGAATTAAAATAGATTCCATATAGATTCCATTTTCCAAAGTTGCTTTTTAATATCAGAATCATACATTTGTTGCACTTGCCCTAAAATTGTAGCCTGAAGACCCTGTATATTTCTGTTGTGACATTCCTTAATATGTGATGCAACTGGACTTAACTCTAACTCTTACTAACCCTGACTCCTTTTACCAGTGCTGTCAGCACTGGAGGATGCTTTTGTCACAGCCTGTATTGTAGTTTCCATGACAGCCAACCTGCTGCCATTAAGAAAGCATGTAGAATGTACTAAGTTCCTCGTTTTGTCAATTTTTTTTACACTAATCCCAGACCTGACCCAGCAACTATAACTTTAGTTAATGCAGTTGTTGCCAAGCATTTTAATTTTAATCCTTCTTCTTCTGATAAGGATGCTAAAGCTGTTTATATGTTTGGGGAAAAAATGTACGCTTCTGCAAATTTGATTTTTGCAATTCTGAATTGTCAGGCTCATATGACTAATTGTGAAAGGATGAGAAATTATTTGGCTGCAGTTTTCTCATGTAAAAAAAATCTGCTTTTTTGTAGTTTAGTTTCTTCTATTTCTCTTTTTGTTTGAAGTGCATTTATGACTCTGTATGCTGCTTCCAGAGCTTTTGCCATTATTACTGTTTTGAGAAGGTTTGCCTTGCTGTGTTCTCAGAGCCTCATTGAAGATGTCAAAAATGAAATTTTGAATTCTCCTTTGAATAGATATTTAGTTTTTTGACCCACTGCTGCAAATGTTATCAAAATTTATGAGAGATGTAAGTTGTAAGCAAAGGAATACTGACTGTCAGGGTGTATACGTATAGAAAAGAAAGCTGAGCATAAATCCTTAACAGAGACATAAGTAGTCCGTGGTAGTATACAGCTAAGAATATTTGCTGGGTTAGGGACAACTGAGTAAGAAGAACGTACTGCCTGATTTACGGCTCTTAAATACAGCACAAACCTATAGGTATTTTGGCCAGCTTTTTAACTGGAAGTATGGAAGTATTACAACACCGTCTAGTAAGGAGATTTATTCCCTGCTGTAACAGAGAAGGAATAACAGGCTGGATTTTTAATTCTACTTCAGGGGATATTGTGGTGCTCTAGGAAGTGGTGTATTTGAATCTACTCAAATTCTTACTGGTTCTGCAGATTTTAACTGTCCTGTCTCATCAAATGCTGCGCCCATATACTTTTGGGTACCTGTTGCAGTGATTCCTCAACTGTCTAAAGCTATGATATTTGTGTTTCATCTTCTGGATTCAATACTGCTAAAACTTCCCTCTGTTCCTCACTAGGGACATCCAAATACACTCCCTCAGGGGTACAGTAGATGGTATATCCTACTTTACATAATGGATACCTTCCCATTAATCACTGGAGCCCTGATAATTAACAAGAATGTATGTTTTTCTTCTATTGGACCTAAGAACACAAGCATAGGATAAACAACAGGAACATTAGTCACACTGATTGCTTTTGCTACCTTTTTAGATAAGGGTATTTCTCTAGCTGAACCCACTTAAGTACAGCCCTAGTGGCACCTGTATCAATTAAATATAGGACTTCCTTCTTTCCTACACATAGTTTAATGTAAGATCTGTTTTGATTACTTGGTATTAAAGTATTTAGGCTTACCTCTTTTCCCTCTACCATGTGTTGTCAAAATGGAGTTTGCTGACCTCTCCATGTCTATGTTGATGCTGGTGGGAGGGAAGCATTACTGTAGTCATGTTGCCAGGTGCTCCAGTTCTCTTGTTGCATCTGTCTATAAGGGTACTCACCTCTATACTGCCTAGTCCTGCCACGAGGATGGAGAAGGTCTAGTAGTTCAATCCTGTGTTTGCCCCCTACCATTCTGCTTTGTATTTCATGATGGCATTTGCATCCCATTACTTCAAAAACCTTCCTCTACCTCTTCCTTTATTTCCTCTCCTTTCATAACTTCTGCTTTGCAAATCCATAAGCTTTTCATCTTCTTCCCTCTTTTTTCTCTGTGTGTTCGTGGTGCAATGCTCAGCATACTTAAGTAAATTTTTTAGTGTTTCTTCTTGGCAGGTAAGGAGTACATGTTTCAGGGCAGCCTGAATCTGAGGTTGTAACCCTTGCCCAGAAGCAGAGCCCACTGCTGTTTGTACAGGATTTTCATGTCAAGAGTACCTCACAAATACTAATTTAAGCCTCTCTAGAGATACTCCTTTATTTTGCTTGCAACCAGTTATTTTAGTCTAGTCTGTCCTTTTGCTACACAGCTTTCTGATTACCTCTAACATTGCTTCCCATTTCTCTTTCAACAAGGCATATTCATTTTCTTATTCTTACATTTGAACCTATTCCCTGCTTCTTTAACTAGTTTTCCAGAAATTTCAGGAATAACTACTACTTTTAATAACTGGTGCAGGTCTGCCAGACTTGGGTCACAGCATTCAATAATAGTACTCATATCTTTCCTAAATTTCAGAGGGTCTTCATTTTTTTAGGGAAATCTAACTATGTGATGTAAGTATGTTAGGGTCCAAGGATGATGGACACTAACTGTTTCATCTCCTATACCTATTAGGATTTGTCTAAGGGTGCATGTGTTATAATGTCATTTTCTTCATCATTAATTTCAGTGCTTGTTCCCTTGTTAATTTCATGTATATCCTGTTTTGCTTTAAAGTGTGTGAAGTGAGTATTATCAGAGTGTTTCTGTGTCGTATCTTTCCCCCTTCTCCAACCTACTTTACTCTGCTGCCCCTTTTCTTCTACTACCTGTTTCTTGCGACTATCATTAGAGGTGGTAGCAGATGGATGAATGTCACCTACAGGCAGAGGGGAGAAAGGTGGATAATCATCTTCAGATATCTCCTCCTCCTGGCCAGCTATATTACTTCCAGATGTTACTGAGTAAAGGAATCTCATATTTCCTTTTTCCTGCCATGGTCTAAGATCTTTAACTTGTTGCAATAGTTTTTGGCTTGTATCTTCTAACCCAGTTAATGCAGACTCCCTTTCTGTTTTAAAGGTTTCTCTATACCAATCATTAAAAGCATTCCACTAATCTGCCTTTATTTTGGTTCCGTTTTTCTCTCTAAAGTGACTCAAATTAATTATTTTGGTGCGATCAAAAGTCCTAGTTTGTGGAAATTGTAAAGCAGTGTCTTTTCTTGTAAACTCATACTAACTTTAGCTAAATACCTGCAACTTAATGCCCTATAATGGTTGTAAGTGTAGCATGTTGGAGTACCCTTAGGAGGGGTAAGAATCTTCCTTCCCTTGCCTTGAATTATTCTCCACTCTCACTCTCACAGACACACAGGTAAGGCAAAGTCCACTTTGCCTTATAGCCGGGACCATCCTGCTATGAATTTATCTTAATATACAGTAACACTGTATTCGCACACTTAAAACCTTGACTGGATGCCGATTTATATTTGTTCCTTTTTTCCTTATTTTGTTGCAGATAAGGTAGGACAAAATCCTTAAACCTTAAATTCTAATACCCATTTACCTAAGATTTTTGTACAGCCAGATTAAGAACAGCAGACTGAGAATCAAAGTGCAAAAGAAACCTGAAGTGTAAGTTAAAACAGTTGTTATAGGCACTCTTTTCATCAGGAAAATTTCTACACTTAGGAGAAACAGCTGCTGCGGATGCTTCTGGTTCATATCCGAGTCACAAACACCATCTGTTAGAAACAATGAGACAGACAGAATATCTGACTATACAAATATAATGTTTGTTCCAAATTACAGCTCGTGAGAGGGGACAAGAAGTTTCTAGTGTGATCCCCAGAATTTTGGCAAACAACCCTTTTTCTGCATTAAGAGACATTAGGTATGGTATGTTGCACATATGGTATGATACAGTTTCAACAAATCAGAATTTTTCAACTACTTATGCTGTTCACATAAAAAGTACATGTATATGAGCATGTTTTTTTGCTAGATAAGGTTCATAGGTTGGTACTAGGCTATCAGCCCTAGGGCCTATACAAGCCTAGTCATAACAATTCCCTGGCTATTTCTTCCCACATTATTTACTTTCCTGGACCCCTGTCTAGCAGGGCGACTGACGTGATCTCTGGGGTGAATTTCCTTTCTCCCATCCAATCGTCAAGGTTCCTCTTGAAGAGGTCCAAAGAGGCACTCTGCTTGACATGTATGGGCAATCTATTCCAGAGTCTGGGGAGTCTCTGGGTCAGGAACCTATCCCTCCAGCATGTTTTGTTTATTGTGATGACAAGGTTTAGATTCCTGGAGCGTGTAGCTCTGAGGGATTGGGATTTCTTTAAGTGTAGCATGTCCAACAGCTCTGGGTTTGACATGGCCTTGTATGTTAAGCAGAGATCGCCTCTGAGTAGACGATATGCGACAGTGTATAGCTGGAGTGGTTTAAGGCGGTCAGCATAGGGCATCTGCTTTAGGCCTGTGATTCTTTTAGTGAGGTATTTCTGAGGCCTTTCCAGTTGTTGCAGATGTCTTGAGAGGTACATACCAAATGGGGCGTTGTATTCTATAATGGGTCTAATGAGGGATGAGTACAGTGGGACAATGACCTCCTTTTTTCTGGATGAAAAGCCCTTCGTGATGAGGTGTGCCACATAGAAGGATTTTCTGACTGTTGTGGCGATGTGGTTATCGAAGGTGAGACCACTGTCCGCCTGTGTCCCTAAGTCTCTTATCACGCTTTCTGTGTTTAGTGTACTGCCACCTATATGGTAATTCATGGATACATGTTTTTTCCCAAAGGGGATAACAATACATTTCTTGGCATTGAGCTTGAGCCCATGGCTCTGGCACCAAGCATCTGTTTCTGTAAGGCCCTTTTGTAGAGTATCCACATCATTTGGGGATTCAATAATGGCTCCCAGTTTGCAGTCACCTGCAAACTTTGTTAGCCAGAGTCCCTTAGTGTTGACCTGTACTTCAGAGAAGTAGATGCCAAACAAGAGCGGCCCCAGGACTGAACCCTGAGGTACTCCACTTGTCACTTGTCTGGAGCTGGATTTGGAGTCGACTACATTTACAGTGTGGGTTCTATCAGTAAGCCATTTAGCAACCCATTCGGTGACATTGGGATTAATGCCCAACTTAGTAAGTTTATCTATGATTCCAGAGTGGGGGATGGTGTGAAAGGCCTTGGTAAGGTCTAGATAGGCTGTGTGGACCACCTTACCCTTGTCCATGGCTCTGGAGTCTGATTCAAAGAAGTCAATCAGGTTCAGGAGACAAGATCGGCCCTTCACAAACCCAAACTGGGTGGGGTCCAGTGTTTGAAGGTTGCCAATGTCTTTGTTTATATGTTCCATGATAATACGCTCCATGGCCTTGCAGATAAGGCTTGTCAGACTGATGAGATGGTAGTTTCCGGGATCCAAGGTGGATCCCCCCTTGTGGATTGGGATAACTGTAGCTCTGCACCACTCAGTGGGCACAAAACCTGAGGTGAGGCTATGATTAAACGTGACACTTAGGTGAGGTGCCAGTTCATATTGTAGTTCATGTAGTACACAGCCCGGGATGTCATCTGGTCCCATGGATGCTGTATTCTTGGCTTTAGAGAGTCCATTTTGTACCTGTGTGGCTGTTATTACTGGAATTTGGCAATCTTCCGGTATTGAGATGGGCCATTTAGGGGGTGAGGGGGGGTGAAGTTGGCACTGAATCGATCTGCCAGGATATTGGCAATATCCTTCGGATCAGTATATTTAATGCCATTCTGTTTTAGCTCAGAGCAGATCTGAGCATTGCCATTTAGACTAGTCTTTGGAATCTTTGGCAATTTTATTTTCTTAACTAGCTTTGGAGGATTTTATGAGGCATCTCAGTTTCTTACTGAGGCTACTAAGGGAGTTTTTTGCATCCTGGGATTTTCCTCTTTTCTGCAAAAGTTTCTTCCTTTTGTTGTAAAGTTTGTTTATGGCAGGGGACCACCAGATTGGCTTCCTTTTTTTGGATGAGAACATTTTGGTTCTATTTGGGATGGCACGATTCATGCATGAGTGGATGTGCTCGTACAGTGCCTCAGTGTAGGATTCAGCAGTTGAACTTTCAGTTCCCGTCTGCATGAGTGTCATGAAGTTTGTCACTTCTGACTTGAGTAGCATGAAGTTGGCTTTGGAGAAGTTTTTTATGGTGGTTTCTTTACTGGGGGGTGGGGGTGGGATGTGGATGTTAAGGGTGATTAGCTTATGGTCAGACCTGACTAACGAGGGGGTGACCATAGGTATGGAGCATTGATTTCCCATGTTGGTAATGACCAGGAAATCTGAATCCCATCACTTCTTGAACTTTTTTTGCCATCTTACACTCATATTTGGTGGACTTTGTACTTGAGAAAACTTCAAGATAAATTATGGTTTTCTTGTGCTATAATTAATAGTCCATTTAGTTATTTCCTCCCCTAAATTTAATTTAGTAACACAGCTGTAGAATTTTGTTTATATACAGAGTAAAAATATGTGAGATGCTTTGCTGTCTGTTGCAGTAAAAGGAATGGAATGTAGCATTGCATTTCAGGCTCCAGATTGATTGTCTGAAATACATCTCTAAGCGTTCAGAATTGCAGAATATACAGAGAACCTGCATTTACTATAATATGTTTTCTTTCCACTACTTTGCTCTATGCTCTTCTGTTCTGTGATATATTAATGTAGCTTCTGAAGGAAGCAGTGAGTAAAAAACTATAAACAATTTTATATTGTTAAAGGGAAGCAGTCTTTTGAAATGCATAACTATTCACGTGCTTAAAACCAAGGCATTCATAATTTGACGCTGCATCTCAGAGATCTTTGATGAAATGAATAACGAGGGACTCAATTTAATATTTAGTTTAGGGTTTTGCCTTTAGTTAAAATCTTTTCAGTTAATTAAAAATTAAAGTACTGAACTAGATATTTAAAAAATCGGTGTTATTTTTTGTGTGGTGTTTCATATTTTCTCGTTTTGCCTTGGCTTCAGTTCTATATTTTGAGTTTTAAGCGTATTCAGTAAGTACATCAAACTGTGTATAATATTGCATATTAAAGTGAGGGCAAGTAGTCACCAACACTGGCACGTTTACTGCTTTTTGTATTTACAAAATCTATATGTACTGAGTTGTTGTTTTGTAGGACTCCTAAGCAGAGCACTGTGCTGGATGTAGACTGTTCCACACAAATTAGCTACTAGAACTGCAGCGCCTGACAACTGTAAGGAAGAGTAACAATGAACTTTCCTGTTTGTCCACCTTTTTCACTCACAAAAAATTATATGTTGCTTTTGCTTTTTATAATCATAAAGAATATGTTTGCAGAAAAAAACGCCTGCAGAAAACATTTTTTTTCAAATGATCTTTGAAGGAAGTTAACACTTGCATGTTTTTGCAGGAATTCCTTTTTGAACACACACAGTGAATTGCAGGTACCTCATCTAAAACTGTGAAAATGATTAGTGGTGTCTCTCAGGTCTCAAAGCTATAACCTCTCTTTTTCAGCAGTTACTTCTCAGATCTCTAATCAAAGAATAAAGACCTCTGGCTAAGAAAGCTTGCAGATGACTGCAGTCCTGTGGTGATGGTGGTGGTTGTTAAGTCACCTTCTAACACCCAAACCGTTCAGAATGAAATCTTCCTAGTAAACGCAGGTTGTACAAAAATGAGCTCAATCTAAATGCTAAAAAGTATACCGTCATCACTTTTAGTAGACAACCCATCACCTCATCATGTTGTATTGACAACACATCACTACAGAATGAAAATTTAGTCATGGATCTGGGAACTTGGGTTGATAAAACCATCTGTTCTCTTTTGACTATCACATGACAGCGGTTGTCAGGAAATCCTTTTATGTTGCACAGATAATTGCAGAAAGAATATCAACAAGGTTTAAAGAGGTAATCACTCCCTTATAGTCAGCATTAATTAGATCAATTTTTGAGTACAGTGCCCTTCAGGATATACCTCACTAAACACGTCAAACAGAAAGAGCCCCGACATTCCTAATCAAAAATATGACAGGCCTAAAATCCCTGTGCTAGTAAAAGATGCTTTAAGCTCTGTCCATTTATTCAGTGGTGTCTCACAGACTATTGAGGGGAGAACTCTGTCTCACTTATCACAGCATTAGAGAACCAGCTGTCCTGTACTTTCTGTATCTCCACGTGTCCAATAATTCCAACAGTACAGTAACCAGAGGCCTAAATTATCAGCAACAGATGTATAAAACATTAGTAGAGAGAGAAGTGAGCAAACGCTTACGGAAAACCCAAGAAATGCTGCAAATATATTTTCAAAGAATGGTGCTTTCCTCCTTGGCTACTGCTGTTAAAATTCATGTTAAGACGCTTCCCCTTGTTTCTTCTTTAAAAGAACTTTTATTAAAATAATTTAAAATAAAAAACAATCTGATAGCGCTTACTTAACTACATAAATGCACTTGCTAACTCACATCATAAATCACAAACTTTTTTATTTTGTCTTGCTTCTCGTTCTTTGAATTTTCTGTTAGTCTTACCTATATAGAATGCTTTACATACCATGCAGCTTGCTACATAGATCACATTCTCACTGTTACAGGTTGCTGTTTCTTGAAAGATGTAAACCTTATTTGTCATTGGATGCTGAAACCTATCTGTGCTCATAATGTACTGACATGCTTTGCATTTTCCACATTTGAATGTTCTTGTTGGCATAGATACATTCTTTGCCTCTTGCCTATCTATGTCACATGGGAGCCTCTTTAAGTTTTTCTTATTTTTATAAGTATAACTAGGATGTTCTCCTACTATGTCTATGTATTCAAAGAAGGAGTATTAAGACATACACGGGACATTCATAATAAAATAGAGACTAATGCTCTTTACGTACATATTAAAGAAAATCCAGAGCATAACTTTAGATTTATGGTTATGGCACAGGTTAAGCCTATGGAAAGAGGAGGTGATTTAGTAAATAGAACAGAAAAAATTGCAATGGATAATTAATTTACGATCCAACCAATTCCCCGGACTAAATGCTATAGTCCCGCTTAAACCTGTTTTAAAAGAAAGGAAACTACGAGGGAAATAAAGTATACATCTGCCAATGTAGCTCAGTCGGTTGAGCATCAGACCCTTATCCAGAGTGTCCATGGCTCGATTCCCAGTCTGGGCACCATGGTGAAAGGAGAAGAAATCTCTAACCATAAATGAAAACAGTTGAATTTAAGTTTACTGTGCAAGAAGAAGTTTGGAAAACATTGAAACCAAGAGCATCAAAGGAATAAAAAGAGTGTAATTTGCTTATTATATTTTTTTGGCCTACATGTTACAGTCCTCCTTGAGCTTGTTTAGAAAGAAAAGAAAACTAAGAGGGAGTTGAACTATGCATCTACCAACGTAGCTCAGTCGGTAGAGCATTAGACCCTTAAACAAAGGGTTCAGGCTTCTAGCCCTGGTTTGAACATTATGATGGAAGGAGAGTAAACCCCAAACTATAAATAAATTGAAATCAAGTTCATTGTGCATGTAGAAGTCTGGAAAATATTGAAATTTAGAGCGCTAAAGGAATAGAAAGAGTGTTGTTTATCCATTATTTACATCAGTTAGAAAGGAGAAATGATGTTTACGGAGATCAAAGACATTTGTTAGCAGAAATTTGTCAGCAAATGAAGAGAAGGCATTGAATTAGTAGAGAGTTTGGAATTAGTATGGGAGAAAAAGGAGAAGTGTAATTTGCCAACCAATGGATTACATAACATTAAAAAAACAATTAGGATAGCTTCTTAATAAGACTGAGTAAAGAGCTATGCACAAAGTAAAACTCGGATAGAATAACAGGAATCAGCAGTACATCTTCGAATATAAGCAAGCGCTCTTAGTCAGAAAGAGACTTGATATTAAGAAGCAAGACACAAAATAAAAAAAGTTTGTGATTTATGATGTGAGTTAGCAAGTGCATTTATGTAGTTAAGTAAGCGCTATCAGTTTGAAAGAGACCTGATGACATGGAAGTAAGGGCATTTACAAGAAAGTGTTTGATCCTATGTTTTAAAACAAAGGAGAAAGCCACTGTACTTGTGATTTACCTAATGAAGACAACTCGTGAAAGAGAAGAGGTTGTAGCTCTGTTATAGGCAGACAGACGCTTCCAATATAGAGGCGAAATACATGAAAAATGCTATGCAGGGAGAGTGATTAGTATTTACAAAAGGCAAATAAGAACAAGACTTAAAAAGGTGGAGCCTGCATCTTGCAACAGATACACACAAGCCATTGGAGTAAAAGAAAAAGAATAGCAAATTAGGTGAGAGAAAGGAATGAATAAACATTGGTAGATTTATTAAAACTTATTTGCATGGAAGAATGTAATTGGCTTCCAAGAAATAAGAACTAGAACATCGGATTGGATTACAAGTACACCAAGAATTAGCATAGAGACTCCCATTGGTTGTGGGAGATCACTCCCATTGGTTGTGGGAGATCATTCTAAGTCAGCAGCATGAATATAAATAGAAGTAGCTGCAAATGTTAAGCAGATCTGAAGAAGGTTGATAAACCGAAAGCGCTCATCTCTCTTTTTTGCGTTACAACGCTAACTTTCAAATGGTTAGGTTGTAGCTTTTATTTTGTTTTTTGTTTTAAATTATTTTAATAAAAGTTCTTTTAAATAAGAAACAAGGAGAAGCATCTTAACAAGAATTTTAACAGCAGTAACCAAGGAGGAAAGCACCATTCTTTATAAACATAGATGTATAAATCATGGTGGAGGGATTGGTTTATAACCCAACATATCCCAAACCTCTTAAATAAATTTCTGTTGTATTTCAAGCAGTGCAGTTCACTAGATTACTGGATTGGTAGCCAAATATTTACTGTGGGATTGACTGATATGGCACTCCTGTAATGGTGATGCAGCATGATGTAGGGTACTGGCAAGGCATGAATGGTCGTAAGATACTGTGCAATATTTTGTAGTTGATGAACACTTGCTAAGGGAGAAGGTATTCAGTGTTTCCAAACCAATTAACACATGCTTTATTTGTATACATCACAACCAAACAATGATTGTTGCCTTATTTTGTTACTGTACTCCCCCAGTCATGACATTATCAAGATATGAAAATGATGAATGCTAATATTGTATTCTATGAAATAAGTTGATTTTACTTGTTTATCACTGATGCAGTCAGTCCCAGGGATAACCAGTTAGTTAATTAGTTAATTATTGACATTTGAGTACAAGGAAAGTTTGACTGAGTAGATGCCTATGTTTAATATTACAAAAACATTTTGAGAACAATAATTTTACAATCTTCATAAATAATACAAAACTATAATTAAACCAAATTAGGCATAATGTAAAACAATGGTTTAGAATAGATACAACTTGTATAACCATTATTTAATATTTAGAGAAATGTATGCCACTTTATAAAGAAATTAAAGGTAAATTAGTATAATACAAACAAGAAATGCAATATGAAGTAAGATGAAAAAAACATGGTTATGGCATATTTGGAAAGAGATTCAGGGAAACAAAATAGATTGAAGTAAGGACACAAGTGAAAATGAAGTGAGGAGGCGTAATATATGAATAGGTATTTGTCCATATTTAGGGAAATTGTGATACCTGGATTTAACAAGAACAGAGCCACATTTTGGCTAGGAAGTCCTTCAGAATGGATTTTAAAGGGCTGGAGTTAGGATAAGGACCTGATGGATACAGGTAAGTAGTTGCAGGCCTTAGTAACATGATGAGTACAGGCCATGCCCAGCAGATTTCATACGTTTGTGAAATTTTTGGTCACTATATTGAAATGACCAGTTGGGAGCATATTTGTGTAGAATGGTATGTTGTGCTGGTCAGGCAGATGGGTGCTGAATAATTTTATAGGTGGTAAGAAGCTGTGTATGTGTTAGTTGATGGGGTAGTTCTAACCAGTTTAGACTTTTTAGTGCTATTCATTGGTGGATTTTGAAAGGGGTATTTGCTGCAGATTTAGCCACCGTATTGTAGTGTTGTTCAAGTTTTGATTTTTGTGATGCCCAGAGTTTAATATGGATGGAAGTGTAATAAAATGCATAGAAATTGCTCTCTCTGATGTTAGCTCTATCAGTTTCAAGCAGTGTACACATTTTTGTGAAGTGTTTTGTAAAACATTTGAAAGTCCAGTAAGTAACAACTGGTTCTAATCTACTTTATTTTCAGATGATTTGTACCCAAGTACTAGTCTTGTATTCCAGCTCAAAACAAAAGAGACTAATTTTACTTGGACTTTTGATTACATCTCCACCAGTATATCAGATGGCTACTGCAACAAAGTCCTTTTTAACAAAGAGTAAATTTATTTACAATATACTTATTGCAGTTTACAAGCTTACTAATTACATGAATTGCAGTCTGGAAGATAGACAGATGATGTGCTGTTTTCCATGATCTTAAAAGAGGATTTGACACTGTAGACTATAAAATACTCCTGGACAAACTTTCAGCTGTTTTTTTATTTCTAACAAAGTGACTTTATGGTCTCAAGACTTTCTCTTCAATGAATCGTTTACAATACGTGGTATCCAGGATAGTTCAGGGATGGTTCCCTTTTGAAACATTGAGATTCAAATGATCAAAAAATAGCAAATATCGAACATTGCTCTTCTTGTTTAAATATTTTTTCAAGGGAGCACATCCCAAAGTTATATATACCAACTCTGTGATTGCCATACCTCAGAGAAAAGGGAATATTCTGAGCAGTGATGGCTGTTGACTTCAAATTAAAGGGGGGCTGCAGGAGCCAGTTGAGTGGTCGAGGCCAATGGGCAGGGGTGTGGCCAACTAGAAAGGAGTGGAGCTATTCTCAAAACTACAACAACTGGAACGTTAATTAAATACACTGCCCTAGGTGTCAAACCGTCATTACAAGAGTGCAATCAAGACAAAATGAAGTGTAGAAGAAAAATATTTCAATGCATTGGCTACATGACAGCTTACTTAATATCTAGATGGAAACACAAAGGTTGTGAGGCATGAAAAAATAAATTACTTTTTAAATACATTACCGGAATGTCAGTCAAAATTAAGTATAAAAACAAGCAGCACTCAACTCAAACCACTTCACTTGCACTGCAGTTCTAATTATAATTTATATTCAGCTTTATACAATTACCAAGTAACATGCTGAAAGTAGCAATCTCTGTGATACCCCACTTGTAAAAATGTTTCTTATCCAAAAAAGACCTGCTGCCTGACAACAACTATCTACTTGTTTCAGGGGGAAGACATGATCAAAGTAAAAAGTAAACAAGAAACAAGCTCAAGATAAATTGCTTAAAGGATTACTGCACAAGTTATGGACCACACATGATAGATTGGCATTCTGTTTAGTTTACGGGTAAAGCCTGCAAAGATGACTGCAAGTCTCCAACAAATGTAATGAACTTCTGAAAATACTGTAATCATGTCCTGTATTAGAAATACTAGCATATGCATTTCAATACCTAAGGCGTATAAGTTATCTAGTTATGTAAATATTCTCTGCATGGCAACAACAAAAAGGCTTTCAATGTTGATAATTCTTTAACAGTATGCTTATTAAACCTTACTTGCATTTTACAATCTCCGACAAGCTTACCTGATGGTCATTAAAGCATTGCTACTTAAACACAGAGCAACTGGGCACTGTGACAGCATGCATTTTCTGAATAATAAGAAGCATAAATCAACAGTATAAAAATATGACGGAAAACCAGAACATTCTGCAAAATCAAGGACAGATGAAAAGCCACTGTCATACTTGTGTCTACCTTGGATGGGGGAATAATCTGCACACTTACACTGCATAACTGCTCCTTGCCTTGCTTGGACACATCCAGAGTCACTACATGGGGGAGTGGGGTGCAACAAGTATGTCAAAATTTGAAATGTCTCTGGCTGACGGTGATGGCTCTGACACACATACCTCTCAACCTCAGAGCAAGGAATCTGGACAAAGCCATACATAGAAGTGGGACACAGGCCCAAAAAATAAGGACAATTTTTAAATATTGCTCTAATAAACTTAGAAAGATGATGGGAGATATTGAGAAGCGTGGCTTTTGCAGTGCAGTTTGTATGGCATTCAGCCAGCTTTTATTTTTTGGAGAGTTCGCTATTTGTTTCTGTGGGCTGTTGTACCAACCTTGGTGTTCAGCGATGTTTTTGATTCCTTAAATTTTGTGTCCAGGAGGTGATACACGTCTATAGGATACTTTGCATCTGGAGCATGTTTTCATGCACTGTTTTGTTGTTGTTTTTGTTTGGTTCTATTACGGAGACCTCATTGGTGACTGGTTTGTGTACAGAGAGCCGAGGACAGGAACTTTTATTTGAACAGCTTGGAATGGGGATATTTCTCGGGTAAATGTTTTGTTTGAGTTTGGGATAAGCTGACTGGTTTTCTAGAATAGCTTGTCACTCATGCTTAAGGTTCCGGCAGCAGAGAATTTACTTGACGAGCAGCTTTTTTACTATTTAATGTTTCTGTCTTGATAGCAGTGCCAGGTTTGTTAAGCATTTGAATATTCGTTTAAGTTTTAAAGTAAGACATCTACGGATGTCTTAGATGTTTAAAATGATGGGAATCATGTCCTTGAATAGGCTCATGTTATGTGATACATCAATACTTCATTTTCATTTTCACATTAGGTTAAGGTGAGCAAGATGACCTAGGCAACCATATTGTCGTTTCCTTATTGGATTCTTAATATACTTAGGATAATTAAGATTACAGGACGTCTTCCTGCATTGCATTTATCAAATCCTACTCATGTTTCTTAAGCTGAGATTAGCCGGAGACTTGGACTTCTTAGAATTTATATTTAGATTTTACAATGAATCGGAACGTGATCCGGTTTTGGCACATATGTCATGTTATTACTGTTTTAGAGAGGTTTTCGTGACAGTTGTTTGGCACAATGTAATTTACTTTATTTTGAAATTTGTATCAGAAGGACATGGTCAGCTAGACTATTTGATTTTATTGGCATTAGTAACTATTTTTAATTCAGTATACTGTTTTTTAACAAACGCACTGAGTAAATTGTTGATGAGTCATTAATTGATCATTATTGACTAATTTTTTGGCTTGCGCGCCAAAATGTTTTATATACAAGAACCTTGTTTTTTTAGTTTCAATACACCTGAAGAAGCGTAGTACAACTACGTGAAAGCGCTTGTGTTTTTTACTTCAATAAAGAAGATATTACGTGCACCTGAGTTCATCTCGTGTGGTGATTCCTGTGGATTCTATATTATCAAACTTAGAAAGATAATAGAATAGTAGTAGGTCTTGCATTAGTATGAATTTTATGAAAGGTATGAAATCTGAAACTTAAATGTCTGCCATTATTTTCTAACTTCAGTCTTTAATGATTTGCAATAATTTGCTGGGAACCTGTCAAAGAAGGGACACCTTGTTAATATTAATAATGTTAACTTGAGCAGCTGACAAAATAAGAGAATCTACATGCATTTCTGAAATAAAAGTAATCTATAATTCTGATCATTACAGTTATTTCTAATTGTAAACCCCTCACATTTTCTTCCAAAATTGCCATTATTAGGGGAGAGCAATATTTTGAGCCAAAACTGGGGACAGTTGAGAGGTTTGGATATCCCTAATTCTATAAAGTGATTTATTTGCATGTACCTCTCAACCACTTAATGCAAGAAATCTGGACAAGACCAAATATAATGGGAAAACACACAAACAGTACTAAAAATTGTTCTTGTATAAACTTAAGACAGTTGATAGAATAACAGGTCTTGCTTTAGCATGCATTTTTCTGAAGGCTATGACATCTGAAACCCAATGTCTGTCATTATTTAGTGACTTCATTCTTAACTGATTTGCCAGAAAACCACAAATTTTATGAGGAGCTAATCAAACATAAGAAGCAAAAATCTATTCATTCTGCAAAAACTAGACACTTGAGAGGTATAGGTTCATAGGTTCATAGGTTCATACTAGGCTATCTGCCCGAGGGCATTTACAAGCCTAGCCCATAGTTTTGTGGCTTACGCCACCCCTTTAGTATGGGGAACTATACCCATTATTTTGCTGTGCCTCTGTCGAGCAGTGACACTGAGGTAATCCCTGGGGTATATCTGCGATCTCCCATCCATTGGTCAAGATTTCTCTTGAACAAGGCCAGCGAGGTGCTCTGCCTCACAAATACCGGGATTTTATTCCACAGCATAGGGAGTCTTTGGGTGATGAATCTATCCTCCAGCACGTCCTATTAATAGCCGTGTCGAGGTTTAAGTCTCCCGCCCTTGTGGCTCTGACAGATCTAGATTTTTTGAGGTGAAGCATATTCATCAAATCTGGGTTTGACATGGCCTTGTATGTTAGGCAAAGGTCACCTCTGAGCAAGCGGTACTGAATAGAGCTGGAGTTCTTTCAGTCGGGCAGCATAGGACAGATGTTTGAGACCCTTTATCCTTTTGGTGAGGAACTTTGTGGCCTCTCCAGCTGCTGCAAGTGTCGGGTCAGATACATTCGAATGGGGCATTGTACTCAATCATTGGTCTGATGAGTGATGAGTATAGGGAGACTATGACCTCCCTTGATCTAGATGAGAATCCCTTCATGATAAGGTGGGCAATGTAGAAGGTCTTCCTAACTACTTTAGCTACATGGGTGTCAAATGACAGACTACTATCAACCTGGGTCCCCAGGTCCCTGATAACTACTTCTGTGCTCAGTGGATTGCCACCTATTTGGTAGCTAGGGGTAACCTTGTTTTTCCGAAGGGTATGACTATGCATTTTTGGCATTTAACTTTAGGCCATGGCTCTGGCACCAGTTATCCGCTTCTGTGAGACCCTTCTGAAGGATATCTGTGTCAGATGTGTTTTCTACTATGGCGCCCAGTTTGCAGTCATCTGCAAACTTTGTCAGCTATAACCTCCTGTGTTTGCTTGTACTTGGAAAAGTAGATGCCAAACAAGAGGCCCAGGACTGAGCCCTGTGGTACACCACTTGTGACAGGCTTTGAGTCTGACATGGCGCCAGCAACTCTGACCCTGTGGGTTCTGTCAGTCAGCCAGTTTGCAACCCATCTTGTGATGTATGGGTTAACATTTAAGCTGATGAGTTTTTCAATGATACCCGAGTGGGGTATTGTTTCGTAGGCCTTCGCCAGATCGAGGTAGGCTGTATGGACTGCCTTTCCCTCATCATTGGCTTTGGTCTCTGTTTCGAAAAAGTCAACCAAGTTTAGAAGGCATGATCTGCCTTTGACAAAGCCAAACTGGGATGGATCCAAAGTCTGCAAATTCCCTATGTCTTTATTTATGAGGTCCATTATGATCCTCTCCATGGCTTTGCAGATAAGGCTTGTCAAGCTAATGGGCCGGTAATTTCCAGGGTCGGTGGAGGCACCGCAATTTGTGAAGTGGGACCACAGTTGCAGTGCGCCACTCCCTGGGTACGTATCCAGAGGTAAGACTATGATTAAACAGCTGTCCTAGCTGTGGGTTTAATTCCTCGTTGAGTTCGTGGAGCACACAGCCGGGGACACCATCAGGTCCCATGGATGCTGTGTTTTTTGCTTTGGAGAGAGCAGTTCTCACTTGGGCGTTGGAGATGTTTGGGGGGCTGCAATCGCTTGGTATAGTTCAGCCGGGGCTGTCTTTGTGTTTGCTGCCCTTCCCCCCTCACAAAATCATGGCGGAATAGAGCCTCCCCCTGCAGCCATTCCAATGTCCCATTCCTTGGTTATTTCACCCCATTTACCATAAACACTGTAATGTGCATACTGCTTTACTTCTGCGATGATTTGGTTATCATTTAAAAGTTTTATTTTGCATTTTACAGCACAAACACTAATCGATATCTGCTAAACAAAACAATGCAGTCTCACGATGAAAATAGACTTAGCATTAAAACTTCTCTGCCCTTGAAACTCACATTCATTGAAACAGCATTGAAACCCACATTCAAAGAAAATACATTTTGCCAGTGGCAGATAAAGATTAACTTTGGGCTGTTTTCAAATCATAGGCCCCCTTGCACACAAAACATGCATGTGCTGTTTGATACACCTTCCTGATTGTATTAACATCTATTCCTTGTATAATACAGTACAGTTAGAGGGCATTTTAAATTTATTATTTTGAACATTTTCCAGTAAACAATGAAACAAAATGCATGCACCAATAATGACAAAACTGCCCAGTTCAGAACATTTCCATCATAAATGTCTACTCAAACGCCTACAGTCCACCAGTATCAGTAAATATGCACAATCTCTGAAGAAGTAAAGGTCATCTAAATAATTCATTAAAGAGATCTGTTACTAATGAAGAGGTTGCTGCTAGCAAACAACTTTATATTTCATTGTTTCATCTACAAATAAAGTGTCTGTTGCCCTTGAAGAATAAATTACCTATGTTACATTAAAAAAATGATAAGCTAGTAATATTTCAATAGAGAATGGATGGCAAACTGATAACAGGTTCATAGTTACTAGGTATCTTCACCAAAAAGGACTGCAGCATCCACCCCCTTTACAACACAGTATGGTATCAGCAATGTATCTACCTACTGTGGAACTAGAACCCACAGCCTTCTGCATCAAAAGCAAGTACACTACCTGTTGTGCTATTAACAATGCAAGCAGACTCAGCATAAGCAGCACTAAACTTTTGTTCCCCTGCAGCTCTCAGCTCCTTGTAAAATCTACTCGACACTCAGCTATATCTCTGAACTTTGTAGGACAAGAAATCTGGAAAAAGACCACATTTATTGGGGGGGGGGACAAAAGCCCAAAAACCAGGGACACATTTTAAACATTGCTTGTATAATGTTGGAAAGTTGCTAGACTAAAAAGCTGTGTTACCACCATACATTTTACTGTCAAGTCTTGAACACAGGACCCTGTGCAAAACAGTCAGAGCAACATACCACTATGCCAAATCAGCTGTTTTGTGAAAGAGAAGAAGACTGAAACTTAATGACTACCATTTAGTGAATTCAATTCTCACCATAGCTGTCAACCTCTTAGCACAAAGCACTTAAACAAAGCCAATAATGGGGGAATACAGCCCCCAAACATATTCAGTGAATTCAGTTCTCACCATAGCTCTCAACCTTTGCACAAAAAACCTGGACAAAGCCAATAATGGGGGAATACAGTCCCAAAATAGGGACAAATTTCAAATATCCATCTTATAAACTTAGAAAATTGCTAGAATAAAAGGTTTTGTGTTACCATGTACTTTCTGAAGAATATGAAGTCTGAAATTCAAATGCCTGTCATTTTTATTTATTTAACATTTGTTAACCAGGAAAGTCTAACTTGGAACAAAAGCCAATTTTCAGCAGAGGCCCAGGGAGAAACACTCCAGACATATGTCTTTGTAAGATGGGAGGACACCAGAGCAAACCCACGCAAACACAGGGAGGATATGCAGACTCCATACAGAAGGCACCCCAGCCAAGAATCAAACCAGAAAACCTGTAGCTGTCAGGCAACAATGCTAGCAATGCACCACTGCACTACTGACTGTGTAAGGAAACAAAAATACAGAAACCACAGATTTTATGAGGAATAGAACAGAACAAATATGAGGCAAAAATCTGCAAATTTTTTACAAATGGTGGTGGATAGGGAATTCAGGCTCTTGCCACCTGCACCCAAGGTACAGGATTCAAGCCTGAGGTATTTTCTACCCACCACCATGTATCCTGAGTTCTCTCTAGCCACCAGTATATAGCAACTAGGGCATTTCACACACACACACACACACACACACACACACACACAAGTACCTGAATTCAGTGAGTGTTCTCAGTTCCCTAAGTCCATCCTCAGTCCTATTCAGTGGTCGCCAAGTCCACTTGCAACACGCACACACCAGTACCTGAATTCAGTGAGTGTTCTCAGTTCCCTGAGTCCATCCTCAGTCCCATTCAGTGTTCCCCGAGTCCATCTGCAGTATCCTCAGTCTCACAAGCTAATGGCTGGTTTCCCCGAGAATAGGCTCAACTGTCCTCCTGGCTGGTTTCCCCGTGAGAGTAGGCTCCAGCCAGCAGACGATGCAGTCCGAGGTCTTCCGTTCTATGCGGTCGTCACCGCATAGACTTCTGGGCATCTTCAGGTAGAGGTGCCTTTCCCCTATCCAGACTGCTGACACAGCAGTCTGAGTTCTGTGAGTTCCAGGAACTCTAAGCTTGCATGTGCGGAGTTCCAGGACTCACGATTTTTTTTTGTTTTGTTTTTTTCTTCTTCTTTCTATAGCTGGGGGTAGCTGCAGTCCTATAGCACGAGCCGCCCCTGATTCTGAGACATGTTAGTCTCAGACTTAGTATATGTAACTCTGGATTTTCTGTCATTTGGTCAACACTTTTTGGGACTCAGCAGTCTGAGTCCTCGTATTCTAAATGGTTACCTTGAGGGACTGATTTTGTCTACATAGGGAACTTCAGACATCTGCAAATGGCCCACTCCTTTTTTCAGTTTTTTATTAATGATCTACCCTGGGATCTGCCCAATACCATTTGTACACTAAATGCTGATGACCTAGTATTGTATGATTCAGGTATTTTCCTGACAAGTATTTCCTCCTGTTTTCAGAACAACAGTAGTATAGCTCCGAACTGGCTAACCTCTAACAAGCTAGCATTCAACACATCTAAGACTACTTTTATGCTCTTTGCAACACAATATATATTCTAGCATATCAACAACCTGCAAATTACAGAACTCGATAGGCCTCCCTTTGTTAGCTGCAAATTCACAAAGATACTAAGGAATTAACCTCTATCAGAACATACAGTTTTCTTTATAAACTGAGATGCAAACTAACAAGGTCCTTAATTATAGCACTATAGGAAGTTACTAGGCTAATGGCCCTAGGGCCTTATAAGCTTAGCCACGTTCTTACCCTTATTTCCATGATCAGCACCTATTGCCCCTGCCTAAGAGGGACACAGATGGAACCCCTGGGGTGAATTTATGGCCACCCATCCAATCATCCAGATTGCACTTGAAGACCATTGAGGTGCTATGTTTGACATAAAGTGGGAGTCTCATCCAAAGTTGTGGTAACCTCTGGGAGACAAATCTGTCCCTCCAGCAGGTTTTATTAATGTCACTTACCAGGTTAAAGTCTTTAGAGCGAGTAACCCATGTACCATTTGACTTACAGATATGCAGCATTTCCAATAAAGCAGGGTCAGAGATTGCCTTGTATGCAAGACAGATATTACAAGGCACCTCTGAGTAGTCTGCATGAAACACAATAAAGTGACAGTGCTTTCAGATGATCCCCATATGATAGATGTTGAAGACCTTGAATTTTCCTTGTGAGTAACCTTTGTGGTTTCTCCAATTGCTGCAAGTGCTTGGAAAGGTACATACCAAAAGGAGTGTTGTACTCAATTATTGGTCTGATGAGTGAAGAGTACCGGAGGTTATAACTTGTTTTTTTCTGGAAGCAAT
Organism: Protopterus annectens; assembly: GCF_019279795.1. Lineage (NCBI taxonomy): Eukaryota > Metazoa > Chordata > Ceratodontiformes > Protopteridae > Protopterus > Protopterus annectens. Next base: position 363,082,820 of record NC_056730.1, on the reverse strand, counting down.
CCCCTTACTTATAAGATGAGCATTATAGAATGCTCTTCTTACCACTGTGGAGACACAATGGTCAAAGGTAAGATTGCTGTCAACCTGTGTGTTGAGGTCTGCCACCATTTAATGCGTACTTAAGGTGTTGCTATTGATGTGATAGTTAGCGGGAACATCTCTTTTACCAAACGGAATGCTAATACATTTTTTTGCATTGAGTTTAAGACCATGACTTTGGCACTAATAATTTGTTTGTGTAAAGACCCTGTTGTAGGATGTTAACATCATTTGGAGATTCTATGACCGCGCCCAGTTTGCAGTCATCAGCAGATTTTGTCAGCTACAGTCCTTTAGTTTTTGCTTGTACTTCGGACAAATAGATTCCAAACAGTAGAGGTCCCCGGACTGATACCTGTGGAACACTACTGGTTACAGGTCTGCTGTTGAAGGTGGATTCCCCTATTTTGACTATATTAGTTCTGTCATTGAGCCTCTTAGCAACCCATCTAATGGTATAAGGGTTTATGCCTAGTTGGGGGAGTTTCTCAATGATGCCTGAGTGGGGGATGTCAGACGCCTTGACTAAGTCCAGGTAGGCTGTATGCACAGATTTCCCCTTGTCCACGGCCTTAGTGACTGTCTCGAAGAAGTCCACCAGGTTTAATAGGCATGATCTCCCTTTGACAAATCCAAACTGAGTAGGGTCAAGTGTTTGGAGATTACCTGTATCTTTGTTGATAAGGTCCATGATGATTTGCTCCATGGGCTTGCAGATAAGGCTAGTCAGGCTAATAGGTCTATAGTTCCTGAGGTCAGTGAAAGCACCACCTTTGTGTAAGGGAATGACGGTGACTGTTTCCATTCAGCTGGTACAAAGCTGGTGCTTAGACGATGATTGAAAAGAGTATCCAATGTTGTTGCTGATGCATGTTGGAGCCCATATAGGATGCAGCCTCGAAGTTATCAGGTCCCATAGATGCTGTGTGTTTGGCCTTAGAGAGGCCATTTATGACCTGTAAAGGTTCCATAAAGATCTCCAGTCTACTCACACTAGATGCAAGGAGATCCATTGCAATAAACATGCTTTTTACCAAGAGTGCAATGTGGACTTCCCTTGCTAGCTTTACAGTCTTCAGAAAAATTCCGCATTACCTTATAGGAATAAAAACAAGATGCTTTGCTTTGTAACTTTACCTGCCTTTATGAACATAAGTACAAAAAAAGGATGGCGCAGTGGTGCAGCTGTAGCGTCACCTCACAGCAAGAGGTTCTGTGGTTCGATTCTCAACTGGGATGCCTTCTGTGTGAAGTCTGCATGTCCTCCCTGTGTTTGTGTGGGTTTCCTCTGGGTGCTTCGGTTTCCACCCACAATTCAAAGACATGCATCTGGAGCATTTTTCCCTGGGCCTCCACTGAAAATTGGCTTTGTTCCAAGTTGGACTTTCCTGGTAAACAAATGTTAGATAAAATAAATAAACAAAAATGATTAACTTCAACAGTTGGCTTAGTTTCTGGTGTCATTCAAAGGGGAGCCAGTAACTGTCAGCCTGCGATGACAAGGTCAACAGACCTCGATGCTTTGCCAGAGATGGTCTTCACCTGACACCCCTGGAATTTCAGTTTTAGACAGTGTCACAAGAACAAACTTCCCGACATAAAAATACCCTCTAAAAACAACCTCAGGGTTATGCTGCTAAATGCTAGGAGTCTAAACCAGAAGCTGCACTTACTGGAAGCAGTCCTCATCCTGGAGGATGCTGAGATTTGAGCAGTCACCAAGACCTGGTTTAAGGCTGCTGTGAGTACTCCAGCCATTGCAGGTTACATTTCCTTCCACACTTTCAGACCACAAACTTAAGGTGTGAGAACTAAAGGAGGTGGTGTATCAATATTCATTAAAGATAAATACACCTCTAGATTGGTTAAACAGCACAATTCCCTTGAATTACTTCAAGTGTAATTGACTGTAGGTATGACCTCTCTTCAGGTCATTGCCAGCTATAATAACCCTCCATGAACTAGGACATCCACTCAGCCTACTTGAATCTATCAAGTCCCTCAAGATACAATCAGATACCCTTGTTTTGGGTGACTTTAGTTAACTGTCTATAGACTGGGTAAATTATATGTGTTCTAACTCACTTGCCCAAAGGTTCCTGGACTTCATTAACTCCAATGCCCTGGACCAGCTGGTTCACACACCCACAAGGGGCTCAAACATCCTGGACCTGGTGCTCAACAACATGGGGCACTACTGCACCACCACCACCAGTGGGTGGCCATCCCTGGTGAGATCTGACCACAGATCAGTCTTGCTAGAAGTAACTATAACACAAGGCCCTCCCCCCTTAGCAATAACTAGACTAAACAAACTTCTCCAAGGCCAATTACAACCTTGTAAATGATGATGTAAAGTTTGAGACCCTTTATCCTTTTGGTGAGGAACTTTGTGGCCTCTCCAGCTGCTGCAAGTGTCGGGTCAGATACATTCCGAATGGGGCATTGTACTCAATCATTGGTCTGATGAGTGATGAGTATAGGGAGACTATGACCTCCCTTGATCTAGATGAGAATCCCTTCATGATAAGGTGGGCAATGTAGAAGGTCTTCCTAACTACTTTAGCTACATGGGTGTCAAATGACAGACTACACTATCAACCTGGGTCCCCAGGTCCCTGATAACTACTTCTGTGCTCAGTGGATTGCCACCTATTTGGTAGCTAGGGGTAACCTTGTTTTTCCCGAAGGGTATGACTATGCATTTTGGCATTTAACTTTAGGCCATGGCTCTGGCACCAGTTATCCGTTTCTGTGAGACCCTTCTGAAGGATATCTGTGTCAGATGTGTTTTCTACTATGGCCAGTTTGCAGTCATCTGCAAACTTTGTCAGCTATAACCCTCCTGTGTTTGCTTGTACTTGGAAAAGTAGATGCCAAACAAGAGGCCCAGGACTGAGCCCTGTGGTACACCACTTGTGACAGGCTTTGAGTCTGACATGGCGCCAGCAACTCTGACCCTGTGGGTTCTGTCAGTCAGCCAGTTTGCAACCCATCTTGTGATGTATGGGTTAACATTTAAGCTGATGAGTTTTTCAATGATACCCGAGTGGGGTATTGTATCAAGGCCTTCGCCAGATCGAGGTAGGCTGTATGGACTGCCTTTCCTCATCATTGGCTTTGGTGACTGTTTCAAAAAGTCAACCAAGTTTAGAAGGCATGATCTGCCTTTGACAAAGCCAAACTGGGATGGATCCAAAGTCTGCAAATTCCCTATGTCTTTATTTATGAGGTCCATTATGATCCTCTCCATGGCTTTGCAGATAAGGCTTGTCAAGCTAATGGGCGGTAATTTCCAGGGTCGGTGGAGGCACCGCCTTTGTGAAGTGGGACCACAGTTGCAGTGCGCCACTCCCTGGGTACGTATCCAGAGGTAAGACTATGATTAAACAGCTGTCCTAGCTGTGGGTTTAATTCCTCGTTGAGTTCGTGGAGCACACAGCCGGGGACACCATCAGGTCCCATGGATGCTGTGTTTTTTGCTTTGGAGAGAGCAGTTCTCACTTGGGCGTTGGAGATGTTTGGGGGGCTGCAATCGCTTGGTATAGTTCAGCCGGGGCTGTCTTTGTGTTTGCTGCCCTTCCCCCCTCACAAAATCATGGCGGAATAGAGCCTCCCCCTGCAGCCATTCCAATGTCCCATTCCTTGGTTATTTCACCCCATTTACCATAAACACTGTAATGTGCATACTGCTTTACTTCTGCGATGATTTGGTTATCATTTAAAAGTTTTATTTTGCATTTTACAGCACAAACACTAATCGATATCTGCTAAACAAAACAATGCAGTCTCACGATGAAAATAGACTTAGCATTAAAACTTCTCTGCCCTTGAAACTCACATTCATTGAAACAGCATTGAAACCCACATTCAAAGAAAATACATTTTGCCAGTGGCAGATAAAGATTAACTTTGGGCTGTTTTCAAATCATAGGCCCCCTTGCACACAAAACATGCATGTGCTGTTTGATACACCTTCCTGATTGTATTAACATCTATTCCTTGTATAATACAGTACAGTTAGAGGGCATTTTAAATTTATTATTTTGAACATTTTTCCAGTAAACAATGAAACAAAATGCATGCACCAATAATGACAAAACTGCCCAGTTCAGAACATTTCCATCATAAATGTCTACTCAAACGTCTACAGTCCACCAGTATCAGTAAATATGCACAATCTCTGAAGAAGTAAAGGTCATCTAAATAATTCCGTATTAAAGAGATCTGTAACTAATGAAGAGGTTGCTGCTAGCAAACAACTTTATATTTCATTGTTTCATCTACAAATAAAGTGTCTGTTGCCCTTGAAGAATAAATTACCTATGTTACATTAAAAAAATGATAAGCTAGTAATATTTCAATAGAGAATGGATGGCAAACTGATAACAGGTTCATAGTTACTAGGTATCTTCACCAAAAAGGACTGCAGCATCCACCCCCTTTACAACACAGTATGGTATCAGCAATGTATCTACCTACTGTGGAACTAGAACCCACAGCCTTCTGCATCAAAAGCAAGTACACTACCTGTTGTGCTATTAACAATGCAAGCAGACTCAGCATAAGCAGCACTAAACTTTTGTTCCCCTGCAGCTCTCAGCTCCTTGTAAAATCTACTCGACACTCAGCTATATCTCTGAACTTTGTAGGACAAGAAATCTGGAAAAAGACCACATTTATTGGGGGGGGGGACAAAAGCCCAAAAACCAGGGGCACATTTTAAACATTGCTTGTATAATGTTGGAAAGTTGCTAGACCAAATGCTGTGTTACCACCATACATTTCACTGCCACGTCTTGAACACAGGACCCTGTGCAAAACAGTCAGAGCAACATATCACTATGCCAAAACAGCTGTTTTGTGAAAGAGAGGAAGACTGAAACTTAATGACTACCATTTAGTGAATTCAATTCTCACCATAGCTGTCAACCTCTTAGCACAAAGCACTTAAACAAAGCCAATAATGGGGGAATACAGCCCCCAAACATATTCAGTGAATTCAGTTCTCACCATAGCTCTCAACCTTTGCACAAAAAACCTGGACAAAGCCAATAATGGAGGAATACAGTCCCAAAAATAGGGACAAATTTCAAATATCCATCTTATAAACTTAGAAAATTGCTAGAATAAAAGGTTTTGTGTTACCATGTACTTTCTGAAGAATATGAAGTCTGAAATTCAAATGCCTGTCATTTTTATTTATTTAACATTTGTTAACCAGGAAAGTCTAACTTGGAACAAAAGCCAATTTTCAGCAGAGGCCCAGGGAGAAACACTCCAGACATATGTCTTTGTAAGATGGGAGGACACCAGAGCAAACCCACGCAAACACAGGGAGGATATGCAGACTCCATACAGAAGGCACCCCAGCCAAGAATCAAACCAGAAAACCTGTAGCTGTCAGGCAACAATGCTAGCAATGCACCACTGCACTACTGACTGTGTAAGGAAACAAAAATACAGAAACCACAGATTTTATGAGGAATAGAACAGAACAAATATGAGGCAAAAATCTGCAAATTTTTTACAAATGGTGGTGGATAGGGAATTCAGGCTCTTGCCACCTGCACCCAAGGTACAGGATTCAAGCCTGAGGTATTTTCTACCCACCACCATGTATCCTGAGTTCTCTCTAGCCACCAGTATATAGCAACTAGGGCATTTCACACACACACACACACACACACACACACACACACACACAAGTACCTGAATTCAGTGAGTGTTCTCAGTTCCCTAAGTCCATCCTCAGTCCTATTCAGTGGTCGCCAAGTCCACTTGCAACACGCACACACCAGTACCTGAATTCAGTGAGTGTTCTCAGTTCCCTGAGTCCATCCTCAGTCCCATTCAGTGTTCCCCGAGTCCATCTGCAGTATCCTCAGTCTCGCACAAGCTAATGGCTGGTTTCCCCACGAGAATAGGCTCAACTGTCCTCCTGGCTGGTTTCCCGTGAGAGTAGGCTCCAGCCAGCAGACGATGCAGTCCGGAGGTCTTCCGTTCTATGCGGTCGTCACCGCATAGACTTCTGGGCATCTTCAGGGTAGAGGTGCCTTTCCCCCTATCCAGACTGCTGACACAGCAGTCTGGAGTTCTGTGAGTTCCAGGAACTCTAAGCTTGCATGTGCGGAGTTCCAGGACTCACGATTTTTTTTTGTTTTGTTTTTTTCTTCTTCTTTCTATAGCTGGGGGTAGCTGCAGTCCTATAGCACGAGCCGCCCCTGATTCTGAGACATGTTAGTCTCAGACTTAGTATATGTAACTCTGGATTTTCTGTCATTTGGTCAACACTTTTTGGGACTCAGCAGTCTGAGTCCTCGTATTCTAAATGGTTACCTTGAGGGACTGATTTTGTCTACATAGGGAACTTCAGACATCTGCAAATGGCCCCTTTTTTCAGTTTTTTATTAATGATCTACCCTGGGATCTGCCCAATACCATTTGTACACTAAATGCTGATGACCTAGTATTGTATGATTCAGGTATTTTCCTGACAAGTATTTCCTCCTGTTTTCAGAACAACAGTAGTATAGCTCCGAACTGGCTAACCTCTAACAAGCTAGCATTCAACACATCTAAGACTACTTTTATGCTCTTTGCAACACAATATATATTCTAGCATATCAACAACCTGCAAATTACAGAACTCGATAGGCCTCCCTTTGTTAGCTGCAAATTCACAAAGATACTAAGGAATTAACCTCTATCAGAACATACAGTTTTCTTTATAAACTGAGATGCAAACTAACAAGGTCCTTAATTATAGCACTATAGGAAGTTACTAGGCTAATGGCCCTAGGGCCTTATAAGCTTAGCCACGTTCTTACCCTTATTTCCATGATCAGCACCTATTGCCCCTGCCTAAGAGGGACACAGATGGAACCCCTGGGGTGAATTTATGGCCACCATCCAATCATCCAGATTGCACTTGAAGACCATTGAGGTGCTATGTTTGACATAAAGTGGGAGTCTCATCCAAAGTTGTGGTAACCTCTGGGAGACAAATCTGTCCCTCCAGCAGGTTTTATTAATGTCACTTACCAGGTTAAAGTCTTTAGAGCGAGTAACCCATGTACCATTTGACTTACAGATATGCAGCATTTCCAATAAAGCAGGGTCAGAGATTGCCTTGTATGCAAGACAGATATTACAAGGCACCTCTGAGTAGTCTGCATGAAACACAATAAAGTGACAGTGCTTTCAGATGATCCCCATATGATAGATGTTGAAGACCTTGAATTTTCCTTGTGAGTAACCTTTGTGGTTTCTCCAATTGCTGCAAGTGCTTGGAAAGGTACATACCAAAAGGAGTGTTGTACTCAATTATTGGTCTGATGAGTGAAGAGTACCGGAGGTTATAACTTGTTTTTTTCTGGAAGCAATACCCTTACTTATAAGATGAGCATTATAGAATGCCCTTCTTACCACTGTGGAGACACAACGGTCAAAGGTAAGATTGCTGTCAACCTGTGTGCTGAGGTCTGCCACCATTTAATGCGTACTTAAGGTGTTGCTATTGATGTGATAGTTAGCGGGAACATCTCTTTTACCAAACGGAATGCTAATACATTTTTTTTGCATTGAGTTTAAGGCCATGACTTTGGCACCAATAATTTGTTTGTGTAAAGACCCTGTTGTAGGATGTTAATATCATTTGGAGATTCTATGACCGCACCCAGTTTGCAGTCATCAGCAGATTTTGTCAGCTACAGTCCTTTAGTTTTTGCTTGTACTTCGGACAAATAGATTCCAAACAGTAGAGGTCCCCGGACTGATACCTGTGGAACACCACTGGTTACAGGTCTGCTGTTGAAGGTGGATTCCCCTATTTTGACTATATTAGTTCTGTCATTGAGCCTCTTAGCAACCCATCTAATGGTATAAGGGTTTATGCCTAGTTGGGGGAGTTTCTCAATGATGCCTGAGTGGGGGATGTCAGACGCCTTGACTAAGTCCAGGTAGGCTGTATGCACAGATTTCCCCTTGTCCACGGCTTTAGTGACTGTCTCGAAGAAGTCCACCAGGTTTAATAGGCATGATCTCCCTTTGACAAATCCAAACTGAGTAGGGTCAAGTGTTTGGAGATTACCTGTATCTTTGTTGATAAGTTCCATGATGATTTGCTCCATGGGCTTGCAGATAAGGCTAGTCAGGCTAATAGGTCTATAGTTCCTGAGGTCAGTGAAAGCACCACCTTTGTGTAAGGGAATGATGGTGACTGTTTCCATTCAGCTGGTACAATGCTGGTGCTTAGACGATGATTGAAAAGAGTACCCAATGTTGTTGCTGATGCATGTTGGAGCCCATATAGGATGCAGCCTCGAAGTTATCAGGACCCATAGATGCTGTGTGTTTGGCCTTAGAGAGGCCATTTATGACCTGTAAAGGTTCCATAAAGATCTCCAGTCTACTCACACTAGATGCAAGGAGATCCATTGCAATAAACATGCTTTTTACTGAGAGTGCAATGTGGACTTCCCTTGCTAGCTTTACAGTCTTCAGAAAAATTCCGCATTACTTTGTAGGAATAAAAATAAGATGCTTTGCTTCGTAACTTTACCTGCCTTTATGAACATAAATACAAACAAAGGATGGCACAGTGGTGCAGCTGTAGCGTCACCTCACAGCAAGAGGTTCTGTGGTTTGATTCTCAACTGGGATGCCTTCTGTGTGAAGTCTGCATGTCCTCCCTGTGTTTGGGTTTCCTCTGGGTGCTTCGGTTTCCACCCACAATTCAAAAACATGCATCTGGAGCATTTTTCCCTGGGCCTCCACTGAAAATTGGCTTTGTTCCAAGTTGGACTTTCCTGGTAAACAAATGTTAGATAAAATAAATAAATAAATAAATAAAAATGATTAACTTCAACAGTTGGCTTAGTTTCTGGTGTCATTCAAAGGGGAGCCAGTAACTGTCAGCCTGCGATTACAAGGTCAGCAGACCTCGATGCTTTGCCAGAGATGGTCTTCACCTGTCACCCCTGGAATTTCAGTTTTAGACAGTGTCACAAGAACAAACTTCCCGACATAAAAATACCCTCTAAAAACAACCTCAGGGTTATGCTGCTAAATGCTAGGAGTCTAAACCAGAAGCTGCACTTACTGGAAGCAGTCCTCATCCTGGAGGATGCTGAGATTTGAGCAGTCACCAAGACCTGGTTTAAATCTGCTGTGAGTACCCCAGCCATTGCAGGTTACATTTCCTTCCACACTTTCAGACCACAAACTTAAGGTGTGAGAACTAAAGGAGGTGGTGTATCAATATTCATTAAAGATAAATACACCTCTAGATTGGTTAAACAGCACAATTCCCTTGAATTGCTTCAAGTGTAATTGACTGTAGGTATGACCTCTCTTCAGGTCATTGCCAGCTATAATAACCCTCCATGAACTAGGACATCCACTCAGCCTACTTGGATCTATCAAGTCCCTCAAGATACAACCAGATACCCTTGTTTTGGATGACTTTAGTTAACCGTCTATAGACTGGGTAAATTATATGTGTTCTAACAAACTTGCCCAAAGGTTCCTGGACTTCATTAACTCCAATGCCCTGGACCAGCTGGTTCACACACCCACAAAGGGCTCAAACATCCTGGACCTGGTGCTCAACAACATGGGGCACTACTGCACCACCACCAGTGGGTGGCCAACCCTGGTGAGATCTGACCACAAATCAGTCTTGCTAGAAGTAACTATAACACAAGGCCCTCCCCCCTTAGCAATAACTAGACTAAAAAACTACTCAAACAACCTCCAACCTTTGTAAATTGATGTAAATCGCTTCATAGCCCTTCCCCCCACTGAGGGAACAAACACCTATGGTGAGTTATACACCAGTGCTTTATTCAAGTACCTGTACAGTTGTACTGACTCTGCCATATCTGAGAGAACCAAAGCAAGATCTTCAAGGAAAAACAAACCTGCCTGGTGGACAACTGCCATTAACAGGCTATACAATAGGAGAAAGAAATTGCTGTCTAAGAGTACAAAGGAACGGTCTCAAAACTAGAAACACTCCCTCCTCATTCAACAAGCAAACAAGACTCCTAGTGAAGTCCTCCAAAGCTAACTACAAATCCAAATTAGCTTTCCTATGTAAGGATAACTACAAGGTGTTCTTTAATTACATCTGTAACCTCGAAGGTAAGGCCCAGATTTGCACTGAACTTGTGGTTAATGGTACTACATATACAGGCTGAAAGGTTAAATGAAAACTTCAGTCCCCTGTCCCCACCACATATACCCCAAAGCATCCCTAACACCTGTCCCCTACCCAGTATCTCCAAGGGCCAGGTCTTAAATGCCCTCTCCCAGGCCACAATACAGCCTCTATGGGATCAGACAACATCCCGGGCTGTGTTCTACATGAGGTAAAACAGGGATTAGCATTACTATTGAGCATGCTTTTCAACCGTAGCCTAGCATTGGCTTTGTCCCAGCAAAATAGAAACAGCTACCGTCATCGCTTTGCACAAAGGGGGTGCATCCACAGACCCTGGGAACTGTAGACCCATTAGTCTGACCAACCTTATCTGCAAGGCCATGGAACGAATCATCATGGACCTTATTAACAAAGATATAGGAAATCTCCAAATGGTCAACTCCACCCAGTTTGGCATTGTCAAGAGGACATCATGCCTGTTAAACTTCGTGAACTTCTTTGAGACAGTCACCAAAGCCTGAGAAGAGGGCAAATCTATGCATACAGCCTACCTAAACTTAGTCAAGGCCTTTGACACAGTCCCCTACTCAGGCATCATTTATAAACTCACCCAGCTGGGTATCAACCCATATATTGTCAGGTGGGTTGCAAACTAGCTCACTGATAGAACTTGTACGGTCAAAATAGGGGACTCCACCTCCCCCAGCAGACCTGTAACCATTGGTGTTCCACAGGGATCCGTTCTGGAACCCCTACTGTTCGGAATCTACTTCTCCGAAGTACAGGCTAAAACTAAAGGACTGTGGCTGACAAAGTTTGCTGATGACTGCAAACCGGGAGCAGTCATTGAAACCTCTAGCGATGTCAACATCCTGCAAGAAGGTCTTACATAGACTAATGACTGGTACCAAAGTCATGGTCTTAAACTTAATGCAAAAAATGCATAATCCCCTTCGACAAGGGTGATGTTCCTGCAAACTTCCACATCAATAGCAATACCCTAAGAACACAGTCAGTGGTGAAAGATATGGGTGCACAGGTCGACAGCAACCTTATCTTCATTCACCATGTCTCCACAGTAGTAAGAAGGGCATTTTATATTGCTAATCTCATAAGTAAGGGCATTGCCTCCAGAAAAAAAAGGTTATATCCCCCCTGTACCCTTCCCTCATCAGGCTAATAATATAGTACAATGCTCCCTTTGGTATGTATGTTCCTTTCCAAACACTTGCAACAATTGGAGAGACCACAAAGGTTCCTCACAAAGAAAATTCAGGGACTTCAACATCTGTCTTATGCACATAGACTAAAATTATTGTCATTTTACACTGTGTCATACAGACACCTCAGAGGTGACCTGTGCCTTACATATAGAGCAATCTCTGACCCAGCTTTAATGGAAATGCTGCGCATTCGCAATTCAAATGGCACACAGGTCACTCGTGCAAAGGACCTTAACCTGGTACATATGTGACATCAACAGAGCTTGCTGCAAAGACAGATTTGTCTCACAGAGGTTGCCCCACCCTTGGAGCAAGCTTTGTATTCATGTTAAACAAAGCGCCTCGTTGGCCCTATATAAGTGCACTTTGAACAATTGGATGGGTAAACAGAAATTCACCCTGGGGGTTCCACCTGTGTCCCTGTTGGACAGAGACAATAGGTGCTGATTTTAGTGTCTACTTGAACCAGACACCCTTGGGAATATGGGTTGAACTTGGCTAGGCTTGTAAGGGCCCTGGGGACCATTAACCTAGTAACCTCCTATGATCCCATCATCCTATGATCATTGTACAACCATAACTAAAGCCAAATGGCTTACTTTTTCAGCAGTGGCTATTCTTCTACTAAACACACTTATTTGTAAAACCCTTAACAATCTGTACTGCTCCCCCTTGGATAATTATCCTTCATACTGTTGTAGTTCCTGATACCTTATATTATAATCTACCTCTCTGTTAGCATGTCCCCAAACAGACTCCCTATAACAGAAAGACCTTTCACCAGAATCGCCCTAGTGAATTGGAGTAGTATTCCAGAAGGCAGTCTCCTGTCTCCTGTACCATACCTCTCAACTGCACTTGATTTTTCAACATCTTCTTGATTTTGCCCTATATCTTTGCCCTTTGCCTTATAATTTTTTTTGATTTTCTGTTAAATCATAGAGGATTGTTCTGTCATTTTGTTCCAAAGGGCTAATAATACCAGTTGCATAAAGAAGAGTTAAGAATGGTGGACTGTTAAATTCAACAGGCTTGGTAAAAATGTGAAAGCCCACTGGCAGAGGTTCAAGATAATTACTAATAATATAAATAGAGAAAATATCAGACAATTAGGAATACAGTTAGATGTTTGCTAAGATCTGCTAGAAGAAATAGGAACATAAGTCAGCAGCCTCCACCACTTATAACTAAAAGGCTTTCTTTAGGTACTTAAGGAGTTATAACCTGGATTGTCAGTCAAATATTAGTGTTATCAAGGATGGTGTAATATTCACAGTTGTGTCTTAGTTAGTAGAGGTGTTTGTAGATAAGTATCCTTCCTTGTCATATAACAGCTTCACTTTCTGTAGTTTTGATTTCAACAACCACAGTTATAGCTGCATGATTATAAACCAGGATCAAGTGGTTTCTGTAGTAAGTAAAATTAAAGTGTACTTAGCAGCTGATCATAATGGGCTGTGTGGTTATTTTTTGTATAAATTTTGTGAAGCGCTATTATTTTGTTTATGTTGTTCATATTAGTTTTGTTTTCAGGAAGGATTTGTTCTACAGATATGGAAAACAGCTATCATGTTTCCCCTTTTCAAAGGTGGTAAAACATAGTACATTAGATAGTTATCACCCTATTAGTCTTACACGTATTATCAGTAAACCTTTTATGAGAAATTTATGTTCTTTGAGAAAAGAAGAGATATCTTCAACCCCGGATATTTTTCAACATATGTTTACCCAAGGGGATAAGGGGATCTTGTCTGACTAATCTGTTACATTTGATTCAAAAAAACTTGCACTACGTGTACACTGTTCTGAGTGAACAGACAACACAGACATAACTCACACCTTCTTCCTCCTAAATTTAGTTTTCCTACTGATCTTCTTGCAGCTTTAAATATCGACAGGGATTCATGAAGGTTACCACAAAGTGTAGACTACATGTACACTTAGTGTAATCTTTCAGTGACTAGAAAGCACAAAAAATGTGATAAGAATTTTATCGAGTACATATCGTGTACACTTAGTGTAGGCTTTATTGAATCCAGCCCGCTATCTAGGAATCAGTCAGTATATAATAGTGGATGGAAACTTACGGTGGCAAGAGAAAATAATATTTCTAAAGAAAGGAAGGTTGCAGCAGGGGTCCCTCAGAGTTCTGTTCTTGGACGACCCTTGTTTACTCTTTTTATCTGTGACTTCCCATCTTAAATGTAGACAAACCAACACAGAGACTGGAGAAAGCTGCAACACTTTATTCTGGTACCTCGGCTGAATGCCTTCCCATCTTAAAGTAAGATTTTAGTCCGCAGGTTTACAGATGATACTAAAACTGGAGTTGATTATTAACACTGTAAATGTAAATAATCAGGCTTACCGAATGCCATTCACTTATGGTCTTTAAATAAGAGTATGGTCTTTAAATAAGAGTATGGTCTTTAATGTTATTAAAACTAAGGTGGTGTACTTTTTGGTCAACTAAGCCTTCTTTTCCTTATGTTTTGGATAATATTTTTATAAGCAATGAGAAGAAAGTTAAGGATTTAGGTCTAATAGTGAGCTGTAGACTGAAATATGATATGCTATTCTTATTATTAGAGGCATTCTATGTAGTTATTATGGAGAAGGTTTAGTACCCCTTTACAAGGCTATAGTAAGAGCACCTATAGAATATTGCAGTGCTGCCTGTGTATACAACTGTGTCCAAATATACAGACTGAATAGAATTCAGAAGTATTTTACGAGACAGATTGTTGGTGTTAAGAATTTTAGTTATTGAAACAGACTTCAGTGTGTGCCTCTGTATTCGTTGCATTATAGATTAGTTAGAGGGGACATGATTCTTGCACAGAAATGTTTTAATAATACTGTATTAGCAACCGTTTTGGGTCTCAGATTCATTCAGCACAGTCAAGGCACCAGAAATAATATTTTTACAACTATTTCAGTGTGGCAGCCTTCTTTGGGGGAAAAGCTCATTCCATCACAGGGAAATTCCGGAAAGATCACCTGTAGAGTTCAGGAAGGTCTCTAATTGCAAGGTATTTAAAACACTTATTGGCAATAGTTTTTTTAGTCTTATTAACAACCAGCAAACTCTTAATGTCTCTGTTGAGGGTCTGAGTTTGATGCTCACCAAACACTGAACATTGAAAATTGATTACAGACATATAGTCAGTAATACCAATTACATACTTTTTTTGTTTAGCATACGCATGTTGATAAAGAATCAGGCATAGGCCAACTAGGTGGTCGCCTAGGGTGCTGCTCTAGCAGGGGCAGTTTTCCAGTATTTATTTGGTGTAGGTAGACTAGAATGGGGGCACCGGGTGGTGTGGAGGGGGCACCATGGTGCCCTTTTGCCTAGAATCAGTCGTTATGTTAACTTTCTGAATGCATTAGAGTAGTAATTAAAAAAGTCCCTGATTTTGTGTCTTTGTCCCCCCAGTTATTTGCACAGAATTCTTGAGCAAAGAAGTTGAGAGGTATGTTCTGTGCTCTTGCATTACATTAATTTCCACTAATTGTTATTTAATTTAATTCTGTTATTTTTCGTTTAACCCTTCTCCTGTATCCCTGCTCACTAGATTTACATTACATTATCTTCCATTAGCCTTCAGTTAATGATCCAGTGTGTTTCCAATATCTGGCTGTTTGCATGCCCCATTTAGTAATTGTCTGTTATTAAACTAGTTAAGAATAGGGTCTTATCAATATATTTGTTCACAAATATGTGTATAGTGTTTGATAATGGCTACTGTACCTTTACACATTACTATGATTTATAGCCTTTGATTTGTAGTTTGTGAATATTATATTCCTCCCTGGTCATGGCTGAAATGGATCCTTAGATCAGTTCACTTACCCAGATAATAAATGTAAAATAAAAATAAATTTAAATCACTAGTCAGTTGGCAAAAATATAGTAGTCTGTTTCATGTCTGGTGCTTGTTGTCTGCAAGCTGCTGAAACCTAAAGCTTATACACCTATTGTTTAGGGAGAAAACCTAAGCTTATCATGTGACTCCTGGCAATTTCCAATTTGTTGAGAAAAATGCATTCAGAGAAGTAATGTCTCAACCACCTAAAAAGAGATGGAACAGAAGTCCACTTCCAGCTCCCAGATGACAGGTTTTATAAGGAACGCAGTCAAGAACAATGATGAAAGGATATTTTTCTGTACAAATTCCAGTTAGGAATTTTTTTCCATTCAAGAAGTTTTGCACTGCAGTATAAGAGTACACAGAGTATATTTGAAATATAGGATGCTTCTTTTTTCCCCCTCTGCAACCAGCTGGAAAGCTAAGGTGAGACCAGTCATGTCACCTGGTACAGATTGGCTACATACAGTTGACACATTTTGATACATCACTTAGTAAACGTGAGCACACCAAGGCTACCCACTCATCTGGATTTACTGTGAAATTCTATTTAAAACCAGTTATAAGTGTCCCTGATTTGTCTGCATATAGCATTAACACACTTTAAGTAAAAAACATTTTGAGCCTGCACTAGCCTACTTGTGTCCTATGACCAGACACCTCTGGAAGCTTCTGTGCTGTTACTGTCAGAAATTCCTGTGCAAGCCAAAGGACCTACTATAACAAGTCTGGCTTCACATAGGATTGTCTTCCTCCGTCATTCGTTTTTTCAGAAGGTTTCCCCCTACTCACTTTTTAATTATGAAACACTGAAGCTGACTGTTTTTCTATATACGTTTAAAAGACTGAGGTTATTGTTGCCCCATAAATCAATTTCTTGTTTCTTTCTTTCTTATTTGTTCTTTCTTTTTTAAGTCTTTTTTAGACTAAAACGCATTGGGACACTAAGCATTTGTGTTTTATGTGCTGCTTTCTTGTACTTCGAGACAGGTGTTTGGATTAATAAATCATTGATTTAGTGACCGGAGTATTGTTTGTCCTTTCTGGGTGCCTTTTTTGTTGTTCTTGGTTGTCCTTTCTTTTTGAATACTTATTACCTTTAAATTGATTTAGCAATGCAAAAGAGAAAAATTAAATGTGACATGGTTTGGTCAATTCTTTCAGTGCCATTAGGACTTAAACCACAAGTCTTAGCTTAAAGGAAAACTCTGCCCTTTCCTACAGTTTAACTCAATCCTTAGGTTTCTTTTCTGCAAACAATATGGTCCAGTATTGTGTAGGTACCAGAAACTTGTTTGTACTTTTTAAAACCTTCATTTCCTTGCATTGGAGTCAAATGAAGGAAAAGCCCACCTACTTTTTTAACCTCTCACATACTTTGCAGAGGAATTTGTCTCCGCCTGCATGACATATCATAGACAAAGATAAATCTGTAGTTTACCATGTCAGGTACTGCTGCAGTTAATCCTGCTAATGTCAGGAACACAGCAGGTGATATAAAAAGACAGAAAGCTGTGGAACTGTTTTCCACTATTTTATTGCAGATAGGAAGAGAACTTAACACTCTCCTTTCATAGCAAAACAAAGCAATTAGGTCAGTCAGGGGTTTAAAGGCAGTTGTCACCTCTTCTGACAAATTTACATAAGCAGCAACATAGTATTGAAATACTAAGCTTTAAATGTTGGTTATTTATAATAGTTTATATGTAAAGATAACTTAAATGTAGTATCAAGGATATCTGTGACATTTAGAGAAAAGTCAGAAAATATTTTTTCTTGTAAAGTATCCATACATTTACTATTTTCAAGCCCCACCCCACCCACAGAACATAACTGATGAAAGGTAGACAAGTGACAACTCTATCAACTAGGTGCACTGATACATTTCATAAAAAGGTCTTTTATGCCTTTTTGAGACATCCTCCCAGAGGAGATGCATACCTGGTACACTCAGATGCATGATAAGAGATTCCAACTGACTTTAAGTCAGTCCTTACATTGTTAGAGTGCATGAACATTGTGTAGTCCACAAAGGAAATGTGATCATCGATGGCAACCATAATATACAACTGAATTTACTTTAACTTACGTTTACTATGTGCTCTTGCATTAAAAACATTAAGAAAAAGAAATCAGAAGTACTTAACTGTGTTTAAATGCACACAGTTAGACATGTGCATTTAAAAATACTGCATCCCACATATAGTATTCTACATGCTACATACACTTTATCACACACTCACACACAGCTATGTATATATATATATATTTTTTTCGCACACACAGATATATATATATATATATATATATATATATATATATATATATGTATATCTGTGTGTGTGTTTATGTGTAGATAAACATACAATAGTTACACACAATTTCCATTTTGATTTGTTTTTCTTTAAAGGACATGATGTACACACACAGGCATATAATCTAGTTCTCCTTTATACATACACACATTTTTTGTACACAAACATATATATATATATATATATATATATATATATATATATATATATATATATATGTGTGTGTGTGTGTGTGTGTGTGGATTCCCTTCAGAAGTTTGAAGTTTCAAAACTTTGAGCTTCAAAAGGCAGAGACCAGAAGGTTGCAGTTTTGAAACTTTGAAAATTCTGAATGGAGATCGCTGTACAGCAAGGAACGGTATACTTACCATTTTCCTCATTGTAGTTGGTATATTTATTTAGCAGGCGGTGCAGGAGTGCAGGGGACTTGCCTCTCTGCAAAAACATAAAAAAAGTTTTTTTTGTTTTTATTTTTTTATTTAGTTTTCAAAATTTCAAAACTTAGATCTCCTGGTGTTGGCCTTTTGAAGTTCGAAGTTTTGAAACTTCGAGCTTTAGAAGTAGAATCATATACATATATGTGTGTGTGTGTGTGTGTGTGTGTGTGCATGCAGTATGGATGCATACAGTTCGGTATTTATAATAAACTTAACATAACAGAGTTAAACATCATTAATGTATGCATTCTAATAAATGCCGCATAATGTTTTACTTATTCACCGTCATACATTGGCTATGTTTGCACTTGCAATCTTTGTCAATGTCATTATGTCAGTATTTTCTTTTGTATTGCTAAGTGCTTTTATTACTTATTATCCTTACCAGTGTAGCCCGAGTTGTGGCTAAAAAGGGGGTCCTGGGACCAGTTCAGTTTCCTGGTTACTAAAGTATAAATAAATATGAAATTGAAAGAAAAGAGGGTGAGCATGACAGAAATAATTAAGGAACTAGTAAAGTATATTTTAATTCTGCATCATTCATGAGCGAGAAAAAAAACTTCCTACTGAAGGCACTGGGAAGTAGCAGACATACTTAGTTTGGAGTTCTACTATTTGTCACCTGTAAATGTACAGCAAGGATCATTTACTGCAGTGAGAGTTTTCATACATCAGCACGAGATTGTAGGAGAAGGTCTCCCAATTCTTTTAGAATGACAAAACAATCCCTTTACAAAAACTTGCTGTTTACCTACTTTCTTTTGCTGGAAGTAGCTAACAGCTATTTATAGCATAGAACATGCTCTGACAGACACATAAATGAGGCTTAGTTAGGGAAACATAGAAATAGCTCAGTTACAGAAGGTGTGTTTAGATGACAGTGCTTCAAAGTCCTGCCATTCTATCTTAATGGCATGAGGAAAACACCACCACTTCTGTCGAGCATGACTCATATAAAAAGGACTTGAAATGTATTCTGGGAAAAAGTAATGGAAGCAAGAAAACAAGATCATAGGTAGGTACTAGTCTATTGGCCCTAGGGCCTATATAAGCCTAGCCAAAAAGGTACCCTGGCTTTCGCCACCCAAGAAAATTATTTTCCTGTGCCCCTGTCAAGCAGAGCCACAGAAGTGATCCCCGGGGTGAATTTCCTATCTCCCATCCAATCATCAAGATTTTTCTTGTAGAGTGCTAATGAGGAGCTTTGTTTGATATAGATAGGTAGTTTGTTCCAAAGTATGGGAAGTCTCTGGGACAGAACTCTATCCCTCCAGCATGTTCTGTTTCTTGTGGTGGCAAGGTTTAGGTCCCTAGAGCATGTAGCTCGGAGGGATTGGGATTTCTTCAAGTGGAGCATCTCCAACATCTCTGGGTTTGACATAGCTTTGTATGTTAGGCAGCGATCGCCTATGAGTAGGCGATATGCAACGGAGTAAAGCTGGAGTTTTTTGAGACGGTTTGTGTAGGGCATCTGTTTGAGGCAGGCAATCCTCTTTGAGAGGTATTTCTGCGGCCTTTCCAGTTATTGTAGATGTCTTCTGAGGTACATACCAAAAGCGGTGCTGTATTCTATAATGGGTCTAATGAGTGACGAGTAGAGGGGAACAATGACCTCTTTTTTTCCTTGATGAGAAACCTTTTGTGACGAGGTGTGCCACGTAGAAGGATTTCCTGACAACTGTGGCAATGTGATTATCAAAGGAGAGACTACTGTCCACCTGTGTCCCAAGGCTTCTTATCACACTTTTGGTGTTAAGTAGACTACCACCTATGTGTTAGTTCATGGGTACAGAGTTTTTACCAAAAGGGATGACAATGCACTATTTGGCATTGAGCTTGAGACCATGGCTTTGATACCAGGCATTTGTCTCAGTGAGGTTCTTTTATAGGATGCCCACATCATTAGGAGTTTCGATTATGGCTCCTAGTTTGCAGTAATCTGCGAACTTCATTAGCCAAAGACCTTCTGTGTTAGCCTGTACTTCAGAGAAGTAGATACCAAACAGGAGAGGACCCAGGATTGAACCCTGTGGTACTCCACTTGTCACTGGTCTGAAGTCGGATTTGGAGTCTGCTACTTTCACAGTGTGGGTTCTGTCAGTGAGCCAGTTGGAAGCTCATCTTGTGACATAGGGATTTATACTTAGTTTGGTGAGTTTATCTATAATTCCAGAGTGAGGATGTTGTCAAAAGCCTTGGCGAGATCTAGATAGGCTGTGTGAACCACCTAAGCCTAATCTACGACTTTGGTGACCACTTCAAAGAAGTCTGTCAGGTTTAGCAGACATGATCTGCCTTTTACAAACCCAAACTGGGTGGGGTCCAGAGTTTGGAGATTACCAATGTCATTATTTATAAGTTCCATGATGATACATTCCATAACCCTGCAGACCAGACTCGTCAGGCTAATGGGGTATAGTTCCCGGGGTCCATGGTGGCTCCCCCTTTGTGGGGCAGGATAACTGTCACTGTGCGCTATTCAGTGGGCACAAAGCCTGAGGTGAGGCTATGATTGAACATGGTACTTAGGTGTGGTGCCAGTTCATTCTGTAGTTCATGTAGAACACAGTCTGGGATGTTGTCAGGTCCCATGGATGCCGTGTTCTTGGCTTTGGAGAGTGTCATCAGGTCAACAACAACAGGTCAACAGATTAGTACTAGGCTAACTGCCCTTGTGGACCATTTTAAGCCTAGCCAACTGCCCCATGTAAGAATCAAACCTTGCACCATGTGTTTGGAAGGTCAACACCTTAGCCATTATACCAACCTCCCACCCTTTACCTGTGCAGCCGTGATTACAGGAATTTTGCATTATTCCGGTACAGAGATGGGCCCTTTAGGGGGTGAGAGGGGGTGTAACGTTAGCACAGAACCTATCTTCCAAGATGTTGGCAGTATCAGTTGGTTCTGTATATTTAGTGCCATTCTGCTGTAACTCAGAGCAGATCTGAGTGTTGCCATTGAGATTCTTGACATAGCTATAGAATGCTTTGTAGTTGCCTTTAGAATCAGTGGTGATTTTGTTTTCGTAACTAGCTTTGGAGGATTTTATGAGGGATCTCAGCTTCTTACTGAGGCTGACCAGGGAGTTCCTCCAATCTTGGGATTTTACTCTTTTTTTGCAATAGTTTCTTTCTTCTGTTGTAGAGTTTGTTTATGGCAGGGGACCACCAGATTGGCTTCCTTTTTTTGGAGGATAGCATCTTTGTTCTGTTAGGGATTGCACAATCCATGCACTCATGTAAGTGCTTATAAAGTGCTTTTGTGTGGGATTCAGCAGTCGTACCTATATTGTCCATCTGCATGGGTGTCGTGAAGTTTGCCACTTCTGTCTTATGAAGCGTGAAGTTGGCTTTGGAGAAATTTTTTACAGTGGTTTCCCTAATGGGGGATGGGGCGGGATGTGGATGTCTAGGGTGATTAGCTTGTGGTCAGATCTGACCAACGAGGAATTGACCGCTGGTGTGGAACACGGTTGCCCATGCTGGTAATAACCAGGTCTAGGATATTGCTGCTCCTGGTAGGGGTGTGGATAAGTTGATCCAAGGAGTTGGAATTTATGATTTCCAGAAAACGTTGAGCAAAAGGGTTGGTACATCAGTAGTTTTCCCAGTTAATGGTGGGGTAGTTGAAATCACCCATTATTAGGGTGTTAGGTTGTACCCTAATATTTTCCAGTGTATCAAGAAATGAGGAGTGGGAATCCTGGGGCATGGTGGGGGATCTGTAGCAAGCTACAATTTGCATTGTGGTCTTGCCCAGAGTTAGTTGCACTTGGATAATCTCAGATGCATTATGCTGAGCAACTAGCCTGGAGGTGTGGATAGCCTTAATGAGTATGGACACGCATCTGCCTTGAGTGTTTTGGTCCAGGTTAGGTGGCCGAAAGGTGTGATATGAATTATAGCCTGGTAATTCAGGGGTGCTCTCTGGAGCCTTGAACCAGGTCTCTGTCAATGCACAGATGTCAGTGTTCTGCATTTTAAGGAGTGCCTTGAGTGAGTGCATTTTGAGGTTTAGACTTCTAGCATTGAGTAGCATTACCCTCAGATTTTGCTTGCTTGTACCTGTTACGGTGGTGAATTTGTCATTTGAACCTTGCCTAAAAAAGGCACTTTAGGAGTTGCAAGAGCCATAGCCAGTATCCGGAATCCCAAGGGCGACAGCAGTAGCGGCCTAGGTCAACTGGTGCCCTAGGCAAAGTGGCTCCACAGCGCTCCCCACCACATTACCCAGTGCCCCCATCCTGGTCTACCTACACCAAATAAATACTGGAAAAGTGCCCCTGCTAGACTGGCACCCTAGGTGGCCGTGTAGTTGGCCTATGACTAAGGCCGGCTATGGGCGACAGGTACAGGCCATCTCTGGCAAAGCATCGTGGTCTGTCGATGATGTCTTCCCAGGCAGACAGATACTGGATCCCCTTAGAATGACACCAGAAGCTTAGCCAGTTGTTGAAGTCAGTCATTTTGTCTTTGTACTGTGGTATCATTCTGGGTGATGGCAGGATGCTACTCAGGGCTAGGGTCATACCTGCCTGGGCTACAAGATCGGACAGCTCCTCCATGTCTCTTTTCATGTAGTCCAGGGAGGTACATCTCAGGTCATTCACACCAACATGGACAATGACAGAGTCATATTTGTACCTGTTGTGGAGTGACCTGAGTGCGTGCATTATGTGGCGGATCCTGGCACCTGACAGGCAGCTGACAGTAACTTTTTCCTTGTTTAGCCTGGTGAGTGGAACGTCAGTATGCCTGACTATACAGTCACCTGTGACTACAGTGTTGGTTACGTTGTTATGTCTTATGGGCTGTGATTGAGTGGCACACTGAGTTTGTGGGCTATGATTGAGTGGCACACTGAGTTTGTGGGCTATGTGTCCTTTGGGTTGTGTTGGGGGGTGAAGGTTGCTTGGCTTTCTGCTTTGGAGGTCCCTGTTGCTTGGGCGGATTTTTATTGAGAGCCTCCATAAATGTAGGTGTGTGTTTTGCGTTTCTATGTGTGTGTAATCACATTATCAAGGCAGGCCCCATCATCCACCATTTTGAGGGAAACCCATTAAAATTGTAAAATAAGCACTTGGAGTTATTTTGAGGCAATAAAATAGCTCAGAAAACTATTATAGAGTGAAAAAACGTGTTTTGAGTTCTAAGGTGGAGTTTTCCTTTAATACTAAAACTTTCTCAAGCTTTAACTCCTCCCTCTTATGCATAATACTTTTTTGTCCTCACATATGCTCTGGAGTTCTTTTGTCACTCATCAGTCTTGCAGAGAGAAGTGGGCCTGGGCTGTTTTCTTGTTTTTCATGTGAAAAAAATTGTTCCTGACCAATTTCTAGTGTATATTAGTTGATCTATCGTTTTTTGTATGTCTTTAGTAGCTTTCAAATCAGTTCTTTCCTTTTCTAACTTTTTAAAAGTTTAAGTTAAAGTACTCCACTCCAGGGTGTGGCTATTTGTGTCATTGTACCCAATCTGCTTCTGTTTAATTAGTAAAGTGTGCTTTTTCTTGACTTTAGCTGTATTTTTGCAGTTGCTGCTACCTTCTGTCTGTTTTTATTATTTGGAATCCACTACTGTTTTTCAGACTTACTCTCTGATTCTTCTTGAGAGATTTTCACTAGATTTAGGTATTTTGTTTTATAGTTCACTAGTTCATTGTAGTTTTTGTTGTGAAAGTGTCAAAGCCAGCAGGTTTTAAAACATGGGACACTTGTGGGTAGAAAATGATGCCTGATTCAAGACATGGTTTATGTGTTGTGTGTCTTGACCTTCACCATATTAAAGTAGAATGTGACATATGCAAGAGGTATGACAAGCTTACCTTTACAATAGACAGGCCAGTTCTGAAAGGATTATTGCCTAAATAAGACAAACTCTGTTGAACCTTCTTTATCCTGAGGCAGTGGTTCTATTTCTGAATTCCATAAAGCAAAATGTAGGTACCAGGCTAAGATACTGAAAAAGAGGGACGGCATTACCCTCAAAAAAAAGAAGGATATGGTTGGTGATGATATATCTAGTGAGTACAGTGTATGAAAAATTGTGGTTAGTGTCGTTGAGATTCATCCTCCCAAGTTGTCCGGGCAGGATAACATTTCCTCCTTTTCTGAAGCAGTTAGGCAGATTTGCTCCTTTTGGTTCCCTCTGCTAGGTCTTTTAGTTCTGTTCCTTCCTACTGTAGTTGTTCACTGGTGGTGGACATTGATTATGGGGAGAAGGAGAAGGTAGAGCTAAGGCTAATCCCTTCCTCCTCTATTTCCAAGGAAGACAGAAAACCAACATTTTTACCCTCCTTTTTCTAATGGGCTGGATCCTTTTTCATTGCTTGAAAAATGTATGCTGAGATTGCCTGCCTAAAATCTTTCATACAAGCCTTAGTCATTCTTTTATCAAGGTTCACCTTACTGCTATTTCTAGTTTCTATCTGGGAGCCCACTATTCTTCTCTGGCTTCTCTGAAAGTTTAAAAGGCATTTCATATGGGTATGTTTCAAATAACCTCCCGCCCTTTTAAACACCCAGTTACTCAGCGGAATTTGTATTTGATGTTGGAAAAGATGGTGCTGCCCCCTTTCAAACCAGCTAATAAGGGGCTTACTTAAAGTATGCATCTTGGAAAACTCTTTTATTCTGTGACAATCAACTCTGCCTAAAGAATTTCAGGCTTTATGTGTCAAACTTACTTATCTCATATTTCACAGTGGTAGAATGGTCTTGAGGATATATCAGAGTAGCCACTAAGTCAGATTTAAATCAGCCAAGCATATTGCATTTTTTCTAAACTAATCTTGTAGGTGGAAGTATGTATTGCACTGTATGACTGTACATAAACAGTTAAGATTCTGTGTGGGCAGGACAAAATCAGTCAGAAGAGATCCTCAGTTATTTGTTTCCTATGATTACTAAAATCGGTTTCCAAAGTCTTTGACTTTGCTCTGTCCATATAGTTTTTAGAGTGTGTTTTGTTATACAACATATAGCAATGGTTTGTGACCATTACACCTACAACACATATGATAAAGGTTCAATTACATTGCATTTTCATATGTGCATCCCTAGATGATATATCTGTGGATGCAATGTGGACATCTCTGAGCACTTTGTATGACACTGCAATTGTGATGTGATCTGCTGGTCTAGTTTTCCTTTGAGGCCACAGTCATAAGAGGCATGCTTGTATGATGCTTCTCAAAAGGATATGCTTGGAACTCTGACATAATGTTTTTGAAGAAAATGGACCAGACGGGACTATGCTTGAAAGGTAAGTTATATACTTGACATAATGATGCTCTGCATAGGCTTGGTTCATTTTCTTCAACATACCTACCCTACTTCTCCTAGCCTTAGGCATATGATGTCCAGGATAGGTTCTGTGATATTTGTGTTTTATATTTGTGAGTGTTGGTTTTGTTTTGTGCTTCACATGTGATTGGCACACTAAAAATCTATGGAGAGTTGGAAAGAAGTGAGGACTGTTATGTTGCTGAAGACAAGTTAGAGCCAGGGGAAAGTTTCATGTGCCAAGCTGACTGGACAAGCAGTCTAAGCCCTAGTGGTATTGATAAAGATAAGCCACAACCATGCAGGTCTGTGATTCTTGTAAGTATATATCGTTTATCTATGTGCTTCTTAGCCTATCAATAATAAGTGCCTGGTTTGTTTTATAGCTCGAGCAGGTCACTTCTTGCCTGGTACGTTCTGCTACTTGTTTGTTTATTAGAAGCTGTTTCAGTACCATAATAGTGTACAGATATTTGTTAGAAGAATTCCTTTACAGTACTCTTATCTCTCTCATATCCCTCATGACATAACAGAATTACTAAATTATAAGAAAACATTCTCAAACATAATATAATTTCCACCAAAGTTTTATCATTAAACTACTCTCAGATAAATGATTGATCTTGAAACTTTACTAAGAGAAAAGATTAAAAAATGTACTCGTTCATTGATGGAAATAGTTCTAAAATGCTAGACTAGTTAAATCATTTTCACTTGAGTAGCCCAGTTTTTTTTTTTTTTAACACAAACATTGCTGATGTCCTTCTGTATATCACTGTTGCAGTATTCCAATACTTGTGGGTTATTCTGCCAGAGGTAACCTGATGTTCTGGCCAGCATACCAAATTCAAAAATACTTTTAACACAACATACATCCAGCTTTTATGACCACAGCCAGTGAGTGTAAGGGTTCATAAGCAGACATATGGGTGTGAGACACCCCCCCCCATGACTGTCTTGCTGCCAGTCTGAATGCAGAACATTGGTCTTAGAACTGCTTTGTTGTGCTGCTACTACTCCCAAGGCTTGTTCAGATAAGTGCCCCATTGTGGAACCTTCCTTTAATTTCTTTTTTGTTAATGATTTGTTTTTGTCAGCTAAGAGAGGGAAGTTTCGGGGTCAAAGGTGAATTCCTTAAAAAGACCTCCACTCTCAGTATTTATTTTGCTTGTGGACTGAGCACGATTACCATAGTTGTAAGATTTAGCAGTTGTTCTTCCTAAAACTCCTGAGCCAGGTTAGCACCTCTGAATACCTATTTGGGGACTCAGTGTCTCAAGAGCCTCTTGCTTAGCAAGATGGTGTAAACCTTAGCCACCAACATCCCACATGCACCAAAGAAGCAGAATAGAAATTTAGAATCTGAGGCTTTGGCTGCCCAATCTGACTTAGATGTTACTGTCTAAATGGAACAGGAATCTGTGTGATGTCCCATTCCTTCTGAGATGCCCAACTTGAGGCCAGTATGGCATTTCTTGCTCACACGTTCAAAAAGAAAGAAAGTGGAATTAAGAGTGATTATTTCTGAGGGACCAGAGGGCATACCTTAGATATTAGTTGGAGAAGAGGTCCTTGGTTCCATTATCAGAGTTCACCAAGGTTAGAACCACTGGCAAAGAAAATAAGGGACTCAGAAATTCAAGGATGTAATTGGTATGATTTTCAAGATAAGTTAGCTTTATTTGCAGATGATAATATTTTTTTACCTGATGAAGACAGAAAAGGACATCTCAGTGTTGTGGAACATTCTGAGACAGTTCTGTTTTTTTTCGGGATATAACATTAATGAAGATAAAATGAAAGCTATAGCTATAACTATAACTTATGTACCCAATCATAAATTAGTCCAGCAATACCCATATTTATGGGGACATGATAAAATGAAGTATTTAGGAATATGGATTAAAAAAGATTTGGTTATGGCAGCTAAGGATGTGTGGGAAAAATTAAAAGAGAATACAAAAACTAACAAACTGGAATCTCTTGCCTATGGATATCAGGACGCAAGCAGTTAAAATGTTTTTAGTCCCTTTAGTTTCATACACAGGTCAGGCATCATATGAGGGGGTACTGAAAAGTTCTAAGCCCCACCAAGAAGGAAATAATGTGGAGCCATGAAACTTACAAGTTGTTCAACATATTCTCCTCTAAGTTCAACACATTTGCTGCATTGTGTCTGAAGTTTCTCTAACCCTGCCAAAAAAAAGTCTGATGTCTGGTCACTGAAACGCTGCTCCACTTCTGCAGTCACCTCTGAATCACTCAAAAACTACAGCCATTGCAAACTCTTTTTAAGGTTTGGAAACAGGGAATAGATGGAGCAAGTGCTGGTGAGTAGCGTGGATGGTCTATGCACTCAGACCTCAATTTCGTCATAACATCCATCGTTTTGCCAGCCTTGTGAACAGGTGCATTGTCTTGCCAAAAGAGAACTCCTTTCAGCAGCTTTCCTCTTCTTTTTTTTCCTTCATTGCCTCCTTTAATCAGCACAGCAAATGACAGTAGTAGTCTGCATTAACTGTTTGGCCCATTGAAAGATAGACAATCATTACAACACCTTCCTGATCCAAAAAAAAAACACCGTGGCCATGACCTTTCCTGCTGATGTTTGGGTCTTGAACTTCTTTGGTCTTGATGAACCTGAGTGCTGCCACTGCATTGACTGTTGTTTTATCTCAGGATCATAGTGGTGTAACCATGTTTCATCAACAGTAACTAGTTGTGCCAAAATGTTGGCACCAGCTGAACAAAAATGCCACAAAATCAACTTGGAAGTATCCACTCGATGTATTTTTTCATCAACATTCAAACATTTGGGCTTCTGCATACTCAGTTGCTCATGGATTATAAATCCAATACATTTCCTGGATATCTGTAGTGTCTCAGTAATTGTTTTAGCCAGTATTCGTCAATCTGCCAAAATCAGGTCATGGACATGGTCAGCAATTCCAGGAGTTGACACCATTTGAGGTCTCCCAGACCTTGCTGCATCTTTGGTTTCGAAATCTCCACACTGAAAGTTTGCACACCACTTCTTCACAGTTGAGTAAGAAGGGCACCTGTCACTCAGTTTTTGCATCATACATTCATGGACTTTCTTTGGAGTTTTCTTCTGCAGGAATAGGAACTTCATGACAGATCAGAGTTGCACACTTGAAAATTCCACACTTTTCATTGACGTGGTTCAATCAATGATCTAAAACAATGTCAAAAAATGCATTACAGTTCTGGAAATTGGCACTTTACAAGATGAAATAACACTCTTTTCAGTTACAGAGGCAAAATAACACTCAGAATTTAGAAAGTTAGTTGTGCTTAAAACTTTTCACCATGCCCTTGTATTTTATCAACCAGAAGAGGAGTTGTGGACAGTAATTAATAAAGAATTATAGGATTTTATTTGGAAGGGGAAGGGGGCACGAGTCAAGTGGGATACGTTGATCTTTCTGACAGACCAAAGAGATTTAGGACTACCTGATTTAAAGGGATATTTTAGAGTTATACATTTACGGTTCTTATACATAACACAAGCAGAAAACTACAATTCAAAATGGAAAGGGGTGATAATGAAGCGGGGGGTGGGGGATTCAAGAAATAAGGAAAGAATTGGATTTTGGACACAGATCCTTAAGAAGAATAACAGTCATACAGATTGTTATTTGTTGTTAAAGAAAGTCATAGTGGAGAACTGTAAAAAGGGGAAGACTCTAAGTATGGCATGGATTGACTGCAAAAAAGCATTTGATATTATGCTACATTTATGGATAAAAGCGTGCTTAAAAATGTATAAGATAACACCCTACACTGATCAACTACATTACAGTGACCATGAAACAGTGGCAGACCACCTTGCAATTAAGCCATGATAAAGGACAAATTATTATCTCAGGGATAAAAATTCAAAGGGGATATTCCAGTGTGACTCTCTTTCACCGTTGCTATTCTGCCTTGCCCCTAACCCATTATGCTGACTAGGCCATGGCTACAATTTGGCTCCTAGAAAACAACAAAGTGTAATGACTTATCTTCTTTTGTCAATGATTTAAAACTGTATAGCTCATCAGATGAGGAACTGAAAGCACAACTGCAGGCTGTCAAAACTTTTTCAGATGATAGAATGTCATTTGATTTTGATAAATGTGCAAAAGCAACCTTTAAAGCAGGAAAAATGGAGCACCAGGAAAACATCAGTTTGGGACAAGAATGTGATATAAAAGAACTTGAGAAAGAGGGAGTGTATAAATATTTGGGAATTGATGAGGAATCAACAATAAAACATGAACAAATGCAAATAAAACTTAGGAATATTTTAGAAGACTTAAATTAATCCTGAAAACAGCGTTGACATCTAGGATCAAAATCCAAGCTATAAACCAGTTTGCTCTTTCTGACCTAACTTACAGTTTTGGAGTGAATGACTGGCCCCAAAACATGTTGGATATATTAGATAGGAAAACAAGGAGGATGCTTCATGCTCACCAAATGATTTATAAAAATCAGTGTATACCAAGATTATATAGTTTCTGTTCTGAAGGAGGGATGCGCCTCCTTGAAATTGATTACATGTATAGATCTGCAATCGTGGGACTCCACACATATCTGCTGACATCACAAGACCCAAATGTAGTGAAAATTTTGAGAAACGTGACGAGAATAAATCTAAGATGACTTCTCTGCTTAATCTAGCAGAAGCATGTGGGCCTCTAGCAGAAATGGAAATCAAACCAGAAGCAGATAAAAATCAGGGAGCAACTGAATCTGCCAAAAAACAAAAGAAAGAATATAAGGTGACGGGCCAGATGAGAAGGCAAGAAATGTGGGAAATGCATAAATATAGTTGCAAGCATAAAAAACTTCTGGAAGAACCTCGTGTTGATCAGGAATGAACACAGGAATGGTTAAGGAGAGGAGGATTCAAACCAAGAGATGGAAGGTTAATACTGGTGGCACAAGATAGTGGGCTTATGTACATGTTGGTTTACAAAGTCCATTGAACATGTGAGCGAAACAGACAAATTTAGGTTTTGTAAAACAGAATTGGAAACAGTTGCACACCTCGTTGCTGGGTGTGACATACTAATTTCAGGACTGTATACTGAAAGCCATAATAATGTTACAGGGCTGTTGCACGGGGGTTTGTGCAAACATTATTGTATTGAAGAGGCTGAAAAACTTTGGAAACATGAACTACAAAGCATCATAGAAAATGATGAAGTCTGCATTACATGGGATCACCCATTACCAACAGTTCAAAAGATAGATGCTAGAAAACTGGATACAGTGATCCATGAAAAGAAGACAAAAGTAACATTGATCATTGAAATTGCCACACCCAGTGACTACAGTGTCTTGCGTACAGAGGGACACAAAGTCACAAAATATCAGGATTTGTAGGAAGAAAGATACCCAGATAGTTCGAATAGTAGTAGGAGCAATGGGTCTTATAAAAAAGAATCTACAATCGTACTTAGATATGTTACCAATCCATGTAACCCCCGTACAAATTGCAGAAGGAGTCATTACTAGGCACATTGTGGGTGCTGCAAAGAGCACTTCTTACTGACATCAAAGATTGAAACAATACTAATTTCATTAACGTTAATTGTACTTTGACTTAGGAATGGGGTCCATTCCCGTCATGGTAGTAGAAACCCTAAAGATTTGGAGAAATTAAAGGAGGGAGTATTATATTCATAAAGTATCAGAAAGTATGCTAAGACCTAAGTCAACACGGGAATGGAGAAAGGAGAGCAGGCAAGAGGGGGGCTGCAATTTTTTGTAGAAAGCTGACAAAAAAAACAATGATCTGGGAACAAATAATTAGAGAAGGAAAGGTAATAGAATGGGAGGAAGCCAAGACATTTGTACTGCAGGCTAGTGATAACATTTCCTATCAGGTACTGATGTCAGAGTATAGGCAAAGAGAGAGAGAGACTGGGGAATCCTAAATGAAATACCTGCACTGGTTGAGTTTTTAACTGAATCTAGAACAGAAGCTGCTGTTAAAAAGGGATAATTAGTAGGGCATATACAACATTGCACAATAACTATAGGGATCAATGAGAAGAGGCCAGAAAAGATTGAGAAGAGAGATTAGATATGCAGTTTACAAAGAAACAATGAAAGGCCATATGTATGGCTCCCAAAATATGCAACAAAATCTAGAACATTTAGGATTTGTGCCTCGAAGTGCTGGCATAGATACTATATACCCAAAGCAGACTCCAGAGAATTTTTTTCCTCAGGCGGATGGCAAATGTTGGAGTTGTGATGGGGAAGAGCATATATTTGGGGAATGTAATGAGTTAGGCGACATTAAAAATTCCCTACATAGTACTCTGTCAGGAATACTGGTTGAGCAAATGAGTTTTATTAAGGAAATGATTTTTTGAGCTGGGTTACAGGGTTTGAATTGCCTAGACATAGTAAGTTCTTGTTAAGTTTAATTCTGGTGGCTGCCAAAAAAGCAGTTGCTAGAAAATGGAAATCAAAATCTAAACCAGCTGTACTTGAAGTAGTTAACATTGTAGCAGTGATAAAAAACAGGAGGTGGGATCTTTAGAAAAGGTAGGAGTAAATTGCATAGAAAAAATGGAAATTGTGGGAACAATACATGTAGAAAAATATTTTGGAAGAGGAGTGAGGTTTAAGAGAAGGCAGGAATTATGTTGCCTAGATTATAGGTTGTATAACAGTGTATGTGATACATACTGTTTGTTAATGTGAATTTGTTAATATAGTTTGATTACGTTTATATAAATGTTAGTTTGCCTTTGTCACAAGTGATTATTCAATAAAGGTTTAAAAAATCCAGCAAGGTTTTGTGCCATTGCATTTTATTAAATCAAATATTCCAATGATGAAGAAATAAAAGAGCAACGACACTTCTCCATGGGTGTCCCATGAAGAGGATTGGCTGGATTTTTCTCAGGGCTCTATATATGTCCATCTTATCCTTGTAGCTTCTTCTCTTCTCTTCCCCACCTAGCCTTCACTAGTCTCCCCCCAACTTTGCAAAGGTAGCATGAAATCTCTTCAGAGTAGGAAGAGGAACCAGATTCACATGAAAACTCATTGCTGTATTCCTTCCGAATACATTCTCTGTGGCACCTGGCCTCAGATGTTAATGAAAATACTTTGTCATCAGATTACTCAGTTGGAGAGATTTCTTTTGGTGAAATTATTACCAGGATGATGCAACATTTGGACACCAAATAGCTCACAGACATAGGATCATAGGACGATACAAGGCTAATGGCCCTAGGGGCCTTACAAGCCTAGCCAGGTTCTACCCTTATTTTCACTATCCACACATATTGCCCCTGTCCAAGAGGGATACAGGTGGAACCCTGGAGTGAATTTACGTTTACCCATCCAGTCGTCCAGATTACGTTTGAAGAGGGCCAATGAGGTGCTCTGTTTGACATGAAGTGGGAGTCTGTTCCAAAGGTGTGGTAACCTCTGGGAGACAAAGTTGTTTCTCAGGCAGGTTCTATTAATGTCACATACAAGGTTAAGGTCTCTAGAGTGAGTGACCCATGTACAATTTGACTTACGGATATGGAGCATTTCCAGTAAAGCAGTGTCAGAGATTGCCTTGTGTGCAAGGCAGAGAATGGTCTTTGAGTAGTCTGTATGAAACAGAATGAAGTAACAATGATTTCAGGTGATCCACATAGGACAGATGCTGAAGACTTTGAATTTTCCTTGTGAGGAACCTCTGTGGTCTCTCCAATTGCTGCAGGTGCTTAAAAAGGAAAATACCAATAGGGACATTGTACTCAGTTATTGGCCTGATGAGGGAAGAGTACAGGGTGGTTATAATTTTATTTTTTTCTAGGGTAATGCCGTTACTCATGAGATGAGCAGTATAGAATGCCCTTCTTACCACTGTGGAGACATGGTGGTCAAAGGTAAGGTTGCTGTCAACCTGTGTGCCCGGGTCTCTCAGCACTGAGTGCATACCTAAGGTGTTGCTATTGATGTGGTAGTTAGCAGGAATATCGCTTTTACCAAAAGGGATGATAATACATTATTTTTCATTGAGTTTAATGTCATGGCTCTGACACCAATTAATTTGTTTGTGTAAGACCGTCTTGTAGGATGTTGACATTATTTGGAGATTCTGTGACCACTCCCAGTTTGCAGTCATCAGCAAACATTGTCAGCCACAGACCTTTAGTTTTTGCTTGTACTTCGGAGAAATAGATTCCAAACAGTAGAGGTCCCTGGACTGATCCCTGTAGAACACCACTGGTTACAGGTCTGCTGTTGGAGGTGGAGTCCTCTGTTTTAACTATATGTGTTCTATTAGTGAGCCAGTTAGTGAGCCCAACCCATCTAACGATATAAGGGCTGATGTGATTTTGTCAGTGATGCCTGAGTGGGGAATAGTGTCAAATGCATTGGCTAAATCTAGGTAGGCTGTATGCACAGATTTTTACAGAAAAGGTGTTATGATTTATTAGCAGTAGGAGCCCCAAAACATATAGTTGATCCCCTGCCATGGAAGTCTTTGTAGATGCTTTTGCTGCCACAGCTACTAAGTCAGACACACAGCCACTAACACTCAAGAAACAAGATAGGTTTTAAAGGTTATAGAGGAGATTAAATTCCTATTCAAAAGTCCTATAGCAGATCAGTCCATTTTCTCTCTCACTACAGATAAACCCATCAAATGTCTCCCTGCATCCAGTGTGCTGCCATCTATTGGAGATGGTAGGACCATGGACAGGTATGGCAAATAAGTCTTATACCCCTGTCATTCTGGCAGTTAAGGTCCTAAACTAACAAATACAGATGACTATTTATTATATATTCTTTAAACCTGAGTAAGACTCTTGCTGATGTTGCGGATTCTGAACCCTAATCCAAGGCTGTGTCTATGCTCAACAATGCCACCCAAGTAGTCACTCCATTAAATGCAGCTGTGATGCCTCAGAAGCTTCCTGCAGGGTTCTGGCCACCAGTTCAGTCATCAGAAATTTTGTTTGGCTTTGCCTTCAGTCACACCATGAAGGTATCAAGGCCAAGCTAGTGTACTCCGCTTTTCAAAGAGGCCTTATGTTTTCCCTACTGCTGCTGAACTCTTCAAAACCCTGAGGAAAAAAAGGCAAAATCAAACAGGATTTCAAGCAGATTTTTCTTGCATCAGTCTCTTGATGCTAAAGGAATTTTTCTTCAAAATCCACTACTTTTGTCTGTGGGGATCAAAAGCCCCCATCAGAAGGCTAAAAAACAAACAAAAATATATCAGGAGAAACTAGAATGAGAATCTAAGGCTGGAAAACCTCCTTTTCCAGAAAAATCTGTTACTATCTATTTCCTGCCTTCTCCTTTTCACTTTGGCTCACAGATCCCTTTGTCCCAATGACTCAATTTGTCCCTTCCATCCTGTGGCTGCATTACTACAGACAAATGGATCTTGTCCATCATAAAAAAAATGGTTACAGAATATGTTGGAAAGAACACCCCTCTTCAAAGGGAGTCTCTTCCCTCATGCAAATCAAGCTCATCTCATCCCTCTCTAGGTTCTAGATGATCTCACCCAGGGCATTATAAAATCAATACCTACCCATGGCCAGGGAAAAGGTTTCTACTCAGGATGCTTCCTAGTTTCTAGGAAAGTGGGAATGTAGAGACCCCATCTGGATTTGTCATACCTCAACAGCTTTTTAGAAGTTCCATCATTCAAGATGCTCTCTCTGCAGATGTCACTTCCTTTAATATTTCATCAGGCTTTCCTAGTTTCCCTAGACCTGAAGGATGCATATCTTCACTTCACTACATACCCTGTAGAAATTAACTTTCAGTTTCTTCACCACACCTTCAGTTCTGTACTTTAATTTTTTTATTGTCTTCAGGTCCCATAGTCTTCACAAAATGCCTTGCTCTGGCTATTGACTTTTGCAAAACACAGAGTATCCAAAATTTTCAGTACCTGGACAAACTTCTAATTCAGGCCTTGTCCCAGGAAACTCTATTGTTCCATCTCAACTTCACTATGTCTATACTGGAAGGATTGAGATTCACTTTCAACTTCAAGAAGTCTTATCTCACATCATCCCAAGATATACTCTTCCCATATTGCATTCTGAATGCTCTGTCAGTCACAGCCTTCCTCCCTCAGGAGAAAGTTCTCTCTTTGACCAATTACTTCCAGCCCTTGCTCCCCCTATTTATGACCTCAGCAAGAAAGATTCTAAGAGCCCTATGATATATGGCAGCCACAATTCTGATGGTGTGCTATGCCATATTACACATGAAGAAGATTCAGTAGTACTTGAAGTCTCCTTTGGTCTCAACACTGTCACCCTCTAGAATTTCAGATTCCTCGCTTGTTGCTTCTTTAGAAGGAACTACAATGATAGATATCCCAATTTCATCTCAGTACAGGAGTTCCTATTTCCCACCCACACCCACCCATGACCTCCATACAGACTCATCCAACCTGGCCTGGGGTGCATGGACAGGTACCACAAGACTTCAGGAACAGTGGTAACCCAGAGAGATCAATGAACACATGAATGTAAAGGAGATGAAAACCTTTCTTCAGATCCTAAGGTATTCACATGCAACATGTCTGTCATGTGATACTTCAAGAAGCAGGTGGCACCATTTCTTACCAGCTAACTGTGATGGCATGGGACATAGCCAAAAAAAGGAACCAATATCTACAGGTAGTTTACGTGCCTTCAGAGGCTCAGTAGATCCAGAGTAGACCCTCACAAGTGGATGTTACTCAGAGAGGTCTTTCTGGACATAGTTCACAAGTGGGGTATACCTCATATAAATCTTTCCTTAAACCAGAACAAATAACTCAGACTTTTCTGCTGTGAGACCGCATGTCAACAGGCCTGGAGGACAGATGCCATGTCTTTCAGCTGGGGGAAGTTCCTTTATGCTTCTCTACTCTTCTATCTGATCCCAAATGTTCTGAAGATTTAGAGGGACAAGCCTAGTTATTTGCTAGTGACTCCCTTTTGACCCAGGCAATATTGGTTCTTCCTTCTGTTCCGTTTAGCCAGGGGCAATCCTTCCAGGTTACCCCACAAAGTGGACTTACAGAAAACAAGGGCTCTTCTGATTCACTCCAAACTGTAGGCTCTCAGCCTGACTCTCATGATGATAAAATCTTAATTTCTTTCAGACACCAGTTTTCAAAGGACACTCTTTAGGTATGCCAAGAAGTGAGACAATCCTTCATCTCCAAGAGGAAAAGATTTTCAGTGTGGTGTCACAAGAAGGATGAGAACCCCTGTCTGGTGGATATACCTACTATGCTGCCATATATGTGTGAGTTACACAACAGTGGTCTGGCCTATTCCTTCATCAAGGACCACTTCTTTGCTGTTTCTGCTTGCCTGCCTTTAAATCCACAATTACTCTCCAGAATTGGGGTCAAACACTTTTTTAAAATGCATCCTTCACCTGAATCCTTCTAGGAATTCTGTACTGCCTCCATAGGAACTAAATTATGTTCTGAAAAAACTTACTTTGCTACCTTTTGAACCAGCAGCTTCGGCTTCACTAAAATTTTGTACCTGGAAAATAGTCCTGCTGGTCACTCTTAACTCTGCCAGAAGAGCTGCTGAGTTGAAAGCCCTGATGGCAGTCTCTCTCACCCCTCCTTATCTTCCATAAGGGCAGGGTTTCCTTAAGGACTAACCCTTTTTATGTTCAGAGTGGTAAATGAGCTGTCATTCTATCCATTTGACAAGTTTTTTCCCCAACCTACAAAACAGAGTGGAAAGGCTCCTCACTGGATGTATTTAGGCAGCTAAGATTATACCCGAGTAAAATAAAATAATTCAGAAAGGCTAACAACTCTTTGATTCCTTCCAGGAAGTCCTGTTTTCAAACAGACTATCTCCAACAGGATTTCTAAGTCCATCACCTTCTTTTACACTTTCCAAAATAAGACTTTGTCAACTAGAGTGAAGGCTCACTGTACTTAATGCAGCCTTGTCTTCTGGTACCTTCTTCAAAGGCATTGATTCTTGATCATTCCTTGAGGCTGCTACCTGAACTTCACTACACACACTTTCACTAGACACTACTGAGAAGATGTGTTTTCAAGATCTAGGACCACCTTCACTAAATCTCTCTTGTTAGGACTGGAAGACAGAACTCCTGTCTGCATTCCTACCACCTTCAATAACTGTTTGGTGTGAAAATCACCCACAAGTACTGGAATACTTCAACACTGCAATAGTGATCCAAGGAAGGGCACAGTACAGTTATGTAAGAACATACTGTAACAGAAGATGTCCTACTGATCACTGTGGCACTATTGCTTCCCTCATATCCCCATCTTTACTCTATTCCTGTGCTATGTGGATTGAGGTGGTCAGTTAACTTCCTACCCCCTTAGTTTGACATATTTTTCTCACTTTAGAACACTCAGGCTTTCAGGTAGTTCTGCAACAGTGATCAGTAGGTCAGCCACTGTTATGGTAAGTTCTTACACAACTGATTTTCTTTTGCAAGTTTCCCATAAACCTGTATATTCAATGTCAGGTAGAGCAACACAGAGGGGTATGTTTATGGGCTATAAACAAGGTTTATTTGGTGATCTTGGCTGTGATTTATCCATTTCCCACTTTCATGCTATGCTCTTAGGACTGAGGACTGTATTCATAATCATTGGTATGTAATGGTACACATTGAATCTGCACACCAAAACCCAAAGTGATTCACAAATTGGTAAACACAGTGGGCAGGTAACATATATAGCATTGCCTCATTGTGTTAACACCAAGTACATATGCAAACAACCCCTCTTCCCGATCTAATGCTATTCTTCATGACAGTATTGTCTGGTTGGTCCCAATGATGTAGCCCACAGGACAGCAGCCACATACAATGCAGTGATGCTATACTACTCAGCGTAGCACTCGCCCTCCCTTACTAAAATGTTTCTCAGCAGACAGCGCTGAGCAGAATTTTAGAGTTGTCATCTGAAAAAATAAGTGTCTCTGTTGCATGGTAGGAAAATCTCCACTGTCAAAGAGTCATGTCATGTCAAACTATCCTACATTTATGCTGATAACCCCCCACGAATGGAAGATTTCACAGCGTCAGATCCTTTCATTCCTGTAGTAAGCTAGTGGCCACTAGACTGCCTTCATGCCAAATGACTGTGATTTCTTTGTAATTCACAGTCAAGCATGGTGAAGGACAATGACACATCAATGCTAGATATGGTGCAGAGATGCAGCTAGATATGGTGCAGAGATGCAGAGAGGCTGTATCTTAACTAACTGCTTTGTATCACTACATTGTATAATGCTGTGAGCAAAGGAATGCTAGGCAGTCCTGTGCACCATTCGTAAAAACAAGAATGTAATTGTACACTGAGGACTGCTGCATTTCATATCTGTGAATTGCAATATTCCTTGGTGGCATACTGAATATAGTGTGCAAGATGCAGTTAAGCATCTGTGCACCAAGTTCGTGAATATGAGCGCCCATCACTTAACAAGAATAGTGCACCCAAGTCGCCCATGAAAGGAGTCAGCTGCCAGCTGCTTCCTGTAGGTCTTACCTTGTTAACAGATGCAAAAAAAGGCAAAATGTGCAGTCTGTCTAGCATTCTGGTCCTATTCCCCTCAGTATTTTTTTAATTTTTGTATAGGAGTAGAGGCAACAGAATCAAGTTCATTAACAGTGTGCCACCATTTTGTTAGGGTCTCTGGATTTATTTTTCTGTGAAAACCTTACCTCTGACAACTTGACCTATTTAAACAGTTCTGTTTTCAATTTACTTAAGTGAACGTGTTTCTTCGCACTCATTACATTCCATCGGATGTGGTTTTTGCACAGTGTTTTTCAGTACAAATTTCAATTACAAAAAACACTAGGGATTTAAATAAGATACTTTAAAAATTTTTATGTAACACACTTGCAAACTTTAAACATCAGAAATGCATCTATTAAACACTCTTGAAGGTTTTAAATGTTGGAATACAGTTGTAAATTAAATGTTGCCAGTAGTAACTTGTAGAAAACGAGAACAAAATGAATTACCCCGAATAGTTTGACTTACCTTTCTAAGCATACCTCTCCACCTATTTGCTCAGGGAATCTGGACAAAGCAAAAAATAACTTGGGGGGGGGGTGTTAAATGCCAAACATAAGGGACATATTTAAAGTATTAATCTGAATCACTTAAAAAGGAGTAGAAAAAGAAATTTTTCCTCAACATGCATTTTCAGAACCGACATATTGAAACTGTAATGGCTGGTTATTGACCAATTTTAATCCTCAGTGATTTACCAAAAATTACAAATTTTATGTGGGAGAGGACAAAAATATGAGACAGAAATCAAGGATATTCTATGAAGTCGGGGACAGCTGAGAGAAGCATGTGCAGGAGAGTCAGATGTTAGTTTATAATTTCTCATATATGAATATGCTCAGTCAGAGATCTCGAAATGATACCCACTCATTGAGGCCTGAAAACTATAGGAATGAATCATTTATAATTCTTTAAGTACAAGCACAATATTGTTTTTAAAGTGCAAGCAGTGTGTACATTTGTGGAAATCATATTGAGAGTAAACAAATACAATACTAAGTATGTACCACATTTGTTCTAGGAAATCATTAAATAACTGTCTGTAATCTGCAATCAGTATCCATGCAGTAAAAATAAAGATTAAGCAAAACAAAACTGACGAGCTTCCTTAATTATATGATTATCATCTTATAGTTCAAAAGGGAATTATCAAAACCTAATCAGTTTGTAGTCTGTGAAATAAGCTGTATTTCCACAACAGTAAACTTTATAAATAAGTTATAACATCCAAATCTAATATGTGTTACAGTAAACAAATCTGAGAATTGCAAGAGGCTTAGTTCTTAAACAACTGTCATTTTATTTCCTTAAGAGTAGTCGTAGCCTATTCTGGCACTCGGTGGATACAAGGCAGAGAAGCTAATCCCTGGTAGCTCAATTTTGGGCAGGCAGACAGGCAGATGCACACACACACACACACACACACACACACTTGGAATGTGTTAGGAAACCAGAACACCGTACCAACTACACAGACATAGGAGAAATGTGCAGTTCCTTCACAGAAGGCATGTGAGCTGAACCAAACTAGAAGGCCAAGCACTATAAGGCACCAGTGTCCTATCTCATGTATGTCCATTGTACCACCCATTGTGTGTGACTGTGTGCGCGTCTGTCTATCTGTATGGATGCAACTGTTTTAACAAAAGGTAACTTTCATTAAAACAGCTGCACTGCTTACTTTCCTCAGTGCTAGTCTGACCTTGAAGGTGATTATAAGTAGGGTTTGTTATTGAGCATGCGTATTATTTTCAAGAACGTTATAGGGCTGTGTGATCAGAAAGTCTAGGTGATGGGAGAATATATTCTGTTGCTGAAGACACATCTGTGTTAACAATGAACTTATTATGGGATAAATGTGATCTTTGATAAATGTTCTTTCAATATAAATGTGTTAACAGGTTAGGAGGTAGGCTGTTTATCATGTGAAGAAACTGAATATGTTTACACAGCAAGTCAATGTCTTCCTCTTCAGGTTTTAAATCATCTTATTCATGTAACATGCCACTCTCACTTCATCCTCCTCAACCTGGCATAAATATGTGAAAAACAAATTTAGGTCTCTAGTACAATTTCAAGAGAATTTGGAGAAGGTTATAGTTTATTTGAGTAGTACGAGATTGTAATTTGGAGATTTCTGAGCCTAATTTTATTTCAATATTCAAAAAGTTATTTGGATAGCTCATTATTAATTGTCCTTCTCTTCCATTATGATTCATGCATTCATTTTCAGCCTTATCCTATTCCAGCCCTATTGTACTACGTGAAGCTTTTGTTTTCCCCTATGTCCTCAGAGGGCATTGTATCGCGTCCCCAGTCGAGACCCCCTCTTCTGGGCTCTGAATATTTTGTTGGGAAAAAAAACTCTTAACCTTTGAACCTGGCTGTTTGCTGTTTGAAAACTTGAATTGACTGAATGGGCCTGGACTGCTAAGGTGAAACTGCCTTTTTCCTTGGAAGTTGATCACCTGTTGTTCTTCCTTCCTTTGAGAGCCCAGAATTTTCAGGCCCTTGCGTAGGGCCCCTGTACTTCCGCTTCCTTAAGTGTATTTGCAGTGCTTTTTCCTGTTTACCTAAACCATTTTCTAGTTTTTTGATAAATTTTGCATTCATAAGACTTTATACAAGCCCCCAAAAGATTAAGATTTAAACAGTTAAAAAATATTTAGATGCTATCATTTTATTATAGTTAGAGACTAAAGCAGTATTTTGTTGGCCAGTGTTTGTTTCTTTTGTATTTCTTTGCAGGGCTGTTCTCAAAACAAACTATTTCTAGGTGGATTGGGTTTGCATTGATTATTATATTTCCCATCTCGCCTTGCACCATTCCAGCTGGGATTAGGCCTCATTCCACTAGGGCTTGGGCCACCTCTTAGCATTTCTAGAGGTGGGAGGCTATGATATATTTGGGCTAAGCAGCATTGTTCCTCTCTACTCTACTCTCTAAGCATGTCACCTTCCTCTCTCTATTAAGTGGTTTGTGTTTTGTGCTTTCCAATTTCATGTTGTCCTGCTCAGCCTCCTTTTCTTTATGATTTGCCAGCCTCCTACCTCTGCTTTGGGATTCAACAATAGAGTTGTGGACTGCAGCAATGAAGAATGAAGCACATAGTTGTGCTTTGTAGATGTAGATGGAATGTAGATGTTCGAGCTCAATCCCCTCTCCTTCCCTTCCCCTCTGTGTGTGTCCTGTGTTTAGGAGGTTTGTGTAGGATATTTTATATTTGTATATTTTTGTGTATATTTTTTTTTGAATTTGGTATATTGGGCCTTGTCTTTTATTGGTCTTCTGACATCATCTCTTCTGAAAGAAAGGCCTTATCTGATATGGTCGTCATTGTTAGCGGTACTAGTACCCTGGCGACAGTCGGTCCGCTGCGCCTGACCGACATCGCCATATGTACTGTGGTATTCGGCCGAACTGGACAGGGACTCTACCCAATAGTTAGGACTGCAGCAATGTGGATCCTCGAACATCTACATTTATGGTAGGTACAAAACTGTACTTTTTAGGAAAGGCTTTGAAGACAATGGAAGTGCTGCTACAGGGGATTAAATCATTATCTGGAAAGCTATGATTACTTATTTTTTTTTTCTGTTTAGTAAGTTTTAATTTGAACTCCTGAAAATGAAAGTTTTGAGAAATATTTGTTGAGGGTGAAACTATTTCCATATTACTAAATGTTCAACTTAAAAGAATTGGTAGGATTTTTGCTATTAACATTGTAGGAAAAATGAGTCAATGTGGTAGTTTCTTTTGGTCTGTGTTACAACCGCAAAAGTCCTAAACAGCGAATACGGAATCATCGACACATATTACCCAAAGCGCGAATACACCAAACACCATAAACCGTGAAATTCAAAATCTTGAACCGTCATAGTTGTCCAACCCCACCGCCTGCTACATACTACTTACCCAAACAAAATAAATAAACCACATAAATACACTAACCAAAGCCCTACTTCTAACCCTACACTAAACCTTACATACATTACTGTCTATGCACTTATCTTAACCCACACCCTAACCTTAAGGTCCGTAACTATCACACACTTATCTTATGGAGCTATACCCAAACAAAATAAATAACCCACACACACACACACACACACACACACACACACACACACATATACACTTAACAAAACCCTACTTCTAACCCTACACTAAGCCTTACATATATTATTATCTATGCACTTACATTAACCCACACCCTAACCCTAAGGTCCGTAACTATCGCACACTTACCTTACGGAGCTATACCGCAGAAGGGCCAACCATGACGATTCGACATTTTGGATTTCGCACTTCAGGACGATCGGTGTTTTCGCGTTTTGACATATACATGTTGACGTTTCCGTATTCGTGTAAGTGGACCTTTG
The DNA here is from genome assembly GCF_019279795.1 of Protopterus annectens. Taxonomy (NCBI): domain Eukaryota; kingdom Metazoa; phylum Chordata; order Ceratodontiformes; family Protopteridae; genus Protopterus; species Protopterus annectens. Next base: position 363,039,522 of record NC_056730.1, on the reverse strand, counting down.
CGATTTTAATAGGGAACCGTTTCTTTCATGTCGTATGCATCAGGAAGTTTGATGAGCCTATGCACATATGAAGTCTGACTATATAAAGGAAATTGAGAGTGGAATAAAAAGAAATTGTTAAAACTGATAAGAACAACTTAACATATGATTATATAGCGGTGGTATTTAAATAAAGTAATACAATCTAAACACAGGGAGGCAGAGAACAGCAGTACAACATGCATGTGACTTATGGCAAAAGAAACTGAAACAGATCAAATAAAGAATATTTTAAATAAGTTAAGGTTTAAATGTTATGAAAAGGAAAGTGACTATACAAGGGTCATTGGTGGTGTAAGGGAGAATAGGGGGTATAAGAGAATCTAGAGCAAGTTACCAAATTAATTGCTGTGAATTTACTGAGAGGAATTTCCTCAAAGGAAACACCCACTAAATTTTGTACTATGTATCTCTGTTTTCATTCAGAACACATACCCCCCCCCCCACCACCACACCACCACCACTGATCACCTTATGTTGTTATAAACAACAGTAAGACTGCTGCAACTCAGACAAATTAAAATGTTTTTCAGGAATCTCTAACTGAAAAGTATGCTTTCTGTTTGAGAGCCCTTCTAATACTTTTTGTTGAATTACTGTCAGTGAGTTTAGAGTGGACACCTGAAGTTCATAGTATTCACTGTTGCAGTCCTCACTTTTTGGATTTCTGCCTGTAGGTAACCTTTTGGTCATACAGCATCATTAACTGCATGTTTTCTAGCATTGTCAGTGTGTCACTCGTCTTGCTTTTATAAGCCAGAGTAGTATCCGATAGGGGAATTTTCTTACTGTTTCGTAAGTAGATCTTGATATTGGCTAGTGTCTGAGTCGGATTCTGATACCATAACTTTTGTTGACTGTAGTAATTGGTACTGTAACATGGCCGTCTGAGAGGGATTATGTGAAAAGCCGAATAAACCTACCTTACCTTTAACAAGATGGTAGTGCTTGTGATTTCTTGAGCATTCCCATGCCACATTCAAAGGGAAAAATTAAGGGGTTCAGAGGCTAGTAGTCAGTCAGAGCTTACTCCATAAACGTATATCCATATTGTGTCATATGATCCCCTATTGGCTGTGTGCTCTTCCCTGGCTTGTGAGAAATTGCACCTGGACCATTTGTCACCTAACAGTAGTCAGGGGAATAGGAAAGACACACCTGGGCATTCATTTTGAGGTGTGCTCCATGGTTTCAGCACCACCATATCCACACTTTGGTATCCTTAGCATCACTATGACTGGACTGATCATGTAGAATGATCCCTTGAGTTCAAAGTAAACTCTCTTTGTTTCACTTTCCCACCCACTGCCTAAGTTGTGTAGAGGAGATTGTTGCAGATACACCCATACCAGATCCTCATAGCCAGCAATGTCATTGGTCATGCCTACTTTATTTAATGTCTTGAGGGTGTCTGTCCTCAAATGTGGAGTATGACAACTTTGGAAGCACAATTTGATGCTATTATGAGACCTCACCCAAGCCTTTCAGGTCAGCCACCACCTCTAGGATGTGGCACTCTGGGTGCTGGGGGCATTGCATGATACAGGTGCTCCCCTACTTACACCCTTTCAACTTACAAACAAGCTTGTCTGTAAGTCCAAAATTTGAATACAGTGTCAGTTCTGAAGTTCGACCACCATGGCATTAGCTACTGTCTTTAAAGATTTTGTAATTACAGAAAAGAAAACATCCAACAACAGAATTACTTCCCAAAAAATCTGGTCAGCTATATGAACCAGTACTCTGTCTCCCTGCAAGGATTACACATAATTGTTCATGACAGTTGCTGAGTACTACCCATGTAAGACTGTAGACAGTACCTGACAGGAAAAGCTATGTGTTTCCCTTTTTCATGCTATGTAAGGCAAGGAAATGAAAGTTTGTTAATGTATAGGATGTTCGTACATCTGCTTCAGTCCCAGCATATTGTTTCTCTTCACTGAACTGTCATATTAAGGAGACCACACTTCCTCCTGAATATGCCCACCATGTGTTTATTCTACATGTTCAGTTACTGCTATATAGTATTACATCTGCACTCTGCTATCACTTTTCTTTGTTTGTTGTTTTTGCAGGCAACCATTATTACTGAAACAATTTTTCATTACACATTTTATGTCCCTTAACTTAATACTCATATTTTGCACTGCAGTTTGTCATTTCATCTTTACTTCTGTTAACATCTTTATCATGCATATCTGTGCTTTTGGTGCTTTTTGGTACAATTTTTGTGCTTTTTTGGTGGTTATTTGTACAGTTTTGAGCACATTCCATTAATCGTCAAGGGTCTGTTGGACTTACAAACATTTTCAACTTATGGCAAACAGGAATGTAACCTCGTAAGTAGAGGAACGCCTGTACTGAATACCTTTCTATACTTCACTGACTCTCTTATGCTTTGAGTTAGTGTAGGCTGCCCTCTGTTGAAGCTAGGCCCATTGGAGGTCTTTCTCTTTCTCTCTCTCTATATACACATATATATATATATATATATATATATATATATACATATATATATATATATATATATATATATATATATATATATATGATATATATATATATATGTATATATATATATATGTATATATATATATATATATATCATATATATATACATATATATATATATATATATATATATATATATATATATATACATATATATATATATATATATATATATATATATATATATATATGTCTCAGTTTTGCCTTATGTATGGGATTACTAGAACATTGGTGTCCTTGTTTCTGAGACTAAAAAACATTACAAGACATTCCCTCCAAATAGCTCCCCTGCTGATGACCTCTGTTGTGGAGACACTCAAGCATAAGAAATCTTTTGAGGACTGACCTGTCTCACCTTTGTCTTTGGCCCAGAAAACAGAAATGGAATGAGGAATCCCAGGTCATTTCTTCTTATGGAGCTTGCTGCTCTGATAACTGCCTATTTTGTCTCAAGGAAAGATTGCAATTCTGCATTTTCTTACTGTAAAAAGTACTGGTAATTCCTGGAATTTGGACTGTTTGAGTATTAGACAAACATATTTTGTAGAATTAACACTCATTCATTACAACTTTTTTTTCCTCTCATGTTTGCTAGTTTAAAATGTCAATTTACCTTATTCAGTGTTCTGTACATAGAAAGTAATTTTGCTTAGACATAAATGTTTAAAAGAATACAACAGAATCATGTTAATGACTGGACATGACACCTATCAGTCAGAGGTATAAATTCCGGATTTCAGTTAATGAAAATGTAACCATAAATCACTGTCCCTGCTGACGAACTTTACAACAACCTGGTAATAGATTGACTTGCTCACTAAGGAACTTTAGATTGATTTCTTTGTGATCTATCTAGTCTCCAGCATAGATCCCAGAGCCCATAGTACCTATCTACTTTGGTGACAGATAAGGAGTGCCTCAAATCCATTAATCATTTGTCTCACCTGTCCCAGTTCTGTTCTTCAACTTTTGATCAAGATTTGTAAAAGCTGTCAGAGTTCTTTGGTTTTGTAGTTAACATTTTTTTAAAAGACCCTTATAATTGCTTCCTTGGTGGACTTGCATATAGGCTGCTCTGATTTTGTTAATGATGTGGCTGTGCTGTCAGGATCAAGGCTGCATGTATGTCAGAAGAAGAAGCTCAGGCTGTGTTCCTTCTAAAATGTGTTCTGGGAGCGCATACTGGATGCTTTCATCTGGGTGAATTTCTCTTTAAGCAAACTTCACAAGATCTGATAGCAAGACCCGTAAAAATGTGTTGATTACAACTGAGGGACTTTATGATGCCCTCCCAGCCTTATCTTATTTTTCTTCTGCGACTAATTTCCACAGGAATGAAAAGTCTTGTCATAGGCAAAAGACAATCCAATATGGACAATTTTGCTCACACTTGCACTAGTGAAGTTTCCTAGGATGTTTGCTCCACATGCCGTACTGCAGCAGCTGTGATTAACTCAGGATTGTCCATGGGTTTTCCTATTGTGTTCCAGGCATCCTTGTCTTGCTGCAGGTAGATCCTTCCTCAGGAAGAATACCACTAAAAGACCCCCAGTAGGATTGTTCTGTACTCAGTGTTCTGTACATAGAAAGTAATTTTGCTTAGACATAAATGTTTAAAAGAATACAACAGAATCATGTTAATGACTGGACATGATACCTATCAGTCAGAGGTATAAATTCAGGCTTAAATCAACTACTTCATCCAGGTCATTCCACCACTCCAACCCGGCTAACTTATTTATTTATTTATTTTACATTTGTTGACCAGGATAGTCCGACTGGATAATTGTACATTTTCAGTGGAAACCCAGGGAGAAAAGCTCCGCATGAAGTTACAAAAGTAGACTTAACATCGTACAGATTCAACACAATTTACAGACTATGTTTAGGAGTATAAGTTATACAATCTAACAAACAACTAATCTAGATTAACATTTACAACACAGTTGAATTAAATTTACAAATAGTACTGGTACATATGTAAGACTAAATATTCAGTCAGGCTTGGAGCAGGGGCATAGCCATTGAGACTTGAAATACTGCTTGAGAGTATTTTTAAATTGAGATAGGGTAGTGATTAGGGTAATGTTAGCAGTTAGAGAGTTCCAAGTTTTGCCAACAGTGTTGGCGAACAGGGAGTCTCCGGCTGTATTGTTGGATTTGATAATTTGTACTACCAGTCTATTAGATGAGCGAAGTGGTCTGAGGTTGGAGTGGGGATAGATGATGTTTTTCAACGCAGGTGTATTATCAGGCTGGTTCAGTACTTTGTGTGCCACAATAAGTTGATTATACTGAATCTGCCTGGGTAGCTCTAGCCAGTCAAGATTTTTTAGGTTTGTGCAGTGATGTGTCCTATAAGGCAGTCCAGTGGCAAATCTGACAATGTTATTGTGGCATCTAGCAAGTCTGTTGAATTTCGCTTTATTTAAGTTGGCAAGTGAAGGGGAAGCATAGAAGAGGGTAGAGAGTAGATGGGAGTTGGCAATGGCGGTCCTAGCAGATAGGGTTAGAAATGCCTTTATCCTGTATAGTGAGCCCAGTTTTCTGTTAATGTTTTGATTGTTTTGTTTACGTGCATGTCACATTTGAGATTATCTTTAATAACCCCAAGGAGTTTGGTGTGGGTATCTGGGGAGATTATGGTACCATTATTAGACTTAATGGAGAGCAATAACGTCGGGGATCTTTGGGTGGGGGAGAAAAGTAGGAGCTTTGTTTTGTTGGCATTTAGAATCAGACAGTGGTCTGCAAGTCAATTTTCAACTAAGTTAAAAGTACTTTGAGTAGTTGTCTGCAGCTCTGTATGAGAGGTGCCAGTGCAGATCAGCATGGAATCATCTGCATATTGAATGCAGTTGGCTGTTGGGATGATTGTGTGGAGGTCGTTAATAAAAATGGAGAACAGTAGTTGTCCCAGAATAGACCCTTGGGGGACACCTAGGGTGCTGGGTAGTTTGTTCTTCCATAGGACGGCTTGTTGTCTGTTGTGCAGATAAGATTGAAACCATAGAAGAGAATGATTGTCTAGAGACATTTTTTTCAGGTTGAGCAGTTGGTGATTAACCATATCAAAGCCTTAGAGAGGTCCAGAAAAAGAGCTGAGGATAATCTGGTGTTATTCCTGTCATAGTTTATAGCATTAGAGAAGGTGAGGAGGGCAGTGGTGGTACTATGATGTGGTGGTCTGAAGCCATGATGAGTATTGGCTAGTAGGTTGTTTTGAATTAGGAAGTGGAGAAGTTGTTTGTGAATACATCTTTCCATGATTTTGGCCAGAGATGACAAGATGGCTATTGGTCTATAATTTGATAATTCAGTAGAGCTACCACCTTTTTGGAGGGGTATAACCTGAGATATTTTCCATTTAGAGGGGACTGTGACTTCTGATATGGTCCGATTAATTAGAATGGAGATAGGGGTACGCTATGGTATCTGCAGCTTATTGTAAGTATTCAGCAGGGAGAAGGTCAGTGGCTAAGGTAGTGGGTTTTAGTTTTTTGATTAGAGTGTGAATGAAAGATATAGAGACTGGTTGGAAGTTAAAGGATGGTTGGGTACTGGAATTGGTATCCTGGGTGTTAGAATGGTTCACAGGTAATTGGCTTGCTAAGGCTTGGATAGCCTCAGTGAAGAAACTATTAAAGGTGTTGGCTACATCTTCTGATGGTTTATCCTTATAGCCTGAGGGAAGTGGGGTGGTGGTTTGACCTGGGTGCAGTAGTTTGTTTATACCTGCCCAGAATTTTTGAGGGTTGTTTTGGTTTCTTTGCTGGAGCTGGAAGTAATATTTTTTTGTCTAGTAAGATGGATCTTTTAGTCTCATTCCTTATTTGTCGAAATTGAATTTGATCTAGTGGGGCTTTTGAAGCACGCCATGTAGTCCAGGCCCTATTTCTGACTATGATTTTTGTTTTGGTTTATTTGGAGAGCCATGGTGCAGCTTTTGTTTTGATCCTAGAGGAACGAGCAGGAGCATCAAGGATAGTAAGGAAGTTATTGTTAAAGCAACTGCTTCCTCTAGGGGCAAATGCTTTAGGGCTGTCCAATTACAAGATTTAAGTTCGTCCTGAAACTTGTCAGGATGAAAATTGTTGTTATTTCTTACTATTCTATAGATGGGCTAGTGGGAATTATAGAACTTGTGTTTACAGATACAGGTGATAAAGTGATCACTAAGGTCATATGGGATGGTCCATGATGTGTACATTTGTGGGGGCTGTTGATTAATATCCAGTCTAATATACTCTCTTTTTGGTTGAGTTTACCCATTCTGGTTGGGGTGGATATGACCTGTGTGAACCCATGTAGGTTTACATGGGTGGTAGGAAATTGAGAGGAGCAGGTGATCCAGTCAATATTAAAATCTCCGAGTACTATTGTTTCTTGTGGATAGTTATCAGATAACCAGTGGAGGATATCTTCAACGGTATTGGTATTATTCCCTGGGGGAATGTACAAGCAGATAATATTTATGCATTTGTTTTTATTAATTTGTAACTTGGTGGAAAGTATTTCTGCTTTATTAACCTGGGGTGGCTGAGCGGGATTTAAGGTAACATTTAGGGTAGATTTAAAGAGTACAGTTACCCCGCTCCCTTCCTGGTAGTGCGGTCAAGCCTAAGTATATTGTACCCAGGTGGTAAAACTTCATTATCTGAGGTTGATGGTTTTAGCCAGGTCTCTGTTAGGCACAGAATATCAGGGGACTTGGTTTGTAGGAGGGCATGTAGTTTATGCACCTTATTATTTATACTTCTAATGTTTAGATGGGAGACTAGTAGGGAGTTGGTGGACGTATTTATAGATAGTGATTTGGTAGGCTTATAGTTGTATATTGTTGAACTGGCTGGAGTGGAAGGGCCGGGGTTTGGGTGAATATCTCCATCCATAATGAGGTTGTAGTGTAGGGTTATAATTAGCTTAAGTAATTTATATATAAGTCTTTGATAATGTTTCACTTTTGAGCTAATGTACCTAGGGTGGATAGGCTGATGGAATGTTGGGGTTAAGGAAAGTTGGGTATAGAAGTAGCTAATGGGTGACCTGCCATGTTTGACCCAAGTGATGTTGTTTGACATTTTGGGTGGTGAAATCCTTTCATAAGTGGAGAGGAGATATAGAATTACCATAAGGGATAGCAGTGAGAGTTGTGAAATAGTTTTGGATGGTAACTAGGTTAATGTTTTAAATATAGGGCCCTCAAGATTTTGTGGATAGCAAAAATATATACTGGGGGGAGGAGTGAAGGGCTGGGTTAGAATAATCAGTACAGTACTGATTGGTTCTGATAGGGACAGGAAGGGGGATGTGAGGGGTGGGATAAGCCCGACACAAAGGATCTTATTATATGGACTTAACAAGGATCTCAGTACCTGCAATTGTAGGTAGGTGTACTTAGGATTTTATAAGGTGAGGTTTTTAAAGTAAATATGTACTGTTTCAAGTATACCTTTCTTAAGTTAGGGGAATGTAATATTACTGTTTTACTTCCAGTTTTTTGCTTTATGTTTGGGGATCGCTGTATATTTTACTTACAATTTAGTAATATTATTCAGTTTTGCTTCCAATTTATTTTAATATATGGGCAATTACTCATTAGGCATCCAGTATTCCTTTAGGAATTGTTGCAGTAATTTTGGCAACTAAAACGTGCTATAGACCCAGGTCAGCAGCTGTGGCATTCACAGAAAGAATTTATGTGTAATAACCTTGGTAGGATGGTTAGGTCAACGGGCAGCACAGAACAGGTTTTCAGTTTTAGATTCTGCTGTGTAGCGTCCTTCTTTTAGTGTAGGCTTAGCAGGACTGCTGTCACAGGGGATACTACCTTGGTAGGATGGTTAGGTCAACGGGCAGCACAGAACAGGTTTTCAGTTTTAGATTCTGCTGTGTAGCGTCCTTCTTTTAGTGTAGGCTTAGCAGGACTGCTGTTACAGGGGATACTACCTTGGTAGGATGGTTAGGTCAACGGGCAGCACAGAACAGGTTTTCAGTTTTAGATTCTGCTGTGTAGCGTCGTCCTTTTAGTGTAGGCTTAGCAGGACTGCTGTCACAGGGGATACTACCTTGGTAGGATGGTTAGGTCAACGGGCAGCACAGAACAGGTTTTCAGTTTTAGATTATGCTGTGTGGTGTCCTTCTTTTAGTGTAGGCTTAGCAGGACTGCTGTCACAGGGGATACTACCTTGGTAGGATGGTTAGGTCAACGGGCAGCACAGAACACGTTTTAGTTTTAGATTCTTCTGTGTAGCGTCCTTCTTTTAGTGTAGGCTTAGCAGGACTGCTGTTACAGGGGATACTACCTTGGTAGGATGGTTAGGTCAACGGGCAATACAGAACAGGTTTTCAGTTTTAGATTCTGCTGTGTAGCGTCCTTCTTTTGGTGTAGGCTTAGCAGGACTGCTATTACATGGGATACTACCTGGTGGGGAAAGATTAATTAAATAGATGTGAGTAAATAGGTTAAATGGTAAAGCAGTTTCAATGTCTGAACTGGGCCACAGTGCCCCAACTGTAGACCTAAAGCAATTAATTCAATTGGTTTCCTGACTTCTGTACCATTTTCAAGCAACAATCAGGTTAAGAATAAACAGTACACACACTAATCTTCTTAGTCACTATAGCTATAAATTGGCAGATTTGCTTATCAGACTTCCAGAAACTTGGTTATTTAGGTTAATAGTGCTATACAAAATAGTTTTCACCAAGCACCAGTTCACTATAACAAACAGAACCAGATAGGCTTGGTAGCCTTTGTACACATTTATATACACTTACAAGTCTTGTTTTTAAAAGTAACTTTTATCATGCTGTGATATTCACAATCTTATTAAGCCACTACAATTAACATTGCTACTGCAAGTCTTAAAAGTCACTAAATCAGTAGGACTACACTGTTTAATCAGACAAGCTTATTAGACTCTAATGAACATTTCTACGTATCTGTGGAGCTAATCGGTAGTTTCTGTACAAAACCACCATGGGTTAAACACAACTACTGCAGCTTTAAAGTCGCTAATTCAGTAGAATAAGGCTGTATATTTAGACAAGCTTGCTCATCACTAAAGACCATTTCGCCGTTGTTGTAGAGCTAATCGGCATTTTCTATAAAAAAGACAGCATGAAACATCAGTTAAATGAGTGCACGTTACTCCAGTTCTCAGGATAGGAGCTTAAATACAGTCCGTAGCACTTTCTACATTAAACTAGACCGTTATTAATACAATGTAAGTATTAGTTGCAAAAATCAATAATAGTTGTTGAAAACATATATAGCTGTAGGCATAACTGAATATTAACACAAGTTACATACCACGAGGGAGAGGGCCACCGACTGGGTCTAGGAGCATTGATTATTTGAAAAATGGTGGTTTCTGAGGGGAATATCTAACCTCGCATACGTAGTTGTGCAGGGGGAGGAGGGCTAAACCCGACACAAAGGATCTTATATGGACTTAACAAGGATCTCAGTACCTGCAATTGTAAGTAGGTGTACTTAGGATTTTATAAGGCGAGGTTTTTAAAGTAAATATGTACTGTTTCAAGTATACCTTTCTTAAGTTAGGGGAATGTAATATTACTGTTTTACTTCCAGTTTTTTGCTTTATGTTTGGGGATCGCTGTATATTTTACTTACAATTTAGTAATATTATTCAGTTTTGATTCCAGTTTATTTTAATATATGGGCAATTACTCATTAGGCATCCAGTATTACTTTAGGAATTGTTGCAGTAATTTTAGCAACTAAAATGTGCTATAGACCCAGGTCAGCAGCTGTGGCATTCACAGAGAGAATTTATGTGTAATAACCTTGGTAGGATGGTTAGGTCAACGGGCAGCACAGAACAGGTTTTCAGTTTTAGATTCTGCTGTGTAGCGTCCTTCTTTTAGTGTAGGCTTAGCAAGACTGTTGTTACAGGGGATACTACCACGAGGGAGAGGAACGCCGACTGGGTCTAGGAGCACTGATTATTTTATTAATATTATTATTAACTACACCTATAGTTCCCCTGAGACCATAGCTAGTACCTCTAATAACTTTTTCACTGAAACATTCCAATCCCTAGCAAATCAACTAACCCCCTCTAACTTAAACCACACGCCTAATCTACCCAATAATCACCCCAAATTTAGCTTCCAACCAATATCCACTAGTTTTATCAAAACAATTTTAAAAAAACTAAAATCTACCCCCCTCACTGCTGACCTCCTCCCTGCAGAGTACCTACAAATAGCTGCAGATGCCATTGCATATCCCATATCTATCCTCATCAACAGAACCTTATCCGAAAATGCTATCCCCTCCCTCTGCAAAATATCTCACGTCATCCCACTCCATAAAAGTGGTAGCTCCTCAGACATATCCAACTATAGACCCATTGCCATTCTTTCCCCACTAGCCAAAATAATGGAAAAATGTGTACACAAGCAACTAATGCAATACCTTACACATAATTACTTACTTTCCAACTTCTAACATGGTTTCAGGCCATACCACAGCACCACCTCAGCCCTCCTTTGTTTTACAACTGCCATAAACCAAAACAGGAATGACAATAGGCTAACCTCCGCCCTCTTTCTTGACCTATCAAAAGCCTTTGACATGATCAACCATGAACTTCTCATTCTTTCACTAAAATCTTTTTCCCTCAACAAGCCTGCTATCCAGTGGTTCCAGTCATACCTGACTGATAGACAACAGATGGTACTATGGCAGGGCAAACTCTCCAGACAGCTAACTCTCACACTTGGTGTCCCTCAAGGGTCCATACTAGGTCCACTCTTCTCTATTTTTATCAACAACCTTCACACTGCTATCCCTAAAGCTACCCACATTCAATACTAAAGCTACCCGCATTCAATATGCAGATGGTTCTGCTTCGATCTGCTCATCCACCTACTCATCCAAACTGCAAACCTTAACCCAAAATGCATTTAACACTATCAAGAACTGGCACACCAACCAACGCCTACTTCTAAACCCCAATAAAACTAAACTTCTACTCTTCTCCCCCACTAGTAGATCTACCACACTTTCATTCTCTGTCACATCTAACAATGGTACCACTATTTCCCCAGATCATCACATCAAACTGCTAGGGTTTATCATAGACAATATTCTCAAATTTGACCTACAGGTCAACAAAACCATACAGACCATCAATAAGAAGCTTGACTCGCTGTGTAGAAGCAAGACATTTTTAACCCCACTGGCTAGGACTGCAATCGCCCGATCACACCTACTCTTTACTCTTTTATATGCCTCGCCTGTACTCTCAAACCTCAACAAATCCAAACTAGGTAAACTGTCCCATAGCTACAATCATATTGCCAGATTTGCCACTGGCTCCACCTATAGAACCCACCACTGCCAGAACCTTAAACAACTAGAGTGGCTAGTACTGCCCAGCTTAATTCAATTCAGTCAACTCTTAATAGCGCACAAAATTTTGTACCACCCTGAGGATACCCCCTCACTTAAAAATATTATTAAGCCATATAGCAACCTGAGATCCCTACGGTCAGCCGATAAAATACTGGTCCATACCCACAAAGCTAATGTTGGTGAATCCCTGTTTGCCAACTTGGCAAAACCTGGAATTAGTTGCCAAACTATATAACCCTACATTCCTCCAAAAGTCTCTTCAAAAAAAAAAAAAAACCTCAAACAGTATCTCAAAGTGAATTGGCTATGCCCATGTACCAATCCTGATTTAGTTATAAACTTTAAGCTTATTCTGTAATTCTGTAATTATCATAACTTGTAACTACGTCACCAAGCTCTGCTTCCAATCGGATGTCTCTTACTTTTAATTGTGTCTGTCCATGAGAATTGTGAGTCCCTACTAGGGAACACTACTAAGCCATTGTATGTAATCACTTTGGTTTTATAATTGTTTGCTAACTTCTGTGTAATCTGTGTAAGTTTGTCTATGTGGAGCTTTTCTCCTCAGGCCTCTGCTGAAAATGGACATGTATCCAGTCGGACTATCCTGATAAAGAAATGTAAAGTAAAATAAATAAACAAATAAAATTGGAGCTAGTCCAAAATCTACTGTTCAAAGAGCCATAGAGACTGATCCTCCTTTTTAGAGCAGCAGAAGGTACTTTTCTAGCTTGTTTTTTTTTTTTTTTTTTGTTTTAATTTTATTTATTTTTTTTTTGAAGGGGACAGGATTATATCCCATCTTGGACCTCTGCATCTTCAATAACCATGCAGTCTTAGTTCCTCGTGGGAAGTTCCCTTGATTTGAGTGCAGTGAGCTTCACATGCATTATATAACATTCAAATTTGCTCTGTTTCCTGTAGCAAGAATGTTTATGAAAGTATTTACATTGGTAACACAGACCTTGCAGAAAGAGGAATTAGTTTTGTTCCCTTCACTGTCTACTGGTATATCCATCAGGGGACTCACTGGGAGAGGCTGTTACTTTTTTTTCATCCATTGCTATAGACACTGAGGGGAACCATAAACGGGGAGAACTCCTCTGTGGTCTTAGCACAGAGAGTGTTTTTTTTAAAGTGGAGTTGGATACTTTCCCATGTTGGCCACTCTTGCCAATAGGAAGGATCCAGGAAATCATTGCCCTGGCAATCAGTATGAGGATGCAAAGATGGATATAAGCATGGACATTTTTGCACTTCTTGTGCCCAATGGTGGCTAGCTACCATCTCATTGGTTCATTTTCCCAGCTACAGATGCTGCTGCTCAGGTGGAGAGCTAGCTACCAGTGGTTGCACAATCATCATACCCTCTTGAAGATTTTGCTAGATGCCCACTAGTATCAGAGTGGTGTTAACCTTATTTCAAACAAACTTGTTACAGTCTGTGATAATAGTTGCTTCCTTGATAGGATGGAAAGTTTTCATACAATCCTGTATTGTGTAAGGAAAATGGAGCCTCTTGAAAGGGAGCTTCTCACTAATTTCTTCAGTCTAAAGGCAGAGTTATTTGTCTATTTAAAGACAGTTGACCACAGAGCACAGCCTTTTATTATCCAGCAGCCAAGCCATAATGTGGTGTGTGAATGAGCAAGGCAGCACACAATCATAACTTCTCTACTGAGGGGTAATCTAAGTCTGAAAGTATGCTCAAACCTTGGCATTTCTCTTTCTATTGTAGATGTTTACTTCTCTTCAGAAATAAATGTGCCTGTTGACTCCATTAACTGCATTTCCAACCATGCCCTACAATTGGGGTTTAGGGAGACCTGCCTGACTTGGATTTTTGAGGAATGGGCTACCTGTCCCCAGAGAGTGAAGTGCTTACCAGATCAAGAATATCTTCCTCATGTTAAGCTTGGTATATCCGAATAAGGAAGAATTGATGGTGGACGTGTTCTCCCTTTCCCGGTATGGAGAATTCCTCTATGCCTTTCTATCTTTTTTTTTTTCTTCGATTCTGCACTTGATAACAATATTCAGAGAAAAAAAAACAAAGTTTACTCTTTTTACCTCATTGTTGATAAGAATGGTACACTTTCAGGCTTTCAGGTCCATTGCAGTACAGGAAGATATTATAGTGTATGTCACACAGGTCACTTTTGATTAGGATGACAACCAGCTTCATGTCTAGTCATGAATGCCCCTCCCCATCGCAGACCCTCATACAATGGCTGCCCTTGCTACAACCATACAGACTGCCCATTCCATGGGGTTTTAGCCAAGCATTCCTGGGCAAGGTGAGAACCCTATGGCCCATTCATTCCTACACAGGAAGACCTATTGGCACATGAGTTCCCTAGTACTAAGAGTTGGGTGGTAGGGAACAGGCCAGCATCCTGGTCCTGTGGTGTAGTGTACCCTTCCCTGGTAGAGCATCGCTCCTGGTGAGTCACTGCATCCCGCTGTGTGCTGCAGCTGCATGGAGCATGCCTACACATGCACCGTGGCAGGGCATGCTCCATAGGCCTCCTCACCCTAGATGTTACACCTTGTATTCCCACTAGATGTCATTCAAGTTATGAGGCGCAGCCTCCTCCTGCCTTTCTTAATGATGGGTGAGCTGACAGCTTCTAGATATATTTGAGTTATTATTCAAATTCAGGTTGCCTGCACCCTAATAGGCATGGGTGTGCCTTTAGATTCCTTACTTTATTGGAACTTTCAGCAGACATCTATATAGCATATCTTTTTTGAAGGTCAATAACTGGGAAAAATAGAGGCTAATCATGCACTCCTTCACTGGTGTATGTACCCTCACTGAGTTCTATGGAGATTTCAAGAATCGTACCAAGCCATGAGAAAAGAAAATCCCAGCAGTGACTCAGTGTAGAAGTCTTCCTTAAAGATCAGCTGATATGGTGTATATCTGTTTCAGTCATGTTCCTTATTGTTATTCCAGCATTTTTCCCCTCAAAGATTGACTTATCTCAGTATTTACTGACAACAAAATGTGCTATTTATTGTGCAAGAGTTTGAGAGGTATGGGTTGAGAGGTGTGCAAACCTAATGAAAACATTTTTCTGAATCTAGCAACTCTCCAAGTTTATAAGACTGATATTTAAAGTCTATCCCTATTTTGGGGTCTTTGTTTCCACATTATTTTTGGCTTTGTTCACATTTCTTGTGCTAAGAGGTTGAGAGGTATGGATTAGACCTAAAAGGCACTAGCAACTAGCACCTACAATGATACTGAAATAACACATTAACAAGTTTATCTGACATTTCAAGTTCTGAAGTATCTCATCTCTGGTTGTTTCAGGGAGAGGCTTGTAAAAAGTAATAAAGCAAAAGCTTCCACAAAAAAAAAAAAAAAAAAAAAAACAGTTTTAAATGGTCTGCTGGCATACCTGTCGGGTAACAACTTCCAACCACATTTAAAGCTTCCTTACCTAAGAGTCAGAGCTGGAAGAAGAGCTGCCATGTTCCTCTCCAAAGTGAGTAAATGGGAGAAGGGGCAGCAGCTGTGCATCCGCCAGGATCAATTTTGTATCATTGCTTGCAGCACCAGTCAGCAGCACATTTTTGGCCATTAAAGACTTTTATCAGTTTTACCATATTGCAGTCATGTGAAAACTATTGCCAGTGTGTGATTGGATGAATTGTGTTGCGGTCTTTGTTATTGGCTCCCTTTGCATCAGAAGTGGTTAGTTGATTGATTCGTATACTGCAATGCTGTTTGGCTGTAATTGCGGTATACAAATTAATCAAAACTTGTGTAGCACATCCACTACTATTCAATGTGGAATAGCAGAACAGTGGGCAATTTCAGTGTTAAATGCAGAGTGTTCCACATGATCTGGAGCACTTGGCTGCTCATCTTGCATTCTGGCAGCTTTCTAAGTTTATAAGAGTAATATTTAAAATTTGTCCCTATTTTTGGGGATTTATCCCCTATTAATTTTGGCTTTGTCCAGATTTTTTGTGCCCAGAAGTTGAGAGCTATGGGCTCTGTCCAGATTTATTATGAAAGGGGTTGCAAGGTATGGTCGAGAGGTATGCAAACCTCTTAATTGATGCTGTTGCTGCCAGGGATCGCTGTCACTCTTCACTCTCTCTCTCTGTCTGTCACAACACATACACAGTCTGTTCTGCTTTCATGCATGCATTCACACACACACACACACACATACACATACACACACACATACACATATTGACTTTTTTGTTTCACTCCCTGCTAAAAGTTTCTGTGCAGCCTGGTAACAAATGATCCACTGCTCATTGGTTGGGGACTGCTGAGCTAGTGTGTTATTGCATATTATGGCTTTTCCTTCAGCCAAATCAAATATCATTTTCAGGTAAGATGGTTGACTATGTACAATTGGTTCACTTTGGTTGCTTCTTGCAAACACATATGGTATGAGAATTTTTTCCCCTATGGACACTTCCATTACATAGCAGTATCATTTATATTTATATTTCTATTTGTTAATGTTTTGCTGCAGGTTCCTGCTGCAGCTGTGTTAATGGACACTGTAGGTGCCCTTTCTTTCATCCACTCTCTGGATCCCTGATGCATTTTGTAAATTTAGGCTCTTTCATTTTAATGGTGGAATTGCTGTCTTGTCTAAGAGATGAACTCCCTGTAGTCTTAACTGGTAGAAAATAGGTAACTTACTAGAAACAGTTATAGTGGATTTGTCAGGTGCTCTAAACTGCATAGCCATTATATCTACCATAACAAGACAGAATTCCTCTTCAAAGGAACAGATAAGGACATAATCACTGAACAAAAATTTCAGCTCTGCAGTGGAGAAAAATAAGCTCATTCAGGCAGTATCTGAGCCTACCAATTACACACAAAAAGATGTACTTCTAAGAAAGACAACAACACGGTTAATACTTGATTGATTTGATCATTCTTAACAGCATCTGTTAATGCTAGCAGCTTTTTTGTAATATTAATAAAATGTGCTGCATGCAGTTTTCTTAATTATTAGATTAATCACATACTTATGGAAGATAATGAGTGTAATTAACACTAGTATGAACTTAGTAACTTACTGAATATTTTAATTGCTCTGTTCTGTAGGTCTTAAGTGTCTGTGTAGAATTGTGAAGATTCTTGTTTTTTGTCATTACATTCACTCTTTTCCCTTTAAACTGTTACTGTTGTTGAGAGTGACAGACTGACGTTCTTTGTCATCCCTACATAACTAGCACAGAGTCGAACCATATGAAGCCACATCCTTCCACTGCAGAATTTCATTTTTGTTTTCATTTCAGGCTTTACCCTTGTTTCTTATATTTTAAGTGCCTTACCCATTGAAGTCTTGCTTAAAAGCTTTCTGTGATTTTTATCTTTCTTTCAACCTGCACTCTGGAAATAAACTGAACATTACCATACGTAGTGCCATTACCAAGCTAGGGATGACTCCCCCCCCCCCCCCCCCATCATACAGAACAGCTCTGTGTTTTTTTTTAACATGACCTATATTCCTTGTCACATATTACATTGTATTAAGATAAATATGATTGACAGTAATGTTATGAATGCCATTGCTGATATTAGAAGGATCATGCATAATAACAATGTGCTAGAGAAGTCTTTATATGCTGGTACAGCATTTTTGATCTTGTTAATCATAAGTAGCAGTGATATGTTTACTTTTTATTTACCTGCTGAATGTTTGCCTAATTTTTAATTTTCATTTAAAAAATGAAAGCAGATTAGATTTAATGAATCAGTGTCAGAACAGGTGATTACTTGATATAGAAGAGAGCTCTGGGATGTCAAAAAAGTCATTTGCTAGCATTTTTGGAGTCTGTGTATTGCATTTGGAGTTCTTGTGAATCAATGTATGAATATGCATAGCTCCACAGATGTCACAGTTATAACATTATTTCAGCTCCATGAGGACTTTGAGCAGGTAAAGTCCAAGGCCATTTGTAAAGAAACTATCCCCAGGAATTAGAAAAAAATATATTTTTAGCTTTCGATAAGGTAGGTCTTTCTGGGTTTATCAGTTGTACATTTGTTGTATCTCACTAATGGGGTCACTGATTTGCATACCTTGGAGGCATATTATACATTCTGCTCTGTATTTCATTTGCATGATGATGTTTATATTGTGCCCTTTCCGGTATGACCATTATTGGCCTGCTAGTGCAATTGGAGTCTTTTTCTGGTGGAAAAGAGAGTTGCTTCACTGTGGGTAAGTCACACAGATGAAAGCTAGTCGGCTTGTGTGCCTGTGCACTGAACAGCTGTATACTTTTCAGATTTTCCCAAGAAGGTGGATGAGGTGCTCGAGAGGACTTCACCTAATTGTTAACTCTGCATTCTTACTGATGACTTCAGGTCTCACTTGGAGAATGGTAAAGTTACCTGGGTGGAGAAGATTTTAAGGAACTGACTGCCAGATCAGAATCAGTCTGGTGAGTTGTTGGACTTCTGTGCAAGGCATGGCTTGTTCTTAGAGGGTCTATGTCATATCTTTGAACGGCCACATTGTTGAACATCATCTCATCAACAGTGCAGGCCGTCCAACCATTCTGCCTGAGATCCCAGTACAGTAGGGATCAGGAAATTTGCCCTTTTCCCCATTGTAGTGCAATCTCTGAGTTTGTATATATAGTTAGCTGGGGATGTTGGGTTTCGATGGCCTGCATTGTCAGTGAGATGACGTTTGACAATGTGACTGTTTTATGGTGTGACACAGACCCATTCTTAGCACCATATTTGAACATAAGGAAGGTTATAAATATACTCTGTATTAGATCACCTTGAGCTGAAGGCTGATTGTCAAATATGAGATCATGTCATCAGCTCTGAGATCACATACTGTAGACTGTTGGATGAATAGGAACAGAGCTGTCAACTGTTCACCCCTTAGCAGTGAGTTAAATTTGTCATACAAGGTGTTGGATGGAAAGACCTGGAAGACACATACAAGCACTGAAGATTTCTTGTCAGTGTCTACAGTGTTTATTGCATGCTTTTGTATGAGATTAGCTCAACTTCATTAATTGCGTTGCAGCTGAAGTTGGGGACATTGAGACCAAATGGACCATGCTCAGTACCACAGTCATAAAGATGGTAGCAAAAAGCTGTGACTTGAAGGTGATTAGTGCCTGTCACAGTAGACCTGCAGTTTGACAGCAATGTTGTCTAAAACTGAAGTTGAAGATGGCAGTTTACTGGCCAATGTTATTGGAAGGATGTCCTGATTTAACTGAGCAGTGCTAACACACATCAAGAAAGCCACAGTGGTTGAGTTTGCCAAAGAGAAAGTCAGGCTATGGGAAAAGTCTGGAGTTTGAGGGACTACTGTGTAACCTCAAGATGTTCTGGAAGAAACATTGTGTGTCAGGTCTGGAGTATTTGACCTTGCCAGGGCTATTGATATAGAGATTTCTAGGAGCTAGAATGAACATTTTGAGGCATTCCGTAACCTAGGTTGTTAAGTGGTTTGTCCTCCTATTAGAAAGCATTGCCTGAAGATTGTTTTGGGTGCTTTAGTTTAGCTGAAGTCACTGAGGCAGGGCCCATCTTATTAAAAAACATGTCAGTAATCTAGATTTAGTAATCCCCCTCATATTTTGTGTAAATAATTATGACTTGGGATCAGCTAAAGGGCTGCTAGTAGCTAGGAAATACTAAAATAGGTAAAATAATACCATATGTTAAGGTTCAGAGGTTGATGGGTAGTTACTAGGCATGCAGTTGAGGAAACCATTGAGCCTAGTCAAATTTCCCATTTGCCATAGAGCACCATCTCATATCTCACAATCACATAGTAGGCAAATGGAGGATGAGTGAACCACACCTTGAACTCCATGAAATGCTTGTCAACAGCCCTTAGCTGTAAGCCTATGCACTAACTGCCAGATCAGGACCAACATTTATTGCAAATAACTTGATAATTTAATGCATGCAACATTGGTTAATGGGTTAAGAGTTAATAATGAATAATAAAAAAACTTACTTTACAACAGGTAAGCAAAAAAAAAAAAAAAAAAAAATCAGTGTGGAAGATAACTTTCTACTAAAACAATTTCACTATAAAAAGTGTAATGCTTTGGTAGATATGTGAATGAATTTTGGAAGTCAAAGGTATATGATAAGACATATTAGTTGATAGAAATAGCAGTAGGACCTTAATGTCATTTCCTTCTACTGTGATCCTGGTTTGTACACATTTAGTTTATCCTTAACTAGACTATACCATAAGTGTATACTAGCTAGGTAATAAAGGCAATGTTAAAACTGAAAGAGTTCAAAGCAACTATATTAAAGGTCAACTATAACTGATCTGCAGCCGTAACAAACATTCTGTAGACATAACAAGCAGATTTTCTGATTCCCCAGATCTTGACTGATGAAATAAAATCTGAAAAAGTACCTTATGGCCAGACTGGGGAATTACTTAAACTGTTTAACAGTTTGGGGAAGACCTGGTCCAATACTTAGCCATTTTTTTTTCTCCTTACCTCTTGTGGATTTTCATGGTAGTCTGCACTTCTTGAAGATTCCTTTAGCAGTTATTGTATAACCATGGAATGATCCTTCTCCCTCTTTTCACATTATCCTTCATCTCTCATAAATATGGAAGATACGTTTTTGATAAAAATCCTAGGCAGTCATTACAGATAGTTTGGGGAAGCTACTCAGTATTTAACAAGATGATTTTATTATGGACTGTAACCCATCTGATCAAGTTTACCCAACATGTTACACTTTACCTGAAGCTAAAACCTCAAATGGCCCATGGACAGTATCATATTAGATGCAGAAAAGAAAAGCCCAGTTAAACCAGTTGAAAAAATGGCATCTCATAATGCTTGTAGACTACCCAAACTACAATTACTTGCACATATATTCCAAAGAGATGCATGCCAAAGTTTGTTCTGTTTGCTGCAAACAGGATGTTATAAATTCTACAGAAAAGACTATGTCATCTCCCTGGCATTTAGCTACTTCAGAAAACTCCCTTGATCCAGAAAGCCCATTGTAGGGTATGTAGTAAAAGGTAGGGTAATCAAAGCTTCCTTAGTGATCACACCCAAATGTCAGCACCATTGTTTCTTCATCTGATCAAACCTTCTGTTGTTTGCCCACATTGATCTGTGAGGGCTGCCCTCTGCCTTCTAACCATATGCCACTTAAACAAAGGAAAAGGATCCAGAGCCCTGTACAGTTGCCTTTTCGGGGAAGTTGCTCTTTGGGCCTCCATGGTTTGTAAATGTGACATGCCTAACAGCTAAAAGTCTACTGGTATGGATGATGATTGGACCAGCTTCTCTGAAAGAGAAAGAAAAACAGGTGACCTCCCTGGAAGCTAAATATACATCGTTGCTGGGTACAATAATCAGAAGCTCCATTTATTAAGACTACAAATTCTGTTTACAGGTGGAAGGGCCACGCATTTAATGTATACTTCAGGAGCGTACGTTTTGTCTATGTAAATCTGCTGGTTTTGAAAATACAGAGTTCTGCCAGGGGACCAACAGTAGGATAGAATATGTTTTTTTAAGGCATAAGTGGCAAAGCAAACAAGAACTGATCTGCCTCTCACAGTTCTTAATCCTCAAGGAGAATACACATAATGGGCTGTCTCTGTACCTCAGCATTAGCAATGCCCATCCATTTCACCATGTGAAAATCGATATCTGTGCAGTAACATAAACCTGGTTCAAGGCTCCAGAGAGCACCCCAGCACTACCAGGTTATACCTCATACCATGCTTTTCGGCCCCAAAACTTGGACCGTACCACAAAAGGAGGGGGAGTATCAATATTTGTCAAAGATACCCACACCTCCAGGTTGGTGACACAGCACGAAGCATCAGAGACTATCCATGTGCAACTAACAGTGGGTAAAACTGCCTTCCAGTTTATAGCCTGCTACAGACCACCCTCCCAAACCCAGGAACCCCACTCGGCCTTCCTGAGAACACTGGAAAATATGAAGGTCTCTCCAAACACCATTATATTGGGCGACTTCAACTACCCAAACATAGACTGGGAGCATTACTCTAGCTCCAACACCCTAGCCCAAAGGTTCCTAGAATTTATAAACTCAAATGCTATGGAACAACTTGTTACCACTCCCACAAAAGGGGAAAATATACTGGACCTGATCATCACCAACATGGGGACTCTATGCTCCAGACCAGAAGTGTATCCCTCACTGGTAAGATCAGACCATAAACTAATCTCACTGGATATTCACATCCTGACTCCACCCCCTGCCCTGAAAACCACAGTGAAAAACTTCTCTAAAGCAAATTTCACACTCCTCAAAACCGAGGTGGAATCCTTCAAAGCCCCCGGGCCTGTGGAAAATATGGCCCAGACCGCAGAATCCTTTATAAACGCATTCTATGAACACCTTCAGAAATGCATGGATCATGCAATCCCAAATAAAACCAAGACCCAATCCTCCAAAGGCAGGCGTCCTGTCTGGTGGACCCCAGCCATAAACAAACTATACAATAGAAGGAGGAAGCTACTACATGATAGAGCAAAATTCCAAAAAGGGAAGGCATCTCTGATCACTATTAGCAAAAAACTACGGGCACTCATAAAATCGTCTAAGGTCAGCTTCGAGAGAAAAATTGCACAGGACACTAAGGATAATCACAAGGCTTTCTTTAGTTATGTTAGGAACCTGGGTGGGAATTCCCAGATATGCTCAGAATTAGTCCAAAATGACAAAAAATACACAGAACCCACAGACATTGCCAACATCCTAGCTGACAGGTTCAGCACAAACTTCTCCCCCCCCCCCTCCCCACCAAAAAGACAAATATTTATCCCAACAGAGTGCTGCCCCCCCCTGTCATCTCAGATCCTCAGGTAAGAGCTGCCCTCTCCAAAGCAAAAAACACAGCATCAGTGGGACCAGACAGTATCCCGGGCTGCGTCCTACATGAACTCCAAGAAGAGCTAAACCCAAACATAAAACTACTGTTCAATCTTAGCCTTACTACAGGATATGTAAACAAAGAGTGGCGTACAGCAACAGTGGTCCCTCTCCACAAAGGTGGTGCCTCAACGGATCCTGGAAACTATCGCCCCATAAGCCTGACTAGCTTAGTCTGCAAAGCTATGGAAAGGATCATCGTGGACCTCATAAATAAAGATATTGGGGACCTACAGACACTGGATCCTACCCAGTTCGGCTTTGTTAAGGGCAGATCCTGCCTCTTAAACCTGGTTGATTTCTTTGAAACAGTCACCAAGGCCATTGACGAGGGGAAGGTGGTCCACACAGCCTACTTGGACCTCGCAAAAGCCTTCGATACAATACCCCACTCGGGCATTATAGATAAGCTCACCAGCTTAAATATAAACCCCTATGTCACTAGATGGGTTGCAAACTGGCTCAAGGACAGAACCCACATGGTTAGAATTGCTGGAGCCATGTCAGACTCCAAACCAGTTACAAGTGGCATCCCACAAGGCTCAGTCCTGGGACCTCTCTTGTTCGGTATATATTTCTCGGAGGTACAGGCCAACACGGAAGGACTGTGGCTGACTAAGTTCGCAGATGACTGCAAACTGGGTGCCATAATCGACTCTCCAGCCGACACAAGCATCCTCCAAAAGGACCTCATAGAAACAGACAACTGGCGCCAGAGCCATGGCCTCAAGCTAAACGCCAAAAAGTGTATAGTCATCCCCTTTGGCAAAAACAAAGTGCCCACAAATTACCACATAGGTGGTAATCCATTAAGTACAGAAGAAGTAATTAGGGACCTGGGGACCCAAGTTGATAGCAATCTCTCATTTGACAACCACGTGGCCAAAGTGGTTAGAAAAACATTTTATATAGCCCACCTAATCATGAAGGGATTCACATGTAGATCAGGGGAGGTCATCGTGCCTCTTTACTCATCCCTCATCAGGCCCATAATTGAGTACAATGCCCCTTTCGGGATGTACCTTACCAGACACCTACAGCAACTGGAAAGACCCCAAAAGTACCTCACCAAGAGGATCATAGGGCTCAAACAGATGCCATATGCTGCCCGGTTAAAGAAACTCCAGCTCTACTCAGTGGCATACCACCTGCTCAGAGGCGATCTGTGTCTGACGTATAAAGCCATGTCCAACCCGGAATTAATGGACATGCTGCACCTCAGAAAATCCAAATCCCATCGAGCTACACACTCGAGAGACTTGAACCTCAACACTGAAATAAATAGGACATGCTGGAGGGACAGATTCATAACCCAGAGGCTCCCTTCACTCTGGAATAAAATCCCAGTCCAGGTTAGGCAGAGTCTCTCATTGACTCTCTTCAAGAGGAATCTTGATGAGTGGATGGGAGATCGTAGGTTTACCCCGGGTATCACTTCTGTGTCACTGTTAGACAGAGGCACAGTATACTAACCTCGAAAAAGGGCATAGCAAAATTAATTTAAAATGGGTGGCGAAAGCCAAACACACTCTGGCTAGGCTTATAAATGCCCTAGGGCAGATAGCCTAGTATGAACCTATGAACCTATGTGTTCTGTAGAAATTCTTTGCCGTCCACTTGCACCACACTCTCAGGGAATCTAAAAAATCTCAAATTCCATCTTCTGCTACAGTCATCTTGGTCAATAAGTTTTTCTTCTGTGTACTCAAGCATGCTTTCCAGCTGTTCCACTTTCTTTTTTAGGAATGCTGATTCATCAGATATGTGGTATAAACAATCCATAAGGGTTACCTTCCATATCTTTGATTTTAGTGTCTGTTCAGGTGATATTTTCCAGTAAGGATTGATTCACATTCTGCATTTCTAACAGTATAAGATCTAGTTTTTTTTTTTTTTTTTTTTGTCCCGGGGCTCCATCTTGCCAAGTGTTGAGAAGCTTGTTTCTTGCATTTCATCATAGGAAGCTTGTGGTACATGTGGTGGCCTCAAAACTTGCTGCTCCAAACTAGCTACTTTCCTACCATGTTTATGAGTCACTCAGGCTTCCCTGACCTGCCTGGCCCTAAATTTCAACTGAAAAATTACTCACTGGGTCTGTAGTCAGGAGGGCCCAACTGGAAATCAGACTAGAAAGGAATTGGAGCAAAATATTCACTTATTAAAAGCCAGATGTATAAAACCTGTACTGATGACGTATTTGAATCAATAAATACAAATGGTCTAAATAGAAAATTGTCCTCTTAAATAAGGATTAGCAAATGAAAAATTATAATATATTCTGAGAATTTTTCATAGCTTAGTCTGAAATAAACATTTGTACATGTCTGTGACAATAGGAATTATGAATAAATGTTATAACCCCTGACTTGGAAAACGAAAACAGTTTAACTACATTGAGTGCATACATGTTATGGAATATATAACAGCCACACCAGTGAACAGTATTTAGACAGAGAAGTTTGAGCAGTAAAACCAAGACAGTAAAATCAAATTGTTTGATGGAGAAAATGAACACTAATGTTGTTGTGTCTTTTCGGCTTTTCCCGGTTAGGGGTCGCCACAGCGGAACTCCGGTCCGCTATTGATTGGTAGTTGAGTTTTACGTGCCAAGTTACCAGCCCTGATGCACAACCTTCAACGAAGGTACGCCCATCCACGCATGTCTCCACGCAGAAGACGCTCTAGCTGAGAATCGAACCGGACAGCGTCTTACTGTGAGGCGACAACGCTACCGCAGCACCACCACTGTGGGTGAGAAAATGAACACTAATGCAAGTATGAAATTCCTTGGTTATTTCAGCATCCAGCTACAAATAGGAATTTTTTTATTTATTTTATCTCTTTGTTTACCAGGAAAGTTTGCATTTTGGCCATGAGATAGGCACAATGAGGGACTACAAGAGAGATGACAGTTCATAAGAAATATTCATAATGGCACAATGGATTCAAGATTACAGCACATTTAAATGCAAATAAAATTTAAGTTCAGTAAGTAAATAGACATAAGTACATAACTGTGTAATGATTACATGTGGGAATCAGTAATTTCATTAACTATAGTAACCCATAATCAAGTAGTAGTATTGATCAAAAGCAGTAGCTCTCTGAATTGTCCTGAGGAAAAGGTGGGCATTCTCAGAGAGGAAGCCAGCATTCCCTTCTATTAAATAGTCTGATAACTGACCCATAACATCTGTGTAGGAGATCCATCTTAGCAAAATGGCCTCCTTTCTTTCTAACCACTTTCTCTTCCTTCCTCTGATTAAGACATAATGTACTGCATTCACATGCTCTTGATGCTACTGAAAATGTCCATATATGAATGATTGCTTTGGGGAGTCTTTTTGTTCCTTAAGTTATAGCAGAGATTTAATTTTGACATATAAAGCCTTTATGCATGAGTGTCTTTTTAATACTATAGGTTTATGAAATTTAGACATGACTATAAATTTGAGACATAAGGAATTTAATATAAAAAGAAACCCGGCAGGTGCTATCTTTGCAATGAACTGGTACACCACAACCACAACAGAGTGGAATCCTTTCATAGATTAAAATGTGAAAGTTAGTAGATATTAAGCAATTATATCGATTCCACTGCAGCCAGAGATTTTGATATGTGGTGTTGAGTGGCATAAGTAGTAGAATAAAGCTTTCTGTTGTGTATTGACATGCATGTGTATGTATATGCCAGGACAGAGTTTCAGACCCTGGTGTTAAGGCACAGATCTTAACACTTATATACCATGCCGTGTAACTCATTCTGTTCCTCTCAGCACTGTAGCAGATTGTGATGAAGCCCTAACTGTTATCCAGTGACTTGAGATCCATTAGTTATCCTGACACTGAAGGAGCCAGCCAGGGTAAGTGTGAGTGAGCATCAGATGCTGGCTTACCCATCCTGTAGGAAGGGAAGACAGTTGAACCATAGTGATGATGATGACTGCTTTTAGAAGCCAGAATGATTGCACTAGGTGTGCAGGGTTGAGTTGCATGTATGAAGTTGTCATATATGGTTTCCATGTCACAGGTGGCTCATGCATGAAAGTACATATGCATGTTAAGAGGCCAGTGTTATAGTCTCACTGTAGCAGTATGTACTGCAGGCTGCCAAGAGGAGGGGATAGGTTTACTCCCAAAATCCCATAAATGTTCAAAAGATGGTGCTTCATCATGGGGCTAACCCATATTTTCCACTGTCATTCTTTAGGGATAAATATTCATTCCTGACTCCCCCATGGGAGATGTCGCATGTCTCTTGTATTCAAATGAGACATTGAGGCACTGTGATGGGTTCAAGTTGTTTATTGTACAGAAACACATCAAGAGCTGTAACTGGAACTTAAATTTAAGCTAAATGACAGACTCATTACTTCAAACACACTTGCATGTGCATCTCCATTCATGCCTGTATTCACTGACTATACAAAATGGCACTGATCTTGCACATGCTCAGTAACTTATATGCACCTGCTATCTAGCTACAGTGGCTGACTAGGTATAACACACAGTGATCTACAGGAGACGTACATGTTCAGAAGGGGAAGTTGGACACCTTGGCCTGGTGGAGAAATGAGTCCTGGCAGATAATCAGGGCCAAAATAGTGACAGAAGTAAAGAAAGAACAAGCCCATTCTTTTATTTCTGTTTGGTCACAATATTATCTTTTCAGCCAGTCAGTTATACCACCTTCTCTTTCTTTATTCACTGTCAGTATCTGCCTCATTGCAAAGGTACAACCATTTCCACATTTATACCTTCCTTCAAAATATGCCTGTACCCATTGATCACTAATTCCCAGATTTTTTTTTCACACATGCACTCTCAAGACATATATGGCATTCATACTCTGTATGCTCCACATCTCCTGCAATTACCGTCATTATTCATACCTCTTTCATTCATTTTTATCAGTTAAGTACCATCCCTGAATACTCTTCGTTTACTGAATTCAGATCAGTCATACCTTCCTTTCTCAGATATATCCATGACTTCTTCCCAGTCTTTGGTATCTTGTCTTATACTCTCCACATTTTTCCATTTCTGTTTGAAATTCCACAACCTCTGCATTTCCATAGCCATCCCCATTGTCCTGATCTTTCTTCTTGTACTCTTTAAGGACGTCTTGCCCTTCCCCATCATTTTCATTTGTATTCCGCTGAACTCTTTCCTAATTTGAAAAAATAGCCAGTCTGCTAACTTTAACCCACATTTCCTGATTACTAACTGATGGTACTTACGTTTCATGTTGCCATTTCATACCTCTGCCTGCTAAATAACTCCCCATATCCTTTATTACCTTGACACCAACACTCTCCTCCATTCCTCTCTTTGTTATTGATTTCCTTCACTACTAACTGTGGAGTCCCCCACAAAAATTCCTGTCCTTCCACTCTCTAAGTCCATTTCTCCAAGCACTTCTTAACATCCTTCTGATATCTTTCACCTCAAAACTTCCCTTCAGTGCCCTAACATTTTTATGTGGCTTTGCTTTCTCATTTTGAGAACCTTAAACAGGATGCCATGTACCTCACCAAATCCAGCATTCTCGTCTACTTCACTCAGATTCAGAATAATAAAGTAGGAAGAATGAGAGGTGCAAGGGGCTGACCCCCTCAGAATATAATTTATGTGCATGTGTCACTTGCTTATAATATGACAATGTTGAGTGCATGCATTAAAAGAATGTTTGTAATTGAGCTGTTAATTTATGAGATTCTGAAGCTGAGCTACAGTAATGCAAACTCAGATGTGGCAAGGAGACAGACTTAGTCCCATGTGTAACACATCTCATAATAAAATATATATTAAAATAAGTAAGAGTAAACATATCAAGCAACGCATACTACACCGCATTACCTAAGGCCTTAAGTAGTCACAGCATTCCACACAGGCAGCCATGTTCAGGAAAATGAATAATACCATAGAAGTCTCAGAAACAGCACCATTCCAACAAGGAATGTGTGAGAGGGCTTCCTTTACTGTTTCATGGACATCACCACCACTTTCATTTGCTAGTGGCTTTACCTGCAGAAGAGATAGCTCACACCACCACAGATTGTGCTGCTTCTCACACTGTCTGCTTGGAAGGAGGTTGCAGAGTACTTCACAGGCAGTCATCTATGGCCATGTGAACAGGCACCTTAGGAATGCTGCCAAGCGTGTTTGAACTGACATAGCATACTTACTTATCCAAGTTTTCAAGTATACTTCCATTCCTAAGGGATCATTTACCCAGAGCACACATTGTTGTTGCTCATTAGTATAACAGGTTAAAGCTGATACTGAAGAAATTAGAGCTTTCAGCTTCAACACTATATTCCAAACACAACATGACAAACATAATCCCCAACTGCATGTACTGTGAGAACTATTTCTTTTACCACCTCTAAGAAACAGATCAAAAAGCACATAATGGCCAGCATCATTCTAAATAAAGAACATTTACAGCACTCTGAACTGCTCTGTTGCAGTATGACGTGTTCAGCTGTGATACACAACTAGAATTATATGAAAACGTATAGCCACCTGTACACTCTTTTTTATCACAGTTAGCACTTTGCTTACATAGTCATGTACCTCCAGTCATAGTGTTTTGGCATGCCAGTAACATAAACCTTCTAGCAAACTGCAGTATATTGTCTCATGTTTTGAGCTATAACCAGACGCATTCATTTGTGGTTAGTGAAAAAAAGGAAAAGGAAAATTCCATTTTCTTGAGCTTAAATTCCATGCAATACACTAGAGACTCATCACCCTATCATTATTGGTTTGTCAAATTGATGCATGGGAACAGCTTGAGTTTTTCTGTTATGTGCTTTTTGTATAGCCAAACCTGTCCTGTAATAATTAGCTGCTGTCATTATCGCTCAATAGTGCTAGTGCATATCGCTTGTAGAAACACTTCTGTGTTTTTATATCTGGAGGAAGAAGAAGTAAAGAAATGGTCCAATAAGAGAAAACACAAAGACACTGAAACACACACATAATGTAATACCGTTTATTGGACCAACATACGTTTTGTAATAGATGCAGTGCTTAAATGTCCACTTGTGCCTAGGAAGGGAAATAACATGATTTCATTTCATTTGGCTAAAAAGAAAGAAACTTGAAAAAATGCAGTGCAGAAAAAATGTGCAATCATTGTTTCATGTGATTTTATATCTCAGATGGGCTGTTTGTAAGAGAGCTTCAGACTGTAGAAGACTATGCCTCACTATGAAAACCAAAATTTTGCATGTCACATTAGATTCACTGTTCATTTTGCAGAGACTGTAGAATATAGGTTTCAGAGAGACTGCTCTGACATTTAATGGAACAATAAATAATATCACATGAGTCTAGGTGTATGTTTCTGCAAATCAAAGCATTTCAGTGTACCGAGAAGGGCAAAACCTGGTCCCAGCTTGGACTAAAGCAAATTTTAAGGGGATACTTCTGCTCTGGCTGCAGTGGTTAGCATTGTTGCCTCATAGCAAGAGGTTCTCCGGTTCGATTCTCAACTGGGGTGCCTTCTGTGCGGAGTCTACATGACCTCCATGCGGTCATATGGGTTTCTTTGGGTGCTCTGATTTCCTCACACATTTCCAAAGATATGCAGTAGCTAGATTGGACATTCTAAATTGGCCATAGGTGTGTGTGTGTGTGTGTGTGTGTGTGTGTGTGTGTGTGTGTGTGTGTGTGTGTGTGTGTGTGTGTGTGTGTGAGTGACTGGTATGGATAAACTACCATGGCAGGGCTAGCCACCCGACAGTGTAAACCTTGGCTTGAGATGATTGTCACTGCTTAAGTGTCACCCAGACCCCATGTGCAAAATGGGAAAAAGGGTTGAGGATGGCTGGATGGACTTCTGCTCTGACCTCAAGTATGAATCTACCTCTTTTGTGGGACTTCAGCTTCATTAACCATCAACTTGTGTGTCTCTCTTTGAACTGTCTGGTTTGATAGTCTGAAGTTGTTTTGGAAACAATTTTTATAGTGGGCAATGCTACAACTGAGTGTATATCAGGGCTTTATGCTCTTATGTGAAAAGTTCCCTGTGTCAGTTTTCACAAGGAGTGGGTGTTGTCTTTCTAGTTGTCACTTAGCCATTCCATTTATCTCCTGTCTTTTGGAGTCTAAAAATACTGAAATATTGGAAGGAAGTCACATAATAAGCACATTGAATGTGAAGTGTTGATTTATTAAGGAAGGTCAGTGAGGAAGTATGCTGTGAATACTTTTTAAACTTGTAACTGTTTGACATAGTTATCTAATTTGTCTTTTACTGTTGTTATTCACCTGTTCAAATGGAGTAAAAAAACTTGGTGTAGTGGGAGTATGCACACCTTTTAATTTCATTGCAAGGTTGATAGATGCAGGCCTAAGAGGGCTTGCATGCACAGAGTGTAAGAGTTCAGTATTTCAAAGTTCACACAAGAAGAGTATACCCAGGTGCTGTCCCTACCACAGAAGGTACTCTGAGTGATCAGACAGTATGTTAAGTGCTCACACACTTGTTACGACTACTGTAATGGTCTCTGTATGGTGGATGATATAAATTGTAAGTTAAGGGGGCATAAGTGAGTATTATCTGCTATTATTTACTGTGTTCCTAAATAATGTTAGTAGAAATGAGAAATTTTGTTTCATTTGTTTTAAATTTTGTTCCTTAGAGGTCACCTTTTTATTTTGTCTTATCTAGTGAACATAGCAAATATAATTATTAAAATTGTGGGTAAAATATATTTCTGTACTTACGCACTAAACAACATTCTTGCATTACATTTTTAGAATTCTGTTTTGTCTTAATAGTTTCAGGCAGTTCAGTATTGAAAATGAGGTATTGCAGTTTATCCCTTCTATTGTGATTAACACTATGTTCACATGGAAAGTTATTATAAAAGCGGTGTCATCTGTAAAGGATCTGGCATTGTTTGATAATTTAAGTTGATTTTTCTTTGCTTCCGTATGTAGTTTGTGCTGAAGGACTACCATTGGTGGATGAAGATACATACATTACACCGATGCTTTTGAAAGAATAGTATTTGAAATTACTCACTTTCTATAGTAAGAGAGACTGCAAGATACCACATGTCAGATGCCTTTAGCATGACTGCCCTTGTCAACTCTTTTAAGACGTTTTATTAAGGAAGATAATACTATTTGTTTATAAATAACAGAGCACAGCTACATTGTCCTTTGAGAGAGAGAGAGAAGGCAAACTGACTCCCACTGTTACCACTCAAATATTAAACTTGAATTTGACTAAATAACTATTCAGAATTCCATGTCATATTTTTTGATAAATGTTTTAATGGTTTTATGCTCAGAATCCTGAACAGAGATAACATCCCCCACCCACTGTATAACCACAGCAATATTTTTTAAATCCAGACATCTCACTACATGACTATATTTTTGCGGTCAACTAAATATTTGCTTAACATTTATAGATGTGCTGTTTATTCTAGTTTTGCACAGCTTACCTCTCAAATTGTGGCCACTTGTTATATTGCAGTAGTCAGCCTTCTAGCAAGTATACATTTGTAAATCATTTACTATATTTGCAGATCAGAATGTAGGTTTCCTTAAGTAAATATTTCCTGTATTGCATTAGAAAAAATGAGAGAGACAATTGTTTATGAAAAAATTAAAAGAACTTGTGGTATCTCTCAAAATCAAGCTGCCTGCATGTCCCAGAATCATACAAAATTATTTTTTGTGTGTGTGCATATATTAACGAAATCTGATTTCAGGAGAAATCTATTCCCACTGCATTCACAGTAAATATTAAGCTGTTCAGCTTTAATCGTGGTGGAATACTGCATTCTGGAAAATATTCTGAAATGTATTATTCATAGCGTGGTTGTTCGCATCTCAGTTGGCAGTGTATTGGAGCATGCAAAAGATGACACTAAATAGATTGCTGTGTTTTGAAATTATTTACCGTTGCCTGTTATGCTTTCCAAGAGGTACATTTTTTACAGTACTGCATGTTTAATCTTGGTTTCAGTTTTTTCTGTCAACTATTACTTGCAGGTTAAACTGACATTAGCTGGGTTTTTTCATATAGTAGGCAAATTTGTGCCGCATCAGTTCATTAAGATAATGTCTAGAGGCTAAAATACTCTTTTGTGGGGTCAGTGTAATATGCCCTGAAAGGAAAGTCGAAAGAAGCTTTATAAAACTGGAAGCAGTATAATTTGGGGTACTGTGTCCCTATGTCATTTATGATCATGGGCTTGATACCTACATTAAAACCCACTAAAGGATTAAGTGTTATGTAGTACACCTGTATTTCTTATAATCAGCTGGTATGTTCAGAGGGAATACAAAGGTCAGTGCAGTTGCAGTGTTACATACAGCATGAGGATGAGGAATTTTGTGCTGCAACAAAAAAAAAAAAGGAACAAAAGAAATCAAACTGTATTGTATAGAAAATGTGATTCTCACTGATAGTATAACGACATGTTACAACTTCATATATTTCACTGTGAAATGAATTAAGAGTATTTGTACGTATACTGACTTAATTAGCTTTCATCTCTGATACCAAAAACAGTGGAGTGATATGTGCCTTCTTTTAGACTTCTAAGATTTGTGAGACCATGTAATGTTCTGTTGTCAGTGACTTAGTAATTTCTCATTGAGCAGACACCACATTTTGCCAATAATAAAATTACAGGCATGATAGTTTTGCTTGTAATTGAATTATCTTCCACCCTCTTTGATCACACTTTGATATATTGCTAACATCAATATTGCACTATGTCAAAGTGTGGCTGTCTTGAAGGAGCTGTCATATAATGCATGTTGAATTAAAATTGACAGATTGCCTTGGTGGCATAGTGAATATCTGTACTACATGTCCCTGCTTGCTGTACTAGCTGATACATACAACACATGTAGTAGGCACAGCACTGCACCAGAAGCACCTGTCCAGTCCACGTCTCATTCTCCACACCCCCTTACAGACTAGTCCTTAATACACATGCAGTGATTTAACCCCCCCCCCAGCTTTAGTGTCCAGCATACACTGAATGTTTAACTCCCGCATCTCTTTCCATCCTTGTTACCACGACATGTTGTTCTGACACACTTCCCCACCCACTCCCTATTTGTTCTGCAGCACACCAAATTATTTTAAAGATTTCTTCATCTCCAGTTCTGTTAAGCTTCAGTTATACCAACCATCTTTGACACCCCGTGTCAAATGTTTGGTCTTTGGCACA
This sequence comes from Protopterus annectens, assembly GCF_019279795.1. Lineage (NCBI taxonomy): Eukaryota > Metazoa > Chordata > Ceratodontiformes > Protopteridae > Protopterus > Protopterus annectens. Next base: position 363,005,444 of record NC_056730.1, on the reverse strand, counting down.
GAAGTGAAGTTTGTCACTCATTAGGACTACAGCCACTGTGCCAGCCTGTACCTGACATATGGTAACACCTTGCATTTCTTCCATCCCTTCCATGTCAGTCCTTAATGTACACATTTATGTATTTATTTATTTATTTAAATTTATTAACTTGTGCAGAAGCTCATCTAGAACAGATTACAGTGGTTTGGGCACATATGCAGGAAAGCAGAAGACAACTTGGTAAAAAAAGAGTTGGGGGAGGGAGGGAGGAAGAAACAGGGACCTCCAGCTGAAAGATGGGTGGATTACATGAGAGAAGACTTGTGGCAGTCAGACATAACTGTTGAAGGAGAAAGGATAGTGGCACTGAATTTCTAGAGCTGGTAACTGTTGACATGACATCTCAACCCTGTGTTGCAAAAAATCAAAATGTGACAAAGGGGGCTGCTGCTGCTGATGAACTGGGATAGGACACTGGAATCTGTGCACCATTTACATGTTCAGCCCAGCACGTATAAGAAACAAATTGTATTACAGTGAACAGTATAGCAAAGACAACAGAGGAGCAAAATGTATATAATATGAATCAAGTTTAAGAGTAACAGTGTACAGTGTGATAATAAACCAATAGAGATGCACCATACATATGATAGAAATGAAATAAAACATAAGCAATAATCATGTGTTCAGAGATGAAGAGCTCATTCTGGAAAGTAAATAGTAAGGAGAGAAATAAAACTGTCACCAGAAGGGAGAAAGGAAGCATGGGAGAGATTAGTAAAGAAAAAACTGGTAAGTACAACAATGGGAAGTCTGTGTTCATCATATTGTAAATAAAAATTGAGGGGGTTAGATAAATGTGGGTGTCTGTTGAGTAATGGGTAATTGTGTAAGTAGGAGATATTATGAAAGGAGGTTAGTGTCGCTCGTCTAGTCAGGATAAAACAGATAAACATTTGTGGGTTCTGTTCAAGCAGCTTTATTACACACAAACACATCAGAAATGAGGCTTTGTAACTTAAACTTAGATAAACTTATAAACAGACTGACTACCACACTCATACATGTTAACAGTCTGGTTGTTCTCTCAAAATGGTAGTGCTGCCTGTACATGGTCTGTATTTATATGCACGTGCTTACATCTGGAAATGCTTCCTAAAGGTACATACACACAATCTGATCTACATCCTTCCTCTTTGAGAAGTAGTCCTTATACAAAATGACAGTATTCAATGACATGCAATTTACAGAAATGATCTTTTGACATGCAGTTATACAAAACTAATTCTTTGACAAGCAAATATACAGAATCAGGCACATATAAAACAATTATGTCCAAGATGCTGTGTATTTTACACTAGGTCTGGAAATATGACCTGATCGTGTAACATAAAAGAATTGGATCTAGCTACGGGGACTGTCTTCAAGGATTGTTCAACTTTGGGGATATCTGGGACATAATCAGGAATGGGAATGGATACTGCGACATGTTTTGTGGTACGAACATTGTCTGGGTTGCTCTGAGATTTAGAGTCTGTATCACAGGTATGATCCTGCTATATCATTTCTGATGCAGGAAGAAGATGTCTGCAGTTTCTCCTGTACTCTGTACCCTCAGATTCCACTAAGTAGCATCTCAGCTTAGTACATATACCTCTCACTTGACTATTCGATCAAAGCCTTTCACTGTTTGCATCCTCACTGTCTCTCCTTCTTTTAACGGATGAAAACATCTGCTTGTTTTATCATAGCTGGACGTCTGAGAACAACACTTTTAAAAAGTTTGGCTTTGATTGCTCTGTTGTTTTTAGCATTAGGCACCAACAAAAACGAACTGATAGGCAAGGTTGTTCTGGTTTGCCTAGATAGAAGTCTCTGAGCAGGCGAGCCAAGTAGATTGTCAGGGGTTATATCTTCTGAGATTGAGTGAATTCAAGAAGATATCGGTATTGTCATGCTTTGACCTCTCCAGTAATTGCTTTGCACTCTGTACTGTACGTTCAGCAAGGCCGTTTGACTGAGGATATTCAGGACTGCAAGTAACTTGGATAAAGTCTCACTCCTTAGCAAATCTCTGAAACAGTTGGCTGGGAAACTGAGAATCCTTGTCAGAAATGACTTTGTGTGGACTACCATGGACTTAGAAATGATGTTTCATCTTAGTAATAACAGAACTGGATGTAAGGTTAGGTAGCAAATCAATCTCAAACCAGTTTGAATAAGAGTCTACCAACAGTAAGTAATGTTGACTGTTCCAGTTAAATATGTCATTTGCTACTGTTCACCAAAGTAGTTCAGGAATTTGGCTTAGCTGAAGTGGCTCTTTATGCAAATGTGGCTTAGTACTGTTGCACACTGAACAAGAAGAAAGCACACTATCAATGTCTTTTGCTAGAGAAGGTCAACATACTAGTCCTCTCACCCTTCCTTTGGTACAATCGGAACCTGGGTGGCCACGATGTAAAATCTGAATGTATTCACATTGTAAAGAAGCAGGAACAACAACTTTTGGACCTTTGAAAATGATACCATCTTCCATCAGCATCTCATCTCTGTATGGAAAGTAAGGTTGTACTTCTGGTGGTACACAGGATTGCTTTGACAGCCGTCCTTCATTGCTGAAATGGTTGAGCTTTTGCAAAATTGGATCAGTCTTTGTATGATCTCTTAGCTCATCAAGTCTCATGGTAGAAAAAGTGCGTACTTCCATGACATCAAAGTCAAAATTCTCTGCATCAAGCTGTTCCGTAGTATTTCTGGGTGATCTGGATAAGGTATCAGCCAGATAATTAAGTTTACCTATTGTATAGACCATTTTGAAATTGCACTTTTGCAATTTGAGCATCATTCCTTGTAGTCTTGCTTGAGCAGAATGCATGGGTTTCTTTAGAATAATGACTAGAGGTTGATGGTCAGTTTCTATCTGGATTGCTCAGCCATAAATATAATCATGGAACTTCGAACACAGTTGCCAAAAGTTCCTTCGCAATTTGAGCATACTGCATTTCAGTTTGGGTAAGAGCTGCAGATGCATAGGCAACAGGTCTGCCCTCTTTAATAATAACTGCACCAAGACTGAACTTTGAAGCATCACAGGAAAGAACTACTGGTTTGTGCACATCACAGTATCTTAATGTAGGTGGGTTGGCAATTTGTGTTAAAGGTTATCAAATGCTGTCTGGTGTTCTAACCATGACCGTGCAATATTTTCGCATGTCATCTCTCTTTAAGGTGCTGATAACTCACTAAAGTGAGGGATAAATTTGCCTAAATAGTTAACCATACCAAGAAAATGCTGTAAGGCTTGGACATTGTCTGGAGCTGGCATCTCAAGAATGGCTGCTTGTTTAGAAGGATCTGGTCGTAAGCCTGTACTGGTAAATAAATGACCTACATAAGTAACTTCTGGTAGTCTGAATTTGCACTTCAGAGGATTGAGCTTTAAATTTACTTCACGTGCTCTTTCCAGAACTTTCCTGAGGTTTCTGTCATGCTCTGCTTCACCATTACCTCCAACCAGTAAATCATCAACTATTATTGCACACGGGTAGGCTGAAAAACTTTGCTCCATTGCACGCTGAAAGATTTCACTGGCAGAATTTATTCCAAAAGGCATCCTTCGGAATCTGTATCTACCAAATGGGGTACTGAATGCAGTCAATAGTGAAGAGTTCCGTTCAAGCATCACTTGCCAAAATGAACTCTTTGCATGTAAGACAGAAGAAACAATGGCATTTGGCATGAGGGTTGCAATCTCCTTGATTGTAGACATGGGATGATTAAGTCTTTGTAATGCCGTGCTCAAGTCTCTTGGATGCATATTCTGATTTCATCTGAGTTTTTCTTATGAGCAGCTACCATGGAAGATACCCACTCATTTGATTCTGTGACTGGACAAATCACACCTTGCTGTACCATTTTGTCTAACTGGACCTTGACTTTGTCCTGCATAGCTATTGGAATTGTTCTTGCTGGTCTGACCTCTAGGTCTAACTTCATGGAGTATACAACTGAAAGTTTGCCTAGCTTGTCATCAAAAACATCAGCATACTCTGAAAAAATAGCATCACTGAAGCTGGAACTGAGACATGTGCTTACGTGATGTAATTCTTTGGTAAAAGAAAGCAGTTTCATTTTCAAACCATGTCTGAGACCTAATAATGACTGCACAGGTCTTCAGACTACATAAAACTGCAAGCTGTAACTGTTCCCAGCCGAATAGCATGAAAGCATTACTGAGCCTTTGGTTTGAATCTCTTCACCTCCATAAGCAACAAGTTTCACACAATTGACCAAATTAAGTTGCTCATTGGCCTTCACTTTAGCAAATGTTTCTGCTGACATTGGATTACACTTTGAACTAGTGTCTGTTTTTAGCTCTGTGGTTTTACTATTGATCAGGATAGTACAAAATACTTCATTCTTTGCCAATAAATCTACTGCATTAACCTTTTCACCGACCATGATATACCATCTATATAGAAAGTAGGGTTGCAGTTCTCTATATGATCAACTTGCTTTTTTGAGTGACCTTTCTTAATAACTGAATGAGGCTTGCTTGATTTACAAAACTTTTGAAAATGATTTCATTTTTTACACCTGTGGCATTGCTGACCAAATGCTAAGCAGTTCTCTCTTTTAGACTCATGGTTGGCTCCATAATTATGACAGTTAACAATAAGACTTAACTTAGGTTTTGCTGACTCACTCTTGTACTGTACTGTGAATGCTCCTTTTGCTAAACTAGTCTTGGAACTTGCTAGATAGCTAAGGGTTTTCCTTGCCATACTCACAGGGGTTGCTGCTGCCATGTGCTTAGGCTTGTTTCTGCCTGCTACATGTTGCATGCTGTCTACGTTTCCTCTAGATGCTACTGAAACCATGCCTTTATCACTTGCAAGCATACTTCTGTGCCTTTCTTTGAGCTTGTGGATTTGACAAATGTCTGTGGCTTTGCTTAATGTTAAATCACGTCACAAAGCCAAATCTTTCTCACTGCACCACTATTAACACCACATACAAGTCACCAAATCTGCACATTTTAGCTTTGTTTCTCAAGTCAGTGATATAAGCTGCAAAAGTTTTGCCTGGCTTTTGGTCTCTTGTATAAAAAAAGTGCCTCTCTAATGTAACATTTGTCTGGGGGTTGCACATTTCTCTGAATTTACATTTTAAGCACTAGGGTTCTTCCCTTGATTCAGCCAGTACCACAGTATGACTGTTTGCCCCTTCTCCTTCTTGTACTTCTGGTGTATACACAAATGAACGCGGTCTTTCAATAGCTTCTGACCCAGCTAAGTTAAGCAAAATGGATGCCCTTGTATGTGCATCTTTGTCAGAAAAAGCTGCTTGTATGAAAATATTACATTCCTGCTTGAATACTCTCCAATTCTCTGCTATATTATGATAAAACACAAGTGGGCATGGTCTGCGAAATGCCTCTGCCATCTCAACACACAGTAGTGAAGGTGCTTGAAATTATGTATGAACATACACACACAAATATATGGGCATGTGTGTGTGTGTGTGTGTGTGTGTGTGTGTGTGTGTGTGTGTGTGTATATATATATATATATATATATATATATATATATATATATAGATAGATAGATATGCCAGAACTTTATACCAGTACTTGTAATTATGCTCAGTAGCATAACAAACTCTTTGAAATAACTGCATTTCGCCAGATAAGTCTCCAAAGCAGAAGAAGACTCTGAAATCACTGTACTTTATGAAACCATTCCTTATAAGTGTAAAAAGTACTTTGAAATGACTGTGCTTTCTGAATAAACTGTAGACGGCAGAAGAAGTTCAGAGTAAGAAACACTTTGAGATGAATGTACTTTGCAAATAAACTGTATACAGCAGAAGAACCTTTAACAATGTCTGTACTTTGTGAAATAATGCTGCACAGTGTATAAAACATTCTGAAATTATGGCTTTCTACAAATAAATGCACACAGCACAATAAACCTTTTGAAATGGCTATACTTTGACTGCAGCTTGCAATATAACTCTACTTTGCACACAGCTATGAACCAACCTTTTTGAAATAATTGCACTGTAATAAAGCACACACTCTGCAAACACTTTGCACACTCTTGAGATACATCGAACAACTCTAGTTATGCTTTGAATGGCTTTGGTCAATGCAAAATAGTAGTTTGTGCCTAAACACGGTCTTTTACTAAAAGAAACATGCAGTTGCCTTGTTCTTTAAGCTTAATGTGCCCTTTTAATCTCTTATCATGCTCATTATACTTTTCTTGTGCCTGTTTTACTTTAAACATGCTTGTTATGCAAACCAAAGGTAATTCTGAGCCCCATATAAACAGTTTTGCTAGTTTTATCAAATATCGTAGTTTTGAATATTTCATTTAATTAATAATATGATTTGTGCCTTTTGTTTGCTTAATATTATATTTTTGTGCTACTTGTTTCATTAATAGTGTGTTTTGTGCCTTATAAATTCTCTGCTTCATTTTCTGTGCCAAATAAATCATTTGTGTATTTTTCTTTACCTTTAACTTGTTTCTGGCCCTTTTCTGCTTGTCTGTGTTCCATTTCACTCAACCTGCTTAGTCTACCTTCACCTTCAACTCTGCACCTCATGGCTTGTAGAAGTAGCTCTTCTAATCCCGGTTCTGACACCATGTTGCTTATCTAGTCAGGATAAAACAGGCAAACATTCATGGGTTCTGTTCAAGCAGCTTTATTACACACAAACACATCAGAAATGAGGCTTTGTTACTTAAATTTAGATAAATATCCACAACAGGACAGCAGGTCAGTCCAGAAAGTATAGCCAGGAATACACTGGAGAGAATTAATAAAATTTATTTAAAACTAATAAGGATTATGTGCTTTTGTAAAAGAACTTCATCAGAATCACACACACATCCATCTTATATACTTAAATATCATGCCCTTAATCACATATCCAGTGAAAATCCTCCAACAGTTAACCATTTAAATTCCATATTAAAATTGAACAAACTAATACCAAAAATATAAATATACACACCAGAGTAAAAAGACTTTTTTTACATTGTTACAAACACATCTTATTTGATTTAAAATACCTGTAGTTGAAACCTAAAATCAAACGATACCATGGATCTATATTAGAACACCGAAGTTTTAAAATTTTGAATGTTCTAATATCGACCCCTATTCAGCGAACGCTTAAAATATTGAACATGCAGAACAGCAAATTTTTTCCCAGGGAAAAAATTTGCTGTTCCGAAACACATACACACAACGCAAGCACACCAAACAAAACAGCAATCCACACACATACACTTAAAATCCTACATCTAACCCTGCACTAAACTGTACTTACACTACTATCTATCCACTTACCTTAACCCAAACTCTAACCCTAAGGTCCATCACTATCGCACACTCACCTAACCCGTGCCCTAACCCTCACGTCCACACAATCGCACACTTACCTGAACCCAACCCGTAACTTTCCACCACAGTGCTGAAAATAGCAAAACCACAGAAACGGTCAACCAAATTCTTTCCTAGGAAAAAATTTGGTGTTCTGCAGCTTTGCTATTTTCAGTGTTCACTGAATAGGGGTCGATATTAGAACATTCGACTTTTCAAGACTTCGATGTTATAATATAGACCCGTATACCATATATGATTTTAATTTTAAAATACAAGTAATAGAGAGACTCTCATTTAGACCAGGTCTTTTTACTCTGGTGTGAATATTTATATTTTTGGTATTAGTTTGTTCAGTTTTAATGTGGAATTTAAATGGTTAATTCTTGGGGGATTTTCACTGGATATGTGTTAGTTGATTCTGATGAAGTTCTTTTATGAAAGTGCTTAATCCGTATTAGTTTTAAATAAATTCTATTAATTCTGTCCAGAGTGTTCCTGGCTATACTTTCTGGACCGACCTGCTGTCCTGTTGTGAATATTTGTACCATTTGGTTTGTCTTCTGCTTGTAATTAAACTTAGATCAACTTATAAACAGACCAGTTACCACACTCATACATATTAACACTCTGGCTGTCCTCTCAAAATGGCACTGCTGCCTGCACGTGCTCTTTATTTATATGCACTTGCTACATCTGGAAATGCTTCTTAAAGGTACATACACATGCTCTGATCTACAGTTAGTATTTGGTGAAAAATGAGAGATAGCATGAGAGGAGGGTGGTGACATTTGAGAGCATCTGAGCTAGAGAGACATCTTTGATTAGGAAGAGTTTGAGCTCCCTTCTAAACTTTGTAAGGGAGGCATGTTCTTTCAGAGATGATAGAAGTAGTTCCCAGACTTGTAGATCTATGTTGGACAAGTTGGAAGGAGGTTATGTTGCAAAGAGTGGGCCTAAGGTGAAATAACTCTACCCATCCCCCTCAAACACACACCTTGCAGTTCAGCCTTCAGCATATAAATCTTATACAATTCCTTTGTATTTATTCAATCCCTGGAACACAAATCCTGTAGACAACCCTCTAATCCCATGCTGTTAATTCCTTGGCACACCAAAACAGTGCATTTGTCCTGTCCTAACTTTTTCTTTTTTTCTCAACTCTGTAAGCCCCCTGAATATTACTGTCCCTTTAAAGGGGAGACATTGGGCACTGCCTGGTTAAGTCACTTGCTCAGAGTCACACAGCAGGCAAAAGGAGGCTTTGTGATGCCATTCTTTCTAAGTAGCATGGACAGAAATGCACTGATTTGTTCATTTATATTTTATATCTCCAAAGTAAATATCCTGTAAGGCTGATGAAGTGTCATTATGTTACAGATGAAGGAGATCACTGCAGTACTGCGGAATGAAGTACCCTCTCCCCCACCCCACATCAGTTTACCTTGGTGTTGTTGCATGGTTTGTTTCAATTTTGTTGATCTGTAGTATAAGTACTGAGTAAGGCCACATTTTATTTTATTCAAGGTGCAATGTTGATTACATTTTGGATAATGTATTCACTAATTTAATGCTTTGCCAATAACTGTGACTTAAATAACAATAAATTGTGAAAGGTTGGCATACTGTATTTAACTTTTAGCACCAGGACAAAAGAACTACCAGGTATCTGTTCTCAGAAAACTGAAGCACCCTTCTCAAGATTTGCTTCTGCTAAAGAGGTGTGTGGGAAAGATGTGTAAGCCAAGGCCCATTACTGTAATTCAGATCACATATTTTATTTTACTAAATAAATTGATATATAACATCTATCCCTTAATCCTCAGTGGGTGTTGCTCAGTTTGCATCTAAGTAAAGTAAGTTAGTTTAGAATGAGGACTGCTATTTCCAAAGCTGAATGTCTTATTTTCAACATGTACCATTAGCGTTTCAGAATGCAGAATTTGACCTGGGTACTGACATACTTAATGTGTACTGTTCCCAGGGGTGCTGCGTTAATAGGTTTCACATGTGTTGGGACCTTAGTGCCTTGTCAGTGACATATAGCAGGTTGAACAGTTAATTCAGGTGACACAGTATAGTGAAAGAAAATGTGTTGCTGTGTTCTGACAGAGTGCTCTTCAAACTATCTGGAGATATACAGAGCTGAGTATATTTTTCTGGCACTTCAGAGTTGTGTACTGGTGATTGTTGTTTTACCAATTTTATATCATTGCTGCCTGACTTAAGAGTTGTGCACTGTTATTTTTGTTTCACTGTATAGTTTTTTCAGATCTCTGATGAAGGTGTTTTCCCCCCTCCACCTGTTTCTCTGTGTCTTAAGTTGGTATAACCATTTTTACATCCTGTGTGTTATCTGACCATCTCAAGGATTGCTTGCATAGAATTAGACCCTCTTAGTAACAACCTGCATATCATTGCTGGAGCATTCCTGTGTCCTGACAGAATGCTCTTCAAACTATCTGGAGATATACAGAGCTGAGTATATTTTCTGGCATTTCAGAGTTGTGTACTGGTAATTGTTGTTTGACTAATTTTATATCATTGCTGGCTGACTTCAGAGTTGTGCACTGTTATTTTTGCTTCACTGTATAGTTTTTCAGATCTCTGCTGAAGGTGTTATTTTCCCATGCTCACCCTCTCTATTCCTGTGTTGTTTACATTTGGAGACTTTTGCAGTTGCCCGCCCCACTGTAGATTTGATCTAGTACACTCCCCCTCAGTCCCATCTCTTTACCTCATTCTACCTAATAGACTCCTTCTGCACTTGTTTTTAGTCATTTTTAATTTAATTGCATTTTTAAATGGTTTGGTCTAACATTGCTACATACTCGAGTGCTTGCTTGTACCGCATTTGAATTTGTTTTTACTGCTGCTTTAGCTACTTTTCTGTATGTATATATGTATATATATATATATATATATATATATATATATATATATATATATATATATATGTATTGAAAAAAAAAAACTTTCCAGATTCAGATTTGCTGTATCCAGGACTGTATGTAAGCTTCTGAGCCCCCCCAAGCTTTTTGGAGGGAAGCCTTCTAGCTTATCAGTGGGAGTGGTAAGCACTAGGTAACCTATCTACCACATAGGGAGTGGTACTGGCCCAGAAATTGTAGTTATTGGCCGTTTGGGCAGTTTTTCCATCTCTCTCAACTTTCTGATTTAAATGCCCACATTTGCACTTGTTTCCCCCCTTTCCTGTAACTACTTTAGTCCAGATACAGATTCTTAGTTTTAGCACTTGAATTTGCTTATTCGTGATCAGCACTTATTCAGAACTTGTAAGCACTAAATAACCTACTAATTACTACAGCACTCAACCTTCCATATTACCTAGATGAAAACAGTTTTAGTACTTACTTTCCTCACTTGCTTAAAAAAAAACAGCTCTTGTACTCACTTTCCTCACTTATCTAGAGGAAAATAATGTTTTTATTCAGGCATGTCCAAGGGTCAGCTCCCAGTGTTCTCTCCTGTCTATCTGATGAATCTGGGCATCTTGGGGCAATCTAGAAATTGCCTCGTGTACACAGACAACCCTCTCCTCCTACTACCCAACACTACAACCTGTGAGAGATGCACTTCTCTAGCCAAACTGGAGGTAAAGCTGTCTCCAATCAAGACTGAACTTGACAGTCAAGAGGAGAAGGTAAACACTTGCACCACACCACACTCATCACATAGTCTCACTAAATCTACACCACCAAAATCCACACATAGAAATACAAAAACATTTGCGGAGGCTCTCAATAATAATCTGCTCAAGCAACAGAGACTCCCAAATCAGAAATGCAAGCAACCTCCACCCCCCAACACAACCCAAATGACACATAGCCCGCAGACTCAGTGTGCCACTCAACTATAGCCAATAAGGCAAAACAACATACCCAACACACTAGTCATAGGTGACTCTATAGTCAGGCACACTGCTGTCCCACTCACCAGGCTAAACAAGGAGAAGGTTATTGCCAGCTGCCTGTCGGGTGCCAGGATCCGCCACATAACCCAAGCACTCAGGTCACTCCACAAAAAGTAAAAATATGAATCTGTCATTGTCCATGTTGGCGTGAACAACCTGAGATGTACCTCCCTGGACTACATGAAAAGAGACATGGAAGAGCTCTCCGATCTTGTAGCCCAGGCAGGCATGACCCTAGCTCTGAGTAGTATTCTGCCGTCACCCAGAATGATGCCACAGTACAAGGACAAAATGATTGACTTCAACAATTGGCTAAGCTTCTGGTGCCATTCTAAAGAGATCCAGTATACGTCTGCCTGGGATGACATGATCGACAGACCACGATGCTGTGCCAGAGATGGCCTGCACCTGTCACCCGTGTGATTCCGGATACTGGCTAAGGTTCTTGTTGCCCCTGTAGTGCCTTTTTTAGGCAAGGTTCAAATGACAAATTCACCACCGTAACAGGAACAGGCAAGCAAAAACTGAGGGTGATGCTACTCAATACTAGAAGTCTAAATCTCAAAATGCACTCACTCAAAGCACTCCTTAAAGTGGAGAACATCGATATCTGTGCAGTGACTGAGACCTGGTTAAAGGCTCCAGAGAGCACCCCTGCACTACCAGGCTTTAACTCATACCACGCTTTTCAACCATGTAACCTGTACCAGAACACCAAACGTGGAGGGATATCCATATTCATTAAGGATATCCACACCTCCAGGCTAGTTGCCCAACATAATGCAGCCGAGGTTATCCAAGTGCAGCTAACTCTGGGTAAAACTGCAATCTAAATTGTAGCTTGCTACAGATCACCCACCATGCCCCAGGATTCCCACTCCTCTTTTCTTGATGTACTGGAAAATATTAGGGTTCAACCAAACACCCTAATAATGGGTGATTTCAACTACCCCACCATTAACTGGGAAAACTACTCATGTACCAACTCCTTCACTCAACGCCTTCTGGAATTCATAAACTCCAGTGCCCTGGATCAACTTATCCACACCCCCACCAGGGGCAACAATATCCTACATCTAGTCATTACCAACATGAGTGACCGGTGTTCCACACCTGAAGTCAATGCCTCATTGGTCTGATCTGACCACAAGCTAATAACCCTAGGTATCCACATCCTGCCCCCACCCCCCATTAAGGAAACCATGGTAAAACAATGTCTCCAAAGCCAACTTCATACTTCTTAAGACAGAAGTGATGAACTTCATGATACCCATGCAGATGGACAATACAGTTACGACTACTGAATCCTACACAATTGCACTTTATAAGCACTTACATGAGTGTATGGATTGAGCTATCCCAAACAGAACCAAGACGCTATCCTCCAAGAAAAGGAAGCCAATCTGGTGGTCCTCTGCCGTAAACAAACTGTACAACAGAAGGAAGAAACTGTTGCAAAAGAGAGTAAAATCCCATGAGTGGAGGAGCTCCCTGGTCAGCTTCAGTAAGAAGCTGCGATCCCTGATAAAATCCTCCAAAGCTAGTTATGAAAACAAAATCACCACTGATTCTAAAGACAACCACAAAGCATTCTATAGCTATGTCAAGAATCTCAATGGCAGCACTCAGATCTGCTCTGAGTTACAGCACAATGGCACTAAATATGCAGACCCAACTGATATTGCCAACATCCTGGCAGATAGGTTGAGTACTAACTTTACCCCCCCTCTCACCCCCTAAAGAGCCCATCTCTATACCAGAAGAAGGCAAGGTTCCTGTAATCACGGCTGCACAAGTAAAAACCACACTCTCCAAAGCCTAGAACACAGCATCCATGGTACCAGACAACATCCCAGGCTGCGTTCTACATGAGCTACAGAACAAACTGGCACCCCACCCAAGTACCATGTTCAGTCATAGCCTCACCTCAGGCTTTGTGCCCGCTGAATGGCGCACAGTGACGGTTATCCCACTCCACAAGGGGGAGCCACCACGGACCCCAGGAACTACCACCCCATTAGCCTGACAAGCCTGGTCTGCAAGGCCATGGAAAGTATCATCATGGAACTTATAAACATAGACATTGGTAATCTCCAAACTCTGGACCCCACCCAGTTTTGGTTTGTAAAAGGCAGATCATGTCTCCTAAACCTGATAGACTTTTTTGAAGCAGTCACCAAAGCCATATACAAGGGTAAGGTGGTTCACATAGCCTATCTAGATCTTGCCAAGGCTTTTGACACCATCCCCCACTCTGCAATTATACATAAACTCACTAAACTAGGTATAAATCCCTATGTCACAAGACGGGTTGCCAACTGGCTCACTGACAGAACCCACATTGTGAAAGTAGCAGACTCCAAATCCGACTTCAGACCAGTGACAAGTGGAACCAGTGACAAGTGGAGTACCACAGGGTTCAGTCCTGGGTCCTCTCCTGTTTGGTATCTACTTCTCTGAAGTACAGGCTAACACAGAACATCTTTGGCTAATGAAGTTTGCAGATGACTGCAAACTAGGAGCCGTAATTGAAACTTCTAACGGTGTGGACATCCTACAAAAGGGCCTCACTGAGATAGATGCCTGGTGTCAAAGCCATGGCCTCAAGCTCAATGCCAAAACGTGCATTGTCATCCCCTTTGGTAAAAACTCTGTACCTATGAACTACAACATAGGCGGTAGTATACTTAACACCGAAAGTGTGATAAGAGACCTTGGGACACAGGTGGACAGTAGTCGCTCCTTTGATAATCACATCACCACAGTAGTCAGGAAATCTTTCTTCATGGCACACCTCATCACAAAAGGTTTCTCATCCAGAAAAAAAGAGGTCTTTGTTCCTCTCTACTCATCACTCATTAGACCCAGTATAGAGTACAATGCCCCTTTTGGTATGTACCTCACAAGACATCTACAACTGGAAAGGCCACAGAAATACCTCAAAGAGGATTACCGGCCTCAAACAGATGCCATACACAGACCGTCTCAAAAAACTCCAGCTTTACTCCATCACATATCACCTACTCAGAGGTGATCTCTGCCTAACATACAAAGCTATGTCAAACCCAGAGCTGTTGGACATGCTCCACTTAAAGAAATCCCAATCCCTCAGTGCTACACGCTCTAGGGACCTAAACCTTGTCACCACAATAAACAGAACATGCCGGAGGGATAGATTCCTGTCCTAGAGACTTCCCCATACTCTGGAATAAACTACCTATCTATATCAAACAAAGCTCCTCATTAGCACTCTTCAAGAAAAATCTTGATGATTGGATGGGAAATAGGAAATTCACCCTGGGGATCACCTATGTGGCTCTGCTTGACAGTGGCACAGGAAAATAGTTTTCTTAGGTGGCAAAAGCCAGGGTACCTTTTTGGCTGGGCTTATATAGGCCTCAGGGCCGATAGCCTAGTACCTACCTATGAAGGAAGTAGAGCATGATTTTAATGTAGTTAGCCACCCTGACTTCCTTTCTAGTCAGTCATCAGGTTAATGTGCTCTAATTTACTTTATTGAGGGTTCTGTTGATTAATAAACTATAGACTAACGTGATTTGTAGTTTCATTTATTTCTGCATACTACTGGTCTTTCTTGTCAGGGTCCTCAAGCATTCTGTGATATTAGCAAATCATTTTCCAGATCATTTTCCAGATTCTGTACTTGAGTACCCTAAGTTATTGGTAGTTAGTAATTTTTAGGAGACAAGAGGCATTGTTACATAGTTAGGTCTACTTGCTACCTTTTCACACTATTTGTAATTCAGTAAAAGGGTGAAATTTTAGAGCAAACCAGAAAAGTTGACTTACTGGGGAAGAGAAGTGTACCTGGAAGGGTGTAAACTTGTACAGCAGGATTGTCTATGTCTTTCCAGTAGGAGAGTTATGTTCTTTGGAAATAAGTTTATATACATAATTGTTTTTTTCAACTTGTTAAAGGGAGTGGATGCCAATGATGTGAATATAGGATAATCTCAGCACCTCCAGTAATGTATATTAACAGGGTGAACTACAAAGCTGCATTAACTAATGCAGGGCAGAAGGGGCATATAGGCTATTAAGAAGCCTGACTTTAAGTTATCATTAATAAATAGCAGGTAATAAAGGGCCAACAATTTGGGTCTTGCTGTACTCAACTAGCTCTGTGGCACTGGGTGATAAAGTGCTGTCTGAGATACCAGATGAAAAGCTGGTAATGGTGAGAGAGTGCTGTCTTACACTCCGTAGAGGTCGGGAACTGAGGGCAGTGTGAAACAAGGAGTACCCCTTGGCAGAGGAATATGTTATCATATTCAAAGAATACCTGGGCTGCATACTGATCTCTGCGCCCTGTAGGCATGCATGTAGAAGCATGAGCAAGCAGGGCTGTTGAAATCCAGCAAATCACACACTGTACAGTGTGACCTAAACTTGTAAGGGGAGAGAATACTGGGTACGTAAAGAAAAAATACTTTGACAGGTGTGGATGGTGATGGTGGTGGCTAAATAGCCCCCAGCTGCCATCTCTCAGTACATGTGGTGATACTAGGGAGGAAATGAGTAAGAGGGCTTGAGAAAAATAAATAAAAAACTAAACTTACCAGGGCCTGCATTAAGGATGGGTGAATATTCAGATATTGTGGCCTTTGCTGAGTCCCATGGCTGGAATGACAACTGGTGAAAATAGTTACACAAGCCAGGGCTTTTCAGTTTTTCTTTATAAAGCAAATGTTCTTTTTGTCTGAGAAGACTTACTCCAGAAGTTAAATAGATACATAACTATATAAAAGAGATTGCAGTTTATAGGAAATATAAAGAATGTAAAATAAAAGAGAGTTGAAGAGTCGCTATTGATGTATTTGACAAGATCAGAGCAACTAATAGTGTAGCTAACAGCCAAGATGTCATTTGCTTATATTCAGCACTGATTAGACCAATTATAAAGCACATTCTCATCTTCAGAATCTACTTCACTCAACATACTAGGGAAGCTTCAGGAGTTCCTAAGAAAATTTCAAGCTTAAAGACCTTGAGTTACTAAGAAAGTCTAGAAGTTGTAGCCCTTTACTTAGTATCTTATAGACTCTTGTGGAATGATCTGTCTTGCCTGTCATGCCGTTAGAAACCCAGCTGTCCTTAATCTCTTATTATCTCAGCAAGTCCAATAGCTCAGTGAGTGAACACCAAAACCAGGGACCTAAATTTTCACTACCAGATAAATAAAACGTGATGGAGAGAGATTTATTATGCAGCTCCTCCCCCATTTCAGGAGAAAGCTGCCCATGTGTGTGAAATACATTGTCTTCTTTCAAAGAGAACCTGGATGACTGGATGAGAGTCCTCAAATTTATCCTGAGACTCACTGGCTTATCCTTCCTTGAGAAAGATGGTACAGCCTGAGGGTGAGTATTGGTAAGAGATTCATGGCCACTAGATTAAATTGCCTTGAATCTCCTTTAAATCCTATGAAAATCAGAATTAAACAATAGCCAAGATGAAAAAGGAAGGACGCATTAATTCAAAATGTAAAAGGAAGTAGCAGCTCTGTCTGTGCTTCTTTGGAGTGAAATGGACAAAATTTCCAAACTAATGTTGAAATATAGAACCTTGTGTATAGAAAATGCATATCTTTCAGAATGTATTAATAAGAATATTGTCCCGAAGGGACTTAGAGTGTACAAATATCCTAATAATGTACAAGTGGGCTCAGACTTCCATAAAGAGTTATTGGAAATTTTTAATAATTGTGGATTAGATGTTTTAAAATTAATTATTAAGGAGAACACTAGAACACAGGATTTGTTACAGAAGGAAATTGATGAATTAGATAAATATATTAAGGGAGATTTAATCTTTGGTATAAAGGAAGAAAAGGATAAATATTATAAGATAAGAAATGAAATAGATATTAAGTGTAATGGTTTAATTGATAGGAAAGTGAATAAACTAAAGAGAGATATACAAGAATATGAAAATAATGTTAGTTATCATAAACCACCTTTTACCAATAGGACTGGTTATGGACCAAATAAAAGGGTGAAAAATAATAACTATGTTGAAAAAAGGTTTGATGCATGGAACAATGATGAATATGATTTAGATTTCCCACCATTAGTTAGGGAGGACAATATTACTAACAGGCAGGACAATGGGAGGGGAAATTTTCAAGTGGGGGGAGAAGAGGGAGGGGGAGATATTAAGTATATATACCCCTGTCTCTAATCAATTAATCCCCCTACAAGAAGTAATGGTAGAGGGATATAAAAATACCTATGATGGTTTTTCTATATATAATTTCAGCAACATTCCATTAACTAAGGAGCATTTTAGTCTCCTGAGTAAGGGACTTAAATATATTCCTTATGTTAAGGGTGACTTAACTAGAACTATCTTAGATATAAATATGTTTTTAAGAAAAATTAACTTAGAAATGTTATTTTCCAAAAATATTACAAACAGTATAACCTACAACCATAAAGAGTTAGTACGTAGATCTATATATAATCCCCCGATACACCCCCAATTAAAAAATTTTGAACTTATTTTGGAAAAAGAAGTGAGAAACATGGATAAGACAATTAAATACAAAGCGAATCTCAGCAAAGATGAGAAAATAATTCTGGATGAATTGACAGCCAATCCCAGAGTATGTATTATGAAACCAGATAAAGGTGGGAGGATTGTGATTATGGATATAATACATTATGAGGGGAAAAATGAACCAAATATTAAGGGATGAAAACAAGTATGTTTGTGTTTCTAAAAATGAAGTGTATTTGGCATATAATAAAATAGATATAGCATTACAAGATATGTTATATGAAGGTGTGATTGATAAAAAAATGTATGCGTATTTGAATGTAGAAAAACCTAAAATCCCTATTATCTTTGGAATACCCAAAATCCATAAAAATTCTGAAGATCCCCCCACTTAGACCCATAGTATCTGCTGATGGCTCAAAAACATTGCCTTTAGCTAAATATGTGGATACTAAAGTCAAACATATCTGGGTTAATAATAAAGTGATACTTAAGGACTCTTGGGATTTATTAAGAGAGATTACACCAGAGCGATATTCTGCTAATTTATTATTTGTTACTATCGATATTATTGATCTTTTTTCATGTATACCATATGAGATAGGTATGAAAATGTTTGAAGAGGCTTTATTTTTCAAGACAACAGTTTATCCCACAAGGAAAAGGTAGTGAGCACAGGCCTCATGGACTTGGTCCTGCAAAATAATTTTTTAGTTTTCAATGGAGAATTCTTTCAACAAATTCAGGGTGTAGCCATGGGAGCTGCCTGTGCTCCTACATTTGCAAATATAATTTTGGCGAAGTGGGAGGAAACATTTGTTTTACATTCAAGGTTTAGTTCCTGTTGGATGCTATATCACAGATTTTTAGACGATATAGTTATATTTTGGACGGGAAGTAGTAAAGAATTTGAGGAATTTGTAGAATATATAAATAATAGTACTAATTTTCTAAAATTTACTTATAAAACATCTTGTGAAACTCTTCAATATCTGGACTTGGAAATGTATAAGTCAAATAATAATAAATTAGAAACTAGAATACATAGAAAACATACTTTTTGTAATTCTTTCTTTCACTATAATAGTGCACATCCAGCACATTGCAAAAGGAATATAGTGAAGGGACAATATGTTAGAGGTAGCAGAATGACAAGCTTGGATAGTGACTTTATTAATGAATGTAATTTTCTTGAAAAAATGTTTTTAGATAGGGGGTACCCTAAGGAATTTATTAATGTTATTAGAATTGAAGTAGAAAAGGGAAGAGAAAATAAATTTAAACCTATTAAAGGGGCTGTTAACACCATTGATATAATACATAATGATAGTAAGTATAAAGAGATGGAAAATGTAGGTGAATATCAACAAGCCCTAGTTTTGGAATTTAATGCAACTAATTACAATATAAGAGGGATTTTCCAGAAAGAGTGGGAAAAAAGTATCTCCCTTTCTGATTTGGAGAATGTACCTAAAATAATACCAAGGGTAGTTTATAAGAATTCAAGAAGTATAAGGAATATTTTAGAAAACAAAAATAACAATAATTTTAATTCCTATAGGAAGGGTGAAAGGAAATTGGGCACCTTCCAATGTGGAAGGTGTAATCAGTGTGAGTTTATTATTAATAAGGGGGATATATTTTTGGAAAGTAGAAATAGGTGGATAAAAAGCAAAGGACATTATAATTGTGATACTAAGGGGTTAGTATATCTCGCTTTATGTGGAAAATGTAATGCTTTTTATGTGGGGAAAACAGAGAGAACACTAAAAAGAAGAATATATGAACATATGTATGATATATCCAAAGGAAAAGAAACAAATGCATTATTTAAACATTCTAGAGTATGTGAAGATTACAAATTCTTCTTTTTAGTATTGGAGCAGATTAAGAATGACATTAGGGGTGGCCCATGGGAAGAAAGAATAGAGTGTAAAGAATTATGGTGGCAAGTAACCCTGGAAGCAGGAAAATTCCCAGGGTTAAATGACTATCTTTCCATTTTGCCACTATTAAAAATAAGGGCTACAAAAATGTAAAGAAAAAGTACTAATGGAATATTCTTTTATGACAATAGATGGTGCTGTTTCCTCACATTTTGTTTAGTAAAGAAATGAATTATATAAGCATTGCACTCATAAGCACTTTATTCTTTAAAAGATTTGTTCTCCTATTTTAGCTAATATTTAATTTTGATATTTTTAAAGTATTTAATGAAATGAAACTTATTTATTAATATGATTTTAATAATATTTTTAAAGTCAGTATTTATTTATGATGAATCCACAAGAGCAGAACGTAATGGTAGTAATGAATATTTATGAGCCCATTGAAAGAATGATTTGAGTGTTTGAAATGAAATTAAGGGGTTTTATTGGTCTATATTTTTAAAAGGTGTATAAATGCAACTGAGGTAATTAATTAATTCATCTGATGAAGTCTGAATTGTGTGGACGAAAACGCATGGTTGTATTCAAGGCATTCATGTTGTTTTTTTTTGCGTGGTGAATAAAGTGGAATTATTATTATTCAGTTCGTGCTTGCTGTCTCCGTAATTACAGCATTTCTTTTGGTATTACTGATGACTTTCGAGTGCTTCCACTTGTTGGTTTAAAATAAAAGAGAGTTAAAGAGTCGTTATTGATGTATTTGACAAGATCAGAGCAACTAATAGTGTAGCTAACAGCCAAGATGTCATTTGCTTATATTCAGCACTGATTAGACCAATTATAAAGCACATTCTCATCTTCAGAATCTACTTCACTCAACATACTAGGGAAGCTTCAGGAGTTCCTAAGAAAATTTCAAGCTTAAAGACCTTGAGTTACTAAGAAAGTCTAGAAGTTGTAGCCCTTTACTTAGTATCTTATAGACTCTTGTGGAATGATCTGTCTTGCCTATCATAGGTTCATAGGCTCATACTAGGCTATCTGCCCTAGGGCATTTATAAGCCTAGCCAGAATGTGTTTGGCTTTCGCCACCCATTTTAAATTTATTTTGCTATGCCCTTTTTCGAGGTTAGTATACTGTGCCTCTGTCTAACAGTGACACAGAAGTGATACCCGGGGTAAACCTACGATCTCCCATCCACTCATCAAGATTCCTCTTGAAGAGAGTCAATGAGGGACTCTGCCTAACCTGGACTGGGATTTTATTCCAGAGTGAAGGAGCCTCTGGGTTATGAATCTGTCCCTCCAGCATGTCCTATTTATTTCAGTGCTGAGGTTCAAGTCTCTTCGATGGGATTTGGATTTTCTGAGGTGCAGCATGTCCATTAATTCCGGGTTGGACATGGCTTTATCGTCAGGCACAGATCGCCTCTGAACAGGCGGTATGCCACTGAGTAGAGCTGGAGTTTCTTTAACCGGGCAGCATATGGCATCTGTTTGAGCCCTTTGATCCTCTTGGTGAGGTACTTTTGGGGTCTTTCCAGTTGCTGCAGGTGTCTGGTAAGGTACATCCCAAAGGGGCATTGTACTCAATTATGGGCCTGATGAGGGATGAGTAAAGAGGCACGATGACCTCCCTGATCTAGATGTGAATCCCTTCATGATTAGGTGGGCTATATAAAATGTTTTCTAACCACTTTGGCCACGTGGTTGTCAAATGAGAGATTGCTATCAACTTGGGTCCCCAGGTCCCTAATTACTTCTTCTGTACTTAATGGATTACCACCTATGTGGTAATTTGTGAGCACTTTGTTTTGCCAAAGGGGATGACTATACACTTTTGGCATTTAGCTTGAGGCCATGGCTCTGGCACCAGTTGTCTGTTTCTATGAGGCCCTTTTGGAGGATGCTTGTGTCGGCTGGAGAGTCGATTATGGTACCCAGTTTGCAGTCATCTGCGAACTTGGTCAGCCACAGTCCTTCCATGTTGGCCTGTACCTCCGAGAAATATATACCGAACAAGAGAGGTCCCAGGACTGAGCCTTGTGGGACACCACTTGTAACTGGTTTGGAGTCTGACATGGCTCCAGCAATTCTAACCATGTGGGTTCTGTCCTTGAGCCAGTTTGCAATCCATCTAGTGACATAGGGGTTTATATTTAAGCTGGTGAGCTTATCTATAATGCCAGTGGGGTATTGTATCGAAGGCTTTGCGAGGTCCATGTAGGCTGTGTGGACCACCTTCCCCTCGTCAATGGCCTTGGTGACTGTTTCAAAGAAATCAACCAGGTTTAAGAAGCAGGATCTGCCCTTAACAAAGCCGAACTGGGTAGGATCCAGTGTTTGTAGGTCCCCAATATCTTTATTTATGAGGTCCATGATGGTCCTTTCCATAGCTTTGCAGACCAAGCTAGTCAGACCTATGGGGCGATAGTTTCCCGGATCCGTTGAGGCACCACCTTTATGGAGAGGGACCACTGTTGCTGCACGCCACTCTTTGGGCACATATCTTGTAGTAAGGCTGAGATTGAACAGTAGTTTTATGTTTGGGTTTAGCTCTTCTTGGAGTTCGTAGGGCGCAGCCGGGACACCATCTGGTCCCATTGATGCTGTGTTTTTGCTTTGGAAAGGCGGCTCTTACCTGAGCATCTGAGATGTCAGGGGCAGCACTCTGCTGGGATAGATATTTGCCCTTTTGGTGGGGAGGGGAGTTTGCGCTGAACCTGTCAGCTAGGATGTTGGCAATGTCTGTGGGTTCATTTTTGTCATTTTGGACTAATTCTGAGCATATCTGGGAATTACAACCCAGGTTCCTAACATAACTAAAGAAAGCCTTGTGATTATCCTTAGTGTCCTGTGCAATTTTTCTCTCGAAGCTGGCCTTAGACAATTTTATGTGTGCCCATAGTTTTTTGCTAATACTGATCAGTGATGCCTTCCCTTTTTGGGATTTTGCTCTATCATTTAGTAGCTTCCTCCTTCTATTGTATAGTTTGTTTATGGCTGGGGTCCACCAGACAGGACGTCTGCCTTTGGAGGATTGGGTCTTGGTTTTATTTGGGATTGCATGATCCATGCATTACTGAAGGTGTTCATAGAATGCGTTTATAAAGGATTCTGCGGTCTGGGACATATTTTCCACAGGCCCGGGGGCTCGAAGGATTCCACCTCAGTTTTGAGGAGTGTGAAATTTGCTTTAGAGAAGTTTTTCACTGTGGTTTTCTGGGCAGGGGGGTCGGGATGTGAATATCCAGTGAGATTAGTTTATGGTCTGATCTTACCAGTGAGGGATACACTTCTGGTCTGGAGCATAGAGTCCCCATGTTGGTGATGATCAGGTCCAGTATGTTTTCCCCTCTTGTGGGAGTGGTAACAAGTTGTTCCATAGCATTTGAGTTTATAAATTCTAGGAACCTTTGGGCTAGGGTGTTGGAGCTAGAGTAATGCTCCCAGTCTATGTTTGGGTAGTTGAAGTCGCCCAATATAATGGTGTTTGGAGAGACCTTCATATTTTCCAGTGTTCTCAGGAAGGCCGAGTGGGGTTCCTGGGTTTGGGAGGGTGGTCTGTAGCAGGCTATAAACTGGAAGGCAGTTTTACCCACTGTTAGTTGCACATGGATAGTCTCTGATGCTTCGTGCTTTGCCACCAACCTGGAGGTGTGGGTATCTTTGATGAATATCGATACTCCCCTCCTTTTGTGGTTCGGTCCAAGTTTTGGGGCCGAAAAGGATGGTATGAGGTATAACCTGGTAGTGCTGGGGTGCTCTTGGGAGCCCTGAACCAGGTTTCTGTTACTGCACAGATATCAATGTTCTCCATGCTAAGGAGAGTTTAGAGTGCGTGCCTCTTGAGGTTTAGACTTCTGGCGTTGAGTAGCATTACTCTTAGTTTCTTATCCCTTGTGATACCTATGGAGGTGGGTTTGTCTTTTGAGCCTTGCCTAAAAAAGGCACTATGGGGGTAGCAAGAGCCTTTGTTAATATCTGAAAGCCCAGGAGTGACAGGTGCAAGCCGTCCCTAGCGAAGCATCGTGGCTTGTCGAGCATATCATCCCAAGCTGACAGGCATTGGATCCCCTTTGAATGACACCAGTACTTAAGCCAATTGTTAGAAACCCAGCTGTCCTTAATCTCTTATTATCTCAGCAAGTCCAATAGCTCAGTTTGTGAACACCAAAAACAAAGATCCTAAATTTTCACTACCAGATAAATAAAACGTGATGGAGAGAGATTTATTATGCAGCTCCTCCCCCATTTCAGGAGAAAGCTGCCCATGTGTGTGAAATACATTGTCTTCTTTCAAAGAGAACCTGGATGACTGGATGAGAGTCCTCAAATTTATCCTGAGACTCACTGGCTTATCCTTCCTTGAGAAAGATGGTACAGCCTGAAGGTGATTGGTAAGAGATTCATAGCAACTAGATTAAATTGCCTTGAATCTCCTTTAAATCCTATGAAAATCAGAATTAAACAATAGCCAAGACGAAAAAGGAAGGACGCATTAATTCAAAATGTAAAAGGAAGTAGCAGCTCTGTCTGTGCTTCTTTGGAGTACAGATGTCCATCCTAACCAAAGATATCTAAGTCAAGGCCCATTACTGTAATTCATGTTAACACTAGTATTCAAGGAACCGATTCAGGTGGAGCTAATTTGGGCATCTAGCCAAGGAACCCGCTCAGTAGGAAGTTATGGCATCTACTTAGGGAACCAACTCAGGAGGGAAGCAGTCCTGTTCTCTGGTTCTGTCATTTGGGCAAAGAGGTGGGATCACTGATTTAGAACTGGATGACCATTTTGGATGTATGTCTTTCGAAAGTCTTGCAGTCAAGTCATACAAAAGCAAAGTTAACAGACCACAGTTGGAGTAGGGGCTAGTTCATTTAATTTTAGTTTGAAGCCTGTGCTTGGTACAGTTAAGATAAAAGAAAGTAGTTAAATAAATGAAATATTCCAATAAATGTGATAAAATCAGTAAGATATAAATACTCTGTACTTTCCATATCATGTTAATTATTACAAGAAAAAGGCCTTGTAAACTGATATTTAAAAGACCTCTTAAATTGTTGCACAGTTGGCACAAAATCTAAAGGTAGAGAATTCCACAAGTGTGGGGATCAAGTAAAAATAGCTTCAACCAGATGCCATATAATTCACTAGCAGCCTTTTGTTTGCCATGAGTAGAAACTGAGATGACTGGCAGGGCAACAGAAACTCTTAATGTAGGAGAGGCCTGTGTCATGCAGAGTCTGGTATGTTGGTACCGGTACCATATAATTTGGACCTGTAGCACACTGGCAGCCAGACATTTTGCTCAGCACTGATGTAATATATTTTAATACCAGCTGTATTATATGTAATCCCAGCAGGTGAACTAAGCCACAGGTATCAAGCCCAAGGTAAAGCATAGTGGCAGCAGTCTGAAAAGAGTCAGAACTTGATTTATTATTGAAAGAGCCTCAAATAGAACAATGTGTTTATTAGATGGAAAAAGGGTGATTTAACCACATACATCACCTTGTACCTAAGTGATATCTAGTCCTTGAGAATACCACTCAGATTCCACAGCTGTGACACTACCCATTAATTAGTGAGAATAAAGACATGAGCAGTGGAGGGCCTTATGATAGCATACCTGTTCATAGCCTCATTTTTGAAGGGGATTAGTACTAACCAGCTAGTTGTCATCAAGTTAAGTATGGTCTCCAGTCACTTTTCTAATGACATTAGGGCTTTCACTTAATCTTGAGGAAAGCTGAGTGTCATCCGTGTAATAGTGATAACTTAGATCTCGTCCTTACGTGACATTTCCTCATGGAACCACATCTCCAATAGTAACAAAGGAATAAGAATGAAACCTTACAAATGCAACACTGCAGAGGGTACCTGTTTGGAACCCTGCAGCATAGAAAGTACTTCAGAGAAGAAGCAACTCCTAAACATATCTCTCTCTCTGTGGTCTGTTATAAGACTTGTTAGTTCAGTCCATAATGATGAGGTGCCATTGTTCTCTTTCAGTTATGGTCCTTCATAGCCACTTGAATCATCACTTGGCAGAATTTGACACCATGGACCATAGAGGCTTACTGGAGCCATTGTGTATTCACTGTGGTTTAACTTCCACAATGATAACTTCCACAATACTCAACTGCTTTGACTTTTACTTGCTGTTCACATAATGAGCATGCAGTGCTAATTTACTGCCTCGTGTTTCACTTGAAAAGAGTGCATAAGTTCAGAAAGGTGAAACAGCTGTTTGTCTGTATCCTTTCAAGGAGGGCAGAAGTTGTAGTTGCTAAGCAAACCCTTTCCAGGTATATTGCTAACAGCATTTTGTTTACTTTCAGGTGGCAATCACCCACTGAATATGCTGCTTTCAAAGGCCACTCTATCACACGTGTCTACTGTCACTGACAGCCTATTACCTGCTGAGAGTAGTAGGCACAGTGACTGGTAAGAGACCAGAAAGGACCGATCCTATTCAGGCTCTGGTATGCTAGGACAAATGCCATATACTTAAAACTATAGCACACTTGCAAACTATGCCGAACAAGTAGCCAACTTAACTGTGATAATGAAAAGATCAGAAGGATGTGGGTTCTACTCCTACATCTAATTTTTTAAATTATTTTCCAGTGCCAACTCTGTAGTGCATCATAAGGTGTGATGTTTACTCCTGAGTTGTCATTTTGGACGAGAGATTAAGCCAAGATCCCATCTGCCTGAGCTGGTTGTGGTTAGGTGGATGTAAAAGATTCCTTTGCACTTACCACAAATAGTAATGGTGTTTTATTAAAACAAACATCAAAATACACATTTCCCCTAAATAATTCACTTCAAATAGTAAAATCACTTTTCATAATAATCAAACAAAAATTATATGAATGTATACTAGAGGCACAAAAGACATTTAAAAGACAAAAACTCATTTGCTGGCTCTAACTCGTATTTCATATCTACTTACGTTCATTGTTGATTCACAACATACATTTTCTCAGTGCCTTCCTTCTCATCCCTTCCATTATTAAACAAAACATTTTTTGACTTTCCCATTCCATGTCATCCAAGTATTTTTAACTACTGTACTGTTTAACTTTTCTTTTTTCTTACTCATGCTCTGTTCAACTACCCATACATAATATACATGATATTTATTATTTTCAGATTATCAGATTTCATTTGATTTGCAGCTTGCAAAAACTTTTACTGCTTTTACAGTTAAAAAAATACATGCTGTAGTGGAAGGCCCTCTTTGTCCTTGCCAAATTTACATTATTTATTACTGATACTAGTAATTAATTCATTACTGATACTAGCTCAGGCAGGGTGGCCACAGTGATGCAGTGGTTAGTGTTGCCACCTCACAGCAAGAGGTTCTCCGGTTCGATTCTCAGCTGGGGTGCCTTCTATGCGGAGTCTGCATGTCCTCCCTGTGGTCGCGTGGGTTTCCTCCCACATCCCAAAGACATGCAGTAGGTGGATTGGGCACTCTAAATTGGCCCTAGGTGTGAGTGTGTGTGTGTGTGTGTGTGTGTGTGTGTGTGTGTGTGTCTTCTGTGGAAGGGTGGGCACCGGGCTGGCAACTCGACACTGTAAAACTCCACTGCCAGTCATGAGTGGACAGATGATCCGCTGTGGCTACCCCTAACCGGGAAAAAGCCGAAAGAAGAAGAAGACTGATACTAGCTCAGGCACCCCCTATGAATAGGGGAGGCCCAGTTGGACTAACCCAGCCAATAGAAGTAAAATAAATAAATATCTTCATTGTGCACATCTGTGAGGTGACCATTTGGTCTTCAGTACATTTGCCCATTACATTTGTTTGGATCATGAATCTCTGAATCAAGCTGCCTTTAGCACTTTGGTGTTACAAGATATGTCTTTTTTTTGCTTTCATCTTTGGGTTTGTCTCTCACTTTGGGCATGCAAAAGGTTTCTGGGTACTTCCTGTGATTCTTTCTGACAGTTGTCCTACTGACAAGAACTTCAAGTGTCAGATGTAATAATTAAGTACTCGCCATCTTATTTGATCTGAGAGGGAGTCCTTTGTTCTGACTACTTCCTCCCTTTCACTTTCCATGTGAACTTAGGTGGCCATCTGTCCAGCAGCTGTGATGGAAGTTCCATGTATATTTATCAGTTACGTGTTTATGTATTCTTGTTGTTTGTTGCATTTCTTGCAGAATGTGTTTCCTCAAGAGGATGGGGATGAACTGATGGGCTTAGGTAGGATTTCCAAGGTCGGTGCATAACATGGCACACACTAACAGTAAATTGTATGTACCACCAAGCATGGCAAAAATAGCTGAGCTCATGGATGCAAGAGAGGTAATCCCCCAAAAAGTAACCCATTGCAGACGACTTCCTCACAGAACATCTGAGATGGAGTGTTCATATTTATTGGTGTCATTCCCTTATTCATTCACTTCTAAGTACAGTCTTCATGTTCTTCCTCCCAGCCTGCTAACTTAGTCAGTAGACTGCTGTCCTGCCTGCTTCATTGTTCTCTAATGTTTTTAACACTGTTTTGTATAGCAGTATGGTAATATCCAGTCAGAACCCCAGAAAATATTCTTCTGATGCTTTTGTGACATCAATCTACCATGATGTTGGCTTTATAACTTCATTTTAGTTCATCTAACTTGCCTTTTCCACAGTGATAACTCGGGTACTTTAATGCACTGGCAACTGGAAGTTCCGGGAGCCTTCCATCAGGCTCGCTTTCATAATCTAACCCACTGTAAATTTCCACTTAACAGGCTTACAGTTCTCCACCTTTCTCCCCACTTAAGTTTAGCACTGCAAGTGTTCAACAATCACACTGTCGTACTGGCATACCAGTTGTAGTGCCCTGCTGCTTTTCCTCTGGCAGTCTACCCAAGCTCAGTATCCATCCCAATGCCTCAGTCTGGCTATGATGGACCAATCACCTTGCAGTTCAGGGATTGCTTTAAAGACCCACAGACAGGACCCTTCCTGTTTTCTGTTGCCATAGTCAGAGAAAGATCTCTTGGATAACTGCTGCTTACTCTGGATCTCATCAACTTCTGAGCTCAGATAAGAAACCCTTTTGGGTTTTATTTCCTGTCTTTGCGTTTTTCTGTCAGTGCTTGAGTAATGTATTTTGCTGATTTGCTTGTTTTTTTTTCTGACTGGAAAATTCTGTATACTTGGGCTTTTTGCTTTACCTACAACACAATGCTTATACAGTTCATTTTCAGCTAATTCTTGATTTCTGTTTGTTTGTAACCCTTGTAATGTGTTTTATAGCTGTTGGTGAATGTTTAACTAATTTTCTGTAGTAAGGCCATTTTTAGTACAGTTCCACTCATTGCTTCATTTTTGCTAGAGCCACAAGTTAGTCACGGCTGTATTTCCATTGATTAAAAGCTTCACTTGAAAGTTTTGATAGGAAAACTTGCTATTTTCAGTTTTTTCTTTGAGATAATGATTATTTGAATTCAGGGGGCCTCCACTGAAAATGGGCTACTAGACCAGTCGGACCCCTATCCCTCCAGTAAATAAATGTTAAAATAAATAAATTTAGTAGATTTACTCATTGTAAATTACTTTTTGTTTAAATTGCAATTTTGGCACCATTTTGTATGTTAAGCATTACTTACAAAAAAATGTCATAGGTTTATACTTTATTCCTTGTCTGAGGATGTTTTATACTGTTTCTAACCATTTGGGGCTGAAACTTGCTTTTGTTTAATAAAACTGGGGGACTTTTGAGGAAAGTACTTTTTGCTTTGAACTGTGTCACTGAAACTGTTGTCTTTTTACTCAGTGCAGTATTCAGAATAGTGTCCCTGTAGAAACAGATGTCAGATTGCTGTTTAATGGGAGAATAGTGAGTTTTGCCCATTTTTACTGGGCTGACCGTAAAGCCAGTATTTGGTATTGATCTGGCTAGTTTTTTATCTCCTGACTTGATGGACTCAGATACAGTGTCCCCATCATCACCATGACCACCATCTACCACTTGTGCACCAAAAAAGTACAGAAATAAATCAAGAAATTTGCCTCAGTCTATGGCTTGTGACTCTGCAGTAGCTCGGGCAGACTATTGGACCACTTACCTTCTTTTGCCTCCAAGTCCTCTGGTGTGATGGTAGTACAACAGCTGTGCATGATACGAGGGCCAGACACATACTGTGGGGATGTACAATTGCCTGGCATTTACAGGAGAACCAAACTCTTTATAAGGAGTTGATGTCAGGGGTACAGTATATGTTGCCAGTATTGATACATCTCCCCTGGGGACTCTACCACTAGTGCAGTGCATGCTCAGAAGAGACAGAAGACCTACTGTACTGCAGGGTAACAGTCTCTGACAGTCCTTCCACCTGAGCTGAGGACTATGATGAGATCCATTATTCAGGCAGTTGATTATGGGGTGCATACCTGGTTTATGAGTAATGCCAGTGCTCCCACGCCTGTTCAGCCGTCCAAGGATCCTGTGGATGATCAGGTTCAGAAACCTAAACAGATATTTTCTCTTTCCCAAATGCTGTATAAATTTAGGGATGTATTCATCTGGGAGGAATCATTGGCTGCTTTGAGATCAGCAGGGTTTATGATGTTTTGGATGTGGTGAGCGTCCCTCCATTGATCACAGAGTTGGTGGATGTTGCTAAGAAAGCTTACAGTTCTCCTCTGCTGAATAAATCTCTGCCAAAAAAATGTGTAAGAAATTCAGGGTGTGTTCGGCCTTGCTTGGCCTCCAAGTCTGTGGACCCTGCTTCTGTGTCACCAGTGACCTCTTCGAATAAAAAGACTGTGTTTTCATCAAACCCAGTCTCTTCAGATAAAGTAGGCAAGTGGCTAGAATATCAGGTAAAGAAGCTGGCACAGTTCAGCATGGTAGTTTTTAAAGTGTTTAACTACTGTTTTATGTGGAATTTTGTGTTGAGGTACATGTATAGTTTAGTTACCTGCTGAGCAAAAAGTCTATGTCAAAGATATTGTTTCCAATGTTTCTCGTGTCAAACATGCTTTAAAGGATGCCTTGGAAGGGGCCAGTCCTGTTTCTAGAAGTGCAGCAACATTGGTGGTGATAAGGAGGTATGCTTGGTTGCAGAGGCAAAACTTTTCTAATGAGTTAAAAATGACATTTTGAATGCTGAACTTGATTCTCATTGTGTGTTTGGTACAGCAGCTAATTAGATCCTTAAACACTGGGATGACAGGAAAACCTGATAAGAGGTGTCAAAAACATTCCATATTACTGTTTCCCTCCAGTAAGTAGGATCAAAAAGCAGAAATCCCAGCTAAGTAAAAACCAAAGGAACCAAAAGTTAATGGCAGGATGACAACTGCTCCAAACCTAACAAGAGGGATTCATTTCCCAAAAAGGATCCCCCTTCTAACCTATGACTATACCAAGGCATGACACCCATCTTTCTTAAGTTCCTCTCTGGTTCCCCACCTTGAAAGTTAGCTCTCAGCAAGGTGCCCTGGCTGTCTGACAGTGGTTTTCAGCAACTGAGTGCTCAACATTGTTGGTAGAGGTTATAGAAGGCAATGGAAGGAACATCTGCCTCAAGGGGGGTTTCCTCCTCATTGTTGTTCCATCCTATGCTGAACTTGGGGGTTATAAAAGCAGTGCCTCCTTTGGAAAGACTGAAAGGTTTCTACTCCAGAATTTTCCTGGTTCTCTAAAAAGTGCTGTTGTGGAGACTGGTGTTGGACCTATCCTTTCTGAATACTTTTGTCAGGTTCCTCAACTTCAAGATGCACAGTTTGCACATAGTGTTTCCTCTTTTGCAGGACTACTATTTCATGGTGACACTGGACTTGAAGGATATATATCATCACATCCCCATTGCTCATCACTTTAGGATATATCTGAGTGTTCTTATGTCTGGTTCACAATGTTAGTTCTCTGCATTGCCCTTTGGATTATTCACTGCACCATGAGTTTTTACCAAATTTCATGACAGAGTAGTCACCCACTGTCAGATTCTTAGTATTCATACCTTTCCTTACTTGGACGACTTGCTGATTTCTACAGAGTCTGTGTCCAGGTGTTTGGAATTGCTAGAGAACCTTACTGTTCCAGCTAGGATTCAAGAAGAAACTTCAGAAGCCATGCCTGACACCTTCACAAAGACATGTCTTTCTGGGGTCTATATTATGTTATTAAAAAACTTGCTCATCAAACATGTATTCACCGACTAATAATAGCGAAAACACTAATCTCCGAACAGCCACTTCAGCAAATTCTTTTTCCCATGGGGGAAAAATCGCTTGGCCAAACAAAAAGAAAACAAACTTTCAAACCCTAAAAAGTGGGGAGGGGGGTTGTGTCCCCCACACACCCCTAACTAATTATAGCAACTCCAAGATCACACTACAGTGGGGAAAAGAGAAAGTCCCAGACAATGGCCAAGCATTGTTTTCCTCCAGGAAAAAATTCGCTGAAGTGGCCGTTCAGAAATTATTGTTTTTGCTGTTTATTGGTTGGCCAATACGTATTCGATGAACATGTTTTTCAATAACGTAATATAGACCCGTCTTTCAAGGGGGCTTAACTGACATGAACAAAAGAATATCCTTTATTCTCGAAGACAAGATCCTGTCTTACCAGAGTGTTTTTCTAGAATTCTGTAGGAGGAACGTTGTCTTGGCATGAGAATTCGTATAAGTTCTAGGACTGATGGCATCCATGATTCTCATAATAGTACCAGCCCATCTTCACATGAGGAAAATTCAGTGGTATGTCCAAAATTGTTGGATCCCTCACTTACATTCCCTATAATCCCAGTGGTGGTGCTGCCCTTCAACAAATGAGAGTAGTGGTGGGATGCACAGTTGAGTATCAACACAAGAGTTCCCTTCTTCCTACCTGTTTCAGCATAATTTTTCCAGACAGATTTGTCCAACTTTGCTTGGGGAAGATGGAAAAGCTTTTTATTTCCTACACAGTGTCAGTGGCAGTGCAAGTGCAGGCCACTTGGGGGCCCAAGGATGCATGGAAGCACATCAGCATCAGGGAAATGTTTGTGATGATACACACCTAAAAAGTCCTTCACCACCTGTGTACGCCCAGGTCCTCTTATTGTGGTTACAGACTGCACTGAGTCATGTGGTGCCTGAACAAACACGGGTGTAAAAAAATAATAGCCCCCTGTGCCAATTGGCAGTGATGGCCTGGGAGCTGACTTTACACCATTCTCTGACTCCTCAGGTGTCATACATCCCATCAGAGTAAAACGTTGTCGCAAACAGACTAAGCAGATCCTGGGCAGATCCCCATGATTGGCAGCTCAAGGCAGAGCTGTTCTAGGATCTGGTCCAGATATGGGGAATGCCTCAAATAGATCGGTTACCTCCTTTGAAAATAGACAGCTGGAGAAACTCTATTCCACAAATCCTTGCAGCTGTGCTTGGAGATTTGACTCATTCTTCTCCCTTGGATGAGAAAATTCCTGTATGCATTTTCATCTTTCCCACTGATTCACAAGGTACTTCTGAAGGTTCTGAAAGAAGTGCCAAAGATCATTGTGTCAACTCCACAATCTTAGATGTCCTTCTATTCATATGCTGCTGTATCCATACCATGAGAGAGTCTGCCTCTGGTCAACTCGCATGTCCGGCCATTTTGCAAAAGATAGTTGCTACTGTGAAAGTATGTGTGACGATCTGTGTCTCTCAGCAAACATCGGCCATAAACCGACGTTGGATATAAAATGGACATCAATCATGCACCTACATCAGAACTATTTTACCGCCACTGTGACTGCTAGCTCCGGTCGTCACTTGCTTGTAGAAGTGACATTGTGCTGTCCATTCTCAGATACGTACCCCATAGGGGTTTTTGATTTTTCTTTTGCTACTGTGTTTTGGGTTCATGTCTGGTAGAAAGGGCAAGTGTCAGTGTGGAAGGCATATTCCACATAAAGACTCACATGAGCTCTGCCAATTCTGTCTGGACCAAGACCACGACCACACCACTTGTGAAATCTGTCAGGCCTTTGTCCCCCAAAACCTCAGGAGTCGTCTTGTCATGTTAAAGTTATATCTAGGAAACCAGCGCTTCAAATGTTTAACTAAAGATATGTACCCAACGTCGGGAACCTCGAAAGAGCCGCCCCCTAAAAAGGCCAAAAAATTGTAGTCTGATCCAATGACTGCACCTTCTATTCTGGCCAAAACCTCTCGAGGCAAGTGAAGGCCCATAGTCAGAGTTGGAATCCACAGATCTTCCACTAATGGGTACCCAGGCAGAAGCCATCAAAGAAGCTACCAGCACATCCCAGAGGGAGTCGCAGGCATCTGACTCGGGTGCAGGGGGTGGGGCTTAGGCTTATTATTTCCATGTGCCCGTGTGGGGTTTCCCAAATTATGGTACGCGAAGATGTTATCTCAGACTTTATGGGAGTGCTGCCCGACAGTCATCCCTCTGTCCCTGAATCTCATCACAAACACATCTATGTTGGAGGCCCACAAAAAGAAGAAGCAAAAGACAAAGCACATTGCTCCTTCTCTGACATCTGTACCTTCTGACCAGGTGCCTGACTGGCAGGCTTTTACTCAAGGCCTACTTAATGCCTTCCTTGCATTACATCAAGCCTCTGCTCCTGCCCAGGCCCCTTCAGCTTGTACCCCTAAGAAGTAAACTAATTACTGACCTATCCTCTGAAGAAGAGGATTCGTCAGGGGTTGAATCCCTTACTTACGCTTCACAAATTGCCTCCCCTCTGGGGTATGCTTCTCCAGAGGAGGAGTCAAATGGTACAGATTCCCCAGGGGAAAAGATTACCTTTGTGGAAACTATTGTGCAGATGAAGGACTTTTTTAAGTGGGACTGCAGCCAGGTTATTGAGACTCAAAAGACGTATTATGACCTCTTACAAATCAAGCTCCCAATCCATCTGCAGTCTCTCATGTGCATCCTGCCTTTTTTTGATGCCTTCCTGACTGCCTCTAAAAACCCAGATTCATAACCCCCTGCACCCAAGTGTCAAGAGAGGTTTTACAAAGTCCCTGAAGATGCAAAATTTATTTTCAAGGCTTTTTCTGCAGACCCTACCACCATTTCAGTGGCTGCAGAAAAAAACATCCAAATTTCTCACTCCATCTCTCTCCTTCCCTCTGACAAGTTGAGCAGATTAATGACGCGTAGGCAAAAAAGTTTACATTTATTTATTTTATTTATTTTATTTTACATTTGTTAACCGGGGGTGTCTGACTGAACCGAAAAGGCCCTTTTTCAGCAGTGGCCCGGGGAAAAAAGCTCCACAAAGAAAAATTACAGATACATTTAGTTAGACATGATCATTATACATACAAATTACAAAAGACATGTTTTTACAGTGGTATGCAGCACATCAGTAGTTACAGTGGAGAGAACAAACAAAAAAATATTAATTTAAAAGTAAAGATAATTAATAGATTTGTGGTGTACAGCTGAAATTTGGAACATAGGTAGAATACATACATAGTACACAGGTACAGTGCATACATTGTAGATTAGCCAGTATTTGTGAGTAAGAGTGAAAACTATTATCAAGTACTCTAGGTTTAGCATGTGTACATTATCCGCTTTCACTAGCCTAGGGAGCAATCATGGCACTGCCAACTTTGCTTGAGATGTTGCCTAATGAGGTTTTTAAAGGAGGCTTTGGATGATGTGTTTTGTATGCTAGTGGGGAGAGAGTTCCATTTTTTAGCCACTGAACTACTATACAGGGTGTCTCCAAAGCTATTGTAGCTGTTGGTGACTTCTAGTAGTAGTTTGCTTGATGATCTAAGAGGCCTTTTGGCTGAGTGATGTTGTACTAGTTTTTTGAGGGCAGGACACTTATTGGGGAGGTACATGTCTGTCACTTTGGCAGTGAGAGTTAATAACTACCAGATGCACATGGCCAAATACTCACTGGCCCTTCCTTCTGATGCTGTTAAGCAATTGGATGACCTCCCTGATTCCCCTGCCAAGGCAAAAATTTCTAGTCTCTTAAATTCCTGCAGTCAAGTAACTAAACACTGCATTAAGTGTAGTTATGATGTAGTAGAGGCTTCATCTAGACCTGCAGCCTCAGGTTCTGTCATCAGGAGATATTCCTGGCTCAGGCTACAGACTCTCCCTGATGACATTAAGTCAAAATTCATGGAGGCCCCATTGAAAAACAAAGCTTTGTTTGGTTCAGCAGCTGTTGAACTCTTTAGGGCCCTTCAGGAGAAGGGCAAGGAGTTCCATGAGCTCAGACACATTTTGTTTCTCTGGTTGCCCACTTTCAGAGGAACTATCCAGCTAAAGCTACATTTGTGAGAAGACCTTCAAGACAAATACCATCCAAAGGGAAAAAGGATACCAGGAAACAGACCCCCTCTTGGTCTACTCCCTCTATTCCAGCTCAGAAGCAGCCTTTTCAGGCCACGCCTAGTAGTCTGTGACTACCAGCCCTTAAATCCAGACACCTCTCTCTCCATGCGTCTCTTCTTGTCCTACCATGCTTGGAATCAGGTTACCCAGGACTCTTGGGTCCTCTCTATTATAAAACTAGGATATTTTATGATATGGGAAACCAGACTCACATTAAAAAGCATTTCCCACCCCCTCAGGATCAAAACGCTTCCTTTCCCCCAGTACTGAAGGACCTTCTCTCTCAAGGCACAATTTAAGATGTACCTCCTCAACTAAGAGGAAACGGATTCTATTCCAGGATGTTCCTGGTCCCCAGGAAAGAAGGTCCATGGAGACCAATCCTGGATTTGTCCCGTCTCAACACCTTCCTCCAGGTCCCTTCCTTTCGGATGCTCACACTTCCTACTCTGCTTCCCCTAATGCTTCCTCAGGCCTTCTTGGTGTTCTTAGATATAAAAGATGCCTACTTGCACATCCCGATCCTTCTGTTTTTTAGGAAATTCTTCCATTTTTAGTGGGTTCTGCACACTTTCATTTCTGTGCTTTGCCATTTGCTCTCTTAATGGCCCCAAGAGTGTTTACAAACTGCCTAGCCCCAGCCAGAATGTGGGGGATACAGCTCTTCCCCTATTTGGATGATGTCCTGATCCAGGCATTGTCCACTCAATTG
The DNA here is from genome assembly GCF_019279795.1 of Protopterus annectens. Classification (NCBI taxonomy): domain Eukaryota; kingdom Metazoa; phylum Chordata; order Ceratodontiformes; family Protopteridae; genus Protopterus; species Protopterus annectens. The sequence goes on along the minus strand of NC_056730.1, from coordinate 362,968,685 downwards.
GTCTTACAACACCTGCACTTCAGCATCTCCCTCTGGGGTTCACCATAAACCTTCAAAAATCCTCCCTGATACCCTCACAGGACCATGTGCTGTTAGGATGCAAATGATGGCCTGCCTTCCTCCAGACATGATTATGTTCCTCACTTCCTATTTCAAGGGAATACTCCCTCTCCAAGCCCTGTCAGCCAGAGAGTTCCTCAGGCTCCTGCAGTTCATGGCCTCCACCATCCCCATGGTACCCCTTGCAAGGCTACAGATGAGAAAATTCCAGTGGTACTTAAGGACAGTTTACAAGCAGCACCTACACTCCCTGAAGTTCATGATTGCCCTGATACCATGTCTTTCCATGGAACTAAACTGGTGGATAGCCCAGATATTGGCCATCCCAGGCCTGCCTCTACAATTCCTGTCTACAAATCAGGACCTGTATACAGATGCTTCAGACACAGGTTGGGGAGCGACTTTAGGAGTATGGAGAGTGAGAAACACTTGGACCCTGAGCCAGCAGAGGGAGCACATCAATATCAAGGAGATGAAAGCCTTGATACTGGACCTGCAAATCAAAGATCAAATCCTGCCAGTTGTGCTGAGGTGGCACACAGACAATACCACTGTGCTATGGTACATCAACAAACAGGGGGGACAAGGTCCTTCCTCCTGTGCAGATTGGCTCTGCAGGCATGGGAAATTGCCTGAGAGAGACAACCAAATCTTCTAGCTATCTACATACCTACTGCAGACAATGTGATGGCAGATCTCTTAGCAGGACCATGATACAATCCCACAAATGGATGTTCAACAGGGATGTGTTCCTGGAACTGGTCCATTGGTAGGGTATTCCGCAGGTGGATCTTTTTGCCTCCCCCATAAACAGACAGCTTCCAACTTTCTGTGCCAGGATATCTTCTCCTGCAGCATGGAGGGTGGATGCTCTTTCAATCCCTTTGAAGGGAATGTTGGCTTATGCATTCCCCCCCTTCCCACTCATACAAAATGTTCTGCTGAAGATTCAGAGAGAACAACCACAAATCTTGTTGATGACCCCCTATTGGCCAAGGCAGCATTGGTTTCCCCCAATTACATCATCTAGCCAAGGGCAATCACCACAAGTTACCCCACCAGATGGACCTGCTCACACAGGAGAAGGGAACCCTCATACACCCCAACTAGCCACCATGAACCTTACATTGTGGGTGATGGGGCGTTAATTCCTTCAGGTACCTTTACACAGAGGACATGCTTCAGGTTCTGCAGGAGACCAGAAAACCAACTACCAGAAAATCCTATCTGTCCGAGTGGAAAAGGTTTCCTGTCTGGTGTTTAAAACAAAACATCCAACTAACAGTAGAACCTCCAGTGGTTTTGTCTTACCTGTGTGAACTGATGAACTCTGGATTGTCTTATTCTTCCATTAAGACACACTTATCTGCCATCTCTGCCTTCTCAACATGCCTTCCTCTCACATCCCCAAAGTGAAGCTTTTTCTGAAGGGCTACTACACCTTAGGCCTCCAAGGAATCTCACCCCCTTGGGAATCTAAAGTTTGTTCTAGAAAAGTTAACCTCACCACCTTTTCCGCCAGCCAAGGACTGTTCTGTCCAACACTGTACTTGCAGGCTGTTGCTTCAGCCAGAAGAGTTTCCAAACTGCAAGCCCAAAACTGCAAGTGGGATCCCTCCTCTTTCTTCTTTTGTTTTAGTAAAACAGTTCATGAAAGGAGTTTGCATATGAGACCTACTTGCAAGCAAATTCCTCCTTGTGAGATCTCAACTGTGTTCTTGAAAATTTGACCTTACCACCTTTTTAATTGGCCATTCAGACTGATATGAAGTTCTTAACATGGATGAGGTTTTTTAAGTGGTACCTAAATGGTAACAGAGGCTCCATTGAGGTTAACATCTACCTGGTCTTGAAATATTTCTCTGAGCTACTTCAGGATAGCTTATCATATGCATCCTTTAAGGTGCATTTAGTGGCCATCATCAAGGACAGGGTTTGCCTATGTAGTAACCCATGCTTCATGGCCAAAGTTGTTAATGAACTTTCCCTGAATCAGGCCATCAACCTTCCTACCTTCTTTCCTTCACCTCAAACCCCAGCTGAAAGGGTTGACAACTCTTTGGCCAAGACCAAATCCATCCATAAATCGGAAAGACTCTATTTCCTACCATCCGAGATCCCTGGGACAGCCTGTTTCCAAGCAAACCATCTCCTCATGGATCTCTAAAACTACCTCCTTTTGCTACGCAGCCCATGGCAAAAGGCTTTGCTTCCCAGTAAAGGTACATTCCACTAGGGAGGTGTCCTCCTCTGGTGCCTTCTGTAAGGGTTTGGATACATCTGCCATTTCAGGAGCAGCTATATGGGCATCTATTCATACCTTCACCAAACATTATTAGTTGGACATCATTTCTAGGTTCAGAGCAGGATTTGCCAGAGCCATCCTTCATGATTTTGTGGAAAATGTCTGTGTTCCTCCACCCAGTTCTTAATAGCATGAGCTTTTGTACTCTCCCTCATGTTATGGATACAGCAGCTTATGAATATAAGGACATAGTATAGTTGTGTAAAATCTTACCATAACTTTAGATGTCCTTCTCTTCTATATGCTGCTGTATAGTTTCCCACCGTGTCTTCCCCCTGACACTTGCCTGATTCCTGGGTACCCACTCCATAGTTGCTGGTTCCAGCTGCATTCAGTTCTGAGGTAGGTGCATATTGACGTCTATTTTATACCCAACGTTCGCTGAGAGACATGGGATGTCACATGTACCTTCACAGTAGCAACTATCTTTCGTAAAATGGATGGACGTACAAGTTGACCAGAGGCAGACTCCCTCATGTTATGGACACAACGGCATATAGAAGAGAAGAACATCCCAAGTTATGGTAACATTTTACACAACTATACTTTCTTCCTTCTAATGGTGTTGGCTAAGGGCAATTACCACAGACTTCCTCACAGTTGGATTTGCTCACAGAGTCTCAGGGGCAAGTGGTACAGCTACAAATGACAAACTGAATGTCAGTCCTGACTCCAATTAGGTACTTGTTTCAT